>NC_091202.1:23948032-24265532 GCF_040958095.1 Procambarus clarkii | reverse complement strand
CGTCCACCAGTATCACAAAACGTTTTGACCAGGAAGCAAAGCGTACCTTGCACCACCCGTCACGCCGGCTCACCGCCCGTCGTCAACGAGCTAACTACCCATTCTCCGCCTGCCTGCTCCTGATTGGCTGGTGTATCGCCGACAGCACACCTGCACCTGCACTCACGCCCTCTACCTGAGTCGACGTCTGGGCCAGCTCAAGCCGTCCTCCTCAGAATATTCCTGTGCTCTTAGAAGTTGACATCTCTCTCTGGTATACTAAGCCCTGGCTGTCGTATACTAAGGGAGGTGGCAGCTATAGCCAATATTCTCAGCACCTGATTATTGTTGCATTGCACATTAATTTATTGTAGAGTAAATTTTCATATCTAGTAATTATTCATGCTGTTTTGTTTGTTGACTTGTTTTGAATTTTACGTAAGCCAAGGGATTGTCTTTGTTCATATCTTGTTTTCTAAAGTAATTAAAATTTCATTGTTTATATTGTGTGTTTTGCGTGTCTTCCCATTACCTTACCACAGACAAACAGGCAAGCAGTCTCTTTTTTTTTGTAAGTGTGACCAGGCATTGACACCTGCCATTGGAGGACTGCCGAACATCAACACTCCAACACTTTACCGTCACAATATATATATATATATATATATATATATATATATATATATATATATATATATATATATATATATATAGGGGGTACCACCACTGGTGCAATTATAGGGACCCACAGCCTCAGAGAAGGGAACACAGAGCACTCAGGGAAAAACTTGACATTTAACTCTGAATACGAAAGAGTGTTCACTTCTCCTACCACCCCCTTTTTTTTTATTATGATGTACACTTTATTATGCAAGGTTATACAGTTACATATCTGATTTTATACAAAAAATGAACATTAAGAGGACACAAGAAAAAGTTCGCTTCCTAGAGGCTGTAGATTTCCTCGAACTCCTCCGACGCCGGGCAGGAACCGAGGATGCAGCGGGCATTTCCCCTCTGGATCGCGACACTGAGGCGCTGAAAGAGAAAACTTGCCGCTCTAGGGTCTCTTGTGGTGTCAATGAGCTTGGAACCAAGATCCTTAAGAAACCTTCTTGCACTCTCACCCCATGGGCCTAGGGTCTCAGTCCCTATTGGAACGAAGTTGTACCTTTGATCTAATTGCCTGTACTTGACTGACTTTTGTTTTTCTCTGTGTGTCGCTGCGGCTCCTGCTGTGCCGGCAGAGAGGGTGATGTATGTCATTGCCAGGGTGGATACGCAAGTATAGTCCCATGCTAACTGCCTGCCACCCTTCCACGGACGCAGTGTGATTCCGTCTGGTCGGCCGGCAAAGCTAACAGAGTCACGGTTCAGTAGGTTGCGGGGCTCTCTCTCCGCTGGACACTGAGCAGAGGCAAGGCTTCTTTTATTTATATATATATATATATATATATATATATATATATATATATATATATATATATATATATATTTTCTCACTCCCGGCATTCCACAAGGGTGTGAGGCGGCAGCCCATGCAGCTCGAGCCTTCATCGCCAACATCACAGACGAAAAAGCCCTTATCAAGCTAGATTTAAAAAATGCCTTCAATTTGGTGCGGAGGGATGCTGTACTCCGTGCGGTTCATAGTCATTTCCCTTCCCTCTACCCTTTTGTACATTCACGCTACAGTATGGATCTAAAGCTACTTTTTGGCGAACATGAAATTGACTTGCGAGAAGGCGTCCAACAGGGTGACCCCCTTGCTCCTCTCCTTTTTTGCTTAGTCATCAAACAAGTCACAGAGGTCCTGTCCAGCGAGCTTAACATCTGGTTCTTGGATGATGGTACCCTGGCTGGCTCCCAAGACTCCCTCCTGGAGGACATCAGAAAAATCCAGGAGCAAGGTGCAGTTTTAGGCCTCACCCTGAACCCTTCTAAATGTGAAATAATATGTTCCAACCAGGGCATCGTAGAGAGAATAGAGGGTCTTCTGCCAAATATCCATAAAACTAAACCTGAAGACAGCACACTCCTAGGAGCTCCCCTGGGGTTGAAAGCCATCGATGAGGTCCTTGAAAAGAAAATCGCCGACCTTAAGAGGATGGATGGGAGGATTGAGGATATTGATGCTCATGATGCACTCTACCTCATCACCAGATGTCTGTCCCTCCCCAGGTCAACAACAGGTCAACAACAAGGTCAACAACAGGTCAACAACAGGTCAACAGCAGGTCAACAACAGGTCAACAGCAGGTCAACAACAGGTCAACAACAGGTCAACAGCAGGTCAACAACAAGGTCAACAGCAGGTCAACAGCAGGTCAACAACAGGTCAACAACAAGGTCAACAGCAGGTCAACAGCAGGTCAAAAACAGGTCAACAGCAGGTCAACAACAGGTCAACAACAGGTCAACAGCAGGTCAACAGCAGGTCAACAGCAGGTCAACAACAAGGTCAACAACAAGGTCAACAGCAGGTCAACAACAAGTCAACAACAAGGTCAACAGCAGGTCAACAACAGGTCAACAGCAGGTCAACAACAGGTCAACAACAGGTCAACAATAAGGTCAACAATATATGTCTCGCTGGAGTCATACATTTGAAGAAAGTTTGTGCAGAATATTCACAATATATCACAAAGGAGAACTGTAGCAAACACTTTTGGAAAACTGAAGCCGGGTTGTTGTTGCTGTTGTTGATTTAGGGGCGACGACGATGGTAGGATGGGATGCGCCCCAGCGTACCCGTTAAGGGCTAATCGCGAAGCCCGGAAAGGGTGAAATGCCAAGCCTAATCGCGAAACGATTGACGTCAATCACTGGAAACTAATATGCCTCGCGGCAAAGAAACGCAGACAGGCAGATGATTGGGGAGCCCCAGGAGTCCCTCAGGGTGGTGAGCACCGGCCCAGCCCCACACAGAGAACACTAGGTAGCAAAACCAAAAACTCGGCCCCCAGCTAAAACGCAAAAGTCATCTAGTGCTCTCCGGCAGAGCAGAAGCCAGCCGCCCACCACGGGTGAGGGCACACCAGGAGCCCACCAATACCCACCAACTCGCGGCACCTCTTGGCCAAGCCGGCGCCAGACACCGTCACCCCGCCGGGAGAACCAACCAGAACACGTCAAAACAAAATCTACCAACAATCCCGTGACCCAAGGCGATATATGTGCGCCAGGCGTCGTAAAACCAGACCGTGGAATAGGGATGCCAAACGGCAGTAGCAAATCCAAATCGCGAAAACAAAACGTGAAACGGCGGCTCCCAGGCGAAGGTGTCCAGACGTCCACTCGTTGTCAAGGTTGAACCATGAGTCCCTGAAGTCGGGTTCTCCGCCAGCGTGAGATAACAATAACACTGAGCCCGAATACGCTTATGAACGGCGGGGCGAAATCCCTGAGTTGGTAACCACTTTCCTTCTTCTCAACAAAAAAACAATGTCGAATACTTGGGATAATGGAACAAAACAACAAGAAAATAGCAAATGCAGAGAAACCACAAGATACAAGATAAGTGGCAACTGGAAACGTCAACTGGTGGGGAGGACCAAAAGCATGCTGGAACAAATATGGCTGCAGCCGGGCTGGATGATGGCGTCGTCTGTAGAAAAGAACACTGCTTTTTCCCCAACAAGCGGTGGGTTTTCTGAGGGGAAGGAAAACGTATGTCTGGGAGCTGAGTCTAACCACTCAAGCTGCGCGCGCAACGAGCCAATGTTATATAAGCTCTGCCCGCAAACTCGGGGGGTCTCTGTTCTCGACAAGCAAGCAGCTACTCACTTACAAAACGTCCACACTCCTCCCGGGATCCTCTGCATCCCCTGTTTTCTTTCCAAGGGACGACGCACAGGCAGGCTCAGGGGGCACTTGTTCTAGCTTGCTAAGCATTTGTGGTATCTTTGGGGGTGCTCCGCCGGAACCCCCAAAGTGATAAGCCTGCAGATAGCTAAGAAATATTACCATGAATTGTAATTAGTGTAAATTCAAATAATGCAACTTTCAATTACTAACTATAGATGTAGTTATTAATTGTAATTGATTTAATACTTTATCATTAAGGATTATTCATTATAATTATTCTTTAATACTTTATTGTTATGCATTAGTCACTAATTATTAAACATTCACCCTAATTAGCTATTTGATTCATTAAAAATAATTGCTTATCATTATACTATGTTATTATTATTATATTATTTATTATATAATAATAATAATTTATTATTTATTATTAATTAATTATTTATTATTATTAATTTATTATTTACTATTATAAAATAAACAAGTCCCCAATCTGAGCGCGTTTTCTTCCAACAATAGAAACAATGAATATTTGCAGAATTTGCAGAAAATAGAGAAAATTGCCAAAAAATTTAGAAAATTGACATCGTGAACATCGTAGGAGCCAAGAAAATGAATCTAACGTTGACAAACTTGCTAGATGAACGGAAGCCGTAGGGTACTAGTAGGGCAGGATCCAAAAATTATGAAAAATAATGTAGAAGCACAGAAAAACACAGGAAATAGGGCATATAGAAGACACAGAAATCAGGAATCACAATGTCTCGGACAACCCAGCTGAAAAACATTGAGCAGCACCCAGCAAACCGGAGAACATATATGGTGCAACCAAAGACAGCAAACTGAAACTGTAGCATTGAACACCAACTCTCAATCGAATTTAGAAGGATGACGATGAAGACAGCGTGGCGAGGTCCTTGTGATCACCGTATAGGCCGATTACTCACTGCGCCAGTGTTGAGGTGGTCGCCTATGGGGCAAGGGACAACCGACCACGTGGAATGTTAAAGATATGGAGTTATATTAAAGACAGGGGCTCACCTAGAGCTGTAGTCTTCGAGTTGGAGGATTGAATTATGCCTACGTTTCTTAGAGGAGAGGATGGGCGAGGTCCAAGAAGTCTTGTCGAGATAGGGTACCCCAATAAGTCCTAGGTGGGTCGGTAGCAGGTCTACACATGATCAGGTGGGGTTCTTCTCTGTCTGCCTCTAACTCCTCCGGGCGTGGGCGATGCGCAGAGACGATGCGCAGGGCCCACGTCCACCAATCAGGAGCACAGCTCTGCCTAACATATGAAATATTCCCGCTGGCGGGCACTTTGAATATGATTCCCTCCACAACGTGAAGAAAAATAACAGGTACATTATAGTAAAGTTTGATGATTATCAACAGTTACATATTAGGAAGGTAGGTATCAACAGGTACATTTCAAGGTAGGTAGAGTAGACATAGTATTAACCTACAAGCAAAAGTTACTAGTGTGCAGGGCAGGAGAATGACATACCCTAACAAGAACCTAAATTAGGGCGGCACTCATGTGTATCTGGGATGGAAATCCAATTACTGTTCCCTTGAACATTTGTGTAATATTAAGACAAAAGGAATCGAGTTTATACAGGCCAAGACTGGCATTAAGAGTATTGCCACAATGATTAATTAAGACAGATTCAATCAAATTTCTTTCAAGAATGTCCCTGCTGCTAGCGATACATTTTGAGTCTTTCCTGTTAATGGCATGATGACAAAGACTGACGTGTAGATATAGTGAACTGAACTGTTGTGCCGTTAGAAGAGGAACGGTGTTGAGTCAAACGGGATTCCAATATTTTTTTAGTCTGGCTGATGTACTGGAACTTTCAATATTTGCATGGGATAGAATACGCACAACCTACAGTTGACGCTGGAGAGGTCTTGCTTAAAATGAATCTAATCGTATTGTTGTTTTTGAACACTACATTAATATCAAAGTTATTTAAAACCAGAGAAAGTTCAGCAAGTTCACCAGAGTACGGAAGAACAAGCGAGTTTCTGAGGTTAGGTTTAGGCCTGGGATTATGACTGTAGAACGTCCGCTGAGCTTGTCCAAACGACTCATCCAAAACTGTTTTGGGATATTGTAGCCTAGCACCAATTTCGTACATCTTTGCCAACTCGTCATCAACAAATTCCAGACTACAAATCCTCAAAGCTCTGAGAAACTTTCCAGTAAATATAGCCCGTTTGACTATAATATGATGATTTGAATAGAAATGCACAAACGAACAAACATTAGTAGGCTTCCTTATACACATTAACTTTACAGCACCTATTGACTCTGTGGATCATAATGTCACTGCTGGCTAAGCGCAGCTTGCCCTCATGTAATATTAAATATAATTTCAATCGATTTATGCAGAATCGTCCACACAAATTTACCTTCAGTGATTGACACAGATAAGATGCAGTATTGTGCAAGCGACCTTCATTATTCTCACTGCCAAGACAACAACACAAAGTTACTCGGGAGGGATTAGAAACGGAAGCAAACCCGCACTCAGAGACACGCGATATTATGTAAATGTTGGTGGGCCAACAGTGGGAATCTGGTGAGACAGTTTACAGACACTCGTCCCGACGTTACTATGCAAATTGTTGCAAACTTGGTAATATAAAGCAAAGTGGGTCTCGGCGTCTCTGGGTAGTGCAAGCCGCTCCTCTCCTTGTCGGTGGAAATAATTATATTTACCATTCCACTTGTTAATGTGAGCCACATCACATCCTTCAGCACAATATGGAATTTGACTTTGTTTTCATGTACTGTATATGTTTATGGACTGAGGAAGGAGCAAGGCCAGGAATGCCACTCACAGTGCAGACACCAGATTACTGTTGTCTTTCTTAATAAACTCATTCTTGCTTTTAGGGTCAATAGCAGACCGAGTGAAATTTAAATACTTCCTGCTCATTTGGGTAGTAATGTGACCCGCTGGGAAGTTCAGTATATGTCACTTGGAAGGGGAATAGAGTTGTGATCCATAAGGTTAAACAAAAGGAAAATAGGTTAAGAAATGGTAAAAATTGCCTACTCATATCACATAACATTGAAAGAACGAAGATAAATCGCTTGAAGAAAACAAGAAAGCTAAACAATCTGTTCTTGATAGACTGGAGATAGTAAGTGTCAGAGAAACCTTTGGGTGGTAGTCCATTTCACAAGATCACAAGTTAGTTGTGGATAGGAGAAGAAAGAATGTGTTCAGTTATTATGGCAAACAATTACAATGAGAAGCCGCCATGCGAGCATTGCGCGTCCATGCTTGAGGAGAGGCTACACCACTCTCAAGTTCCAAAGAGCACGAGCGTGGCTAATAACAATAGAATAGAGAGAAGCGATATAAAGCGGGAGACCATCGACTCCGGGTCGGCTGTCAGACTCAGTGTTCTGGTGATGAAACGAACGGGTACTATAACAGACTCGGTGTTCTGATGAAACGAACGGGTACTATAATAGACTCAGTGTTCTGGTGATGAAACGAACGGGTACTATAACAGACTCAGTGTTCTGGTGATGAAACGAACGGGTACTATAACAGACTCGGTGTTCTGGTGATGAAACGAACGGGTACTATAACAGACTCGGTGTTCTGGTGATGAAACGAACGGGTACTATAACAGACTCAGTGTTCTGATGAAACGAACGGGTACTATAACAGACTCAGTGTTCTGGTGATGAAACGAACGGGTACTATAACAGACTCGGTGTTCTGGTGATGAAACGAACGGGTACTATAACAGACTCGGTGTTCTGGTGATGAAACGAACGGGTACTATAACAGACTCAGTGTTCTGATGAAACGAACGGGTACTATAACAGACTCAGTGTTCTGGTGATGAAACGAACGGGTACTATAACAGACTCAGTGTTCTGGTGATGAAACGAACGGGTACTATAACAGACTCGGTGTTCTGGTGATGAAACGAACGGGTACTATAACAGACTCAGTGTTCTGGTGATGAAACGAACGGGTACTATAACAGACTCAGTGTTCTGGTGATGAAACGAACGGGTACTATAACAGACTCAGTGTTCTGATGAAACGAACGGGTACTATAACAGACTCAGTGTTCTGGTGATGAAACGAACGGGTACTATAACAGACTCGGTGTTCTGATGAAACGAACGGGTACTATAACAGACTCAGTGTTCTGGTGATGAAACGAACGGGTACTATAATAGACTCAGTGTTCTGATGAAACGAACGGGTACTATAATAGACTCAGTGTTCTGATGAAACGAACGGGTTTTCTTTCTTTTCTTTAATTTTCAGATTTGCAAGTTGGGCGTTTACAGTGTCAAGTACATATTGAGGCTAGTTTAAGTAAAGCACATCTTGTGTTGCTTCCCATCCTCACCGCCGTGCCCAACACACTCAGCCGCTGCTGGTCAACTACAAGGAATCTACACCGCTCTAGTCTTGAGTAGCGCGGATACCGCCATTAAGCAGAGTTGGATTCTTAGCTGCGGCAACTCAATTACTCAAGGTAATTGTTCCGAGATTGGTCGGTTTAAGCCCTTCCCCGGACCCAGTGGCCACAGTACTGAAGAGTGACGTTCATTACACGTTTAGTAGACGTTATCAGCGTCGTTGACGTTGATTCAGCGTTGCTTGGATATTGTGTCTACTGAAGGTGTTGCTGTCAGTCGGGGCATGACCGTGGAGTTGTTGGTCTGGCGTCGGACGGGTTGTTGTTGACGGTCATGGTGTTGTTGTTAGACGGGTGACGGTCCAAGAGTCACAGCCCCGCTCCTGTCCCAGGTAAGTCCACTACGGGCTCACCATAGCCCGTGCTACTTGCAACATTTTGCTTCAAGTAGCGAATCTTAAACAACAACAACAGGGTGACGGTCGTGTTGTTGTTGGTCGGCCTTCAGTTGTGTTGGTGGTCGGGCGAGGGTCGACGTGTTGGTGGTCGGGCGAGGGTCGACGTGTTGGTGGTCGGGCGAGGGTCGACGTGTTGGTGGCCGGGCGAGGGTCGACGTGTTGGTGGTCGGGCGAGGGTCGACGTGTTGGTGGCCGGGCGAGGGTCGACGTGTTGGTGGTCGGGCGAGGGACGACGTGTTGGTGGTCGGGCGAGGGTCGACGTGTTGGTGGCCGGGCGAGGGTCGACGTGTTGGTGGTCGGGCGAGGGTCGACGTGTTGGTGGCCGGGCGAGGGTCGACGTGTTGGTGGTCGGGCGAGGGTCGACGTGTTGGTGGCCGGGCGAGGGTCGACGTGTTGGTCGGGTGTTCGCCAAGAGACGGTCTCTCTCTCTCTTAAGTAAGATTAGGGTTCACTGCTAGTTGAAGTACCTAGTGAAACTACAAGCAAGAGCTGTTATCCTATCTCAGCTCATCTGAAGCCTCCCCCTTGATTCTTCATTATTAGGAATGATCCTTATTTAAATCTAAGTAACAGTTATATAAGGAACAGGATGAGCCAATAGCCAACTGTGTGTTAGTGCATTTATGTAAACAATTGACGTGATCTCCCGTGTGTCATCCTGTTGAGAGAACAAGTTCCAGATGCGAGTTAGTCGAGGAATGAATGATCGCTGCTCAAGATGATTCCAACATTAGGCTGGTGATGGCTGAGAGCCTTGTGTCATGGGTACCAACTAATGGTTTCTCATGAAGCTGATCCAGGTGCGGAACTTTGAGAATATTGGCCTTATAAATAACAGTAAGTCCACCAACAGTAAGTCTCCCGTGTGTCATCCTGTTGAGAGAACAAGTTCCAGATGCGAGTTAGTCGAGGAATGAATGATCGCTGCTCAAGATGATTCCAACATTAGGCTGGTGATGGCTGAGAGCCTTGTGTCATGGGTACCAACTAATGGTTTCTCATGAAGCTGATCCAGGTGCGGAACTTTGAGAATATTGGCCTTATAAATAACAGTAAGTCCACCAACATCACAATGATGTTGGAGACTTTGATGTTCAGACCATTCCCACCAGACTTGGTCAAGAGTAGAGATGGGCCTCCTTGCCGGTCTCTCCACTCTGTCCAAATGTCTGATGAATGATGGGGGGGACAGTCCAGGAGAGCGACTGTTGATGATGTTGATGCTCTGTATGCGGGGGGGGGGGGGAGGTCGAGAAAATAAAACATGCACTGGACTCTCTATCAGCTAACAATGAACAGCAAGTGAATATAAGGCGACAGACAGAAGGATTGAGCAAAACAATGGAAAACCTGGAAAAACATGTCACAATTCTTTGGACTGACATGCTAGAAAGAATGAACAAAACAAACAAGGTCCCATAATCAAAGGACGTGAACATCCTTGTTGCCACGAGTCTTCTTGAGTCTATAAAAACCTATCTTCAGGAAACTAGAGACAAATTTAGTGAATATGAATTCAAAGCCCGGAGTATGTGTCCAGATACAGATTACAGTGATGGGACAAGACGAGAACGAAAACGAAGTGTGCGTCGTAGTAGATATGATGAATCAGCAGAAGAGATGTTTTTCTTTAAAACCGAAAAATTCATAGTGGAAACTTTCCTCCCTACTCTGGACACTAATCTTTGAATAGACAAAACGTCCAGAGAAAATTCACAGATTGGAAATCTGTTTTCTTTCTTCAGTGAATTGAAAACCATTGCTTCTGATGCACTAAAGAAAAAGTGTGAACATCTGGCTTATATGTATCACAAAGACCTGAATTATGATGACCTTCTAAAAGGTCACTCCAAGCACTACACGGCTCTGGGGGAACATTGTGAGACTCCTCCTCCACTGTACAGAAAAATAATTTCGGACAATTTGAAATCTGTATTCCCGAATGTTGAAATTGTACTCAAAGTGTTCATGTGCATGATGGAGACCAACTGTGCAGGAGAACGTTCTTTTTCAAGACTGAAACTTAGCAAAAATCTGCTTCGTAGCACAATGGGGCAACATCGTTTGAACTGGCTTTCACTCATGTGCATGGAGCATGACTTCCTGAAGACCATTGACTTCGAGCCAATAATAAAGCAATTCTCTGAAAAAAATGCCCCAAACGCTTGTCATAATAAGTTCGTAGTAATTTCATTCTGTGCCATCTAGTCTCTGTAGCTTACTAAGTATTCTTGTGTTTTTCAAGCTTTGTGTATTGTTCAAACGTTTATCATGTTGATTAGTTGCCGCTCTACAGCAGGTTGTTAATGTTTTAACACCAGTTATGTTGAAGTGACAGTGATATATGATGAATATTATCGAACATTTACTTTTTATTCCTGGTTGTTGTGGGGCCCCCAGCACACCTGGACCCCACACTATGGGCCCAGGGGCCCATAGTGCTGTTAAGACGGCCCTACGGGACCCACATACCGGCAACATGGGAGCCACGTACTAACAACATGGGAGCCACATACCGGCAACATGGGAGCCACATACCAACAACATGGGAGCCACATACCAACAACATGGGAGCCACATACCAACAACATGGGAGCCACATATAAACAACATGGGACCCGTAAATGATAGACTCAAGACTCTAGAAGAAGAGAGCCAGAGCGAGAGTAGAGCGGACCAAAGAGGCTCTAAGGCGCACTTTAGGTGGCAGAGCACCATAAAGAGCAGAGTTATTCCTAAAGTTGTGGTGACTGGTGTGGGGGAGCAGGTGTGTGCCTGGTGTGGGGGAGCAGGTGTGTGCCGGGAGGAATGAGGTGCTGGGGACGTGTGTGTGAGGGGCTCGGGGGCATATTAGAGCAAAATGATTGGTTAATGAGTAGATAATGAGGCGATGAGCAGTCGAAAACACTGCAGTAATTAGCTCAGTTTTATGACAGTTGAAGAGGATGGGGAGAGGTAATTAGCCTGGAATTGGTAGTTTAGCGACGAATGGTAAGTGGGGCAGAGGTGTGAGGGAGAGGTGTGAGGGAGTGTGAGGGAGAGGTGTGAGGGAGAGGTGTGAGGGGGAGAGTGAGGGAGAGTGTGAGGGAGAGGTGTGAGGGAGTGTGAGGGGGAGGTATGAGGGGGAGTGTGAGGGAGAGGTGTGAGGGAGAGGTGTGAGGGGGAGAGTGAGGGAGAGTGTGAGGGAGAGGTGTGAGGGGGAGTGTGAGGGGGAGTGTGAGGGAGAGGTGTGAGGGAGAGGTGTGAGGGGGAGTGTGAGGGAGAGTGTGAGGGAGAGGTGTGAGGGGGAGTGTGAGGGAGAGTGTGAGGGAAAGGTGTGAGGGAGAGGTGTGAGGGGGAGTGTGAGGGAGAGATGTGAGGGAGAGGTGTGAGGGGGTGTGTGAGGGAGAGGTGAGAGGGGGAGTGTGAGGGAGAGGTGTGAGGGAGAGGTGTGAGGGGGAGGTGTGAGGGAGAGGTGTGAAGGAGAGGTGTGAGGGAGAGGTGTGAGGGGGAGTGTGAGGGAGAGTGTGAGGGAGAGGTGTGAGGGAGAGGTGTGAGGGGGAGTGTGAGGGAGAGGTGTGAGGGGGAGTGTGAGGGAGAGGTGTGAGGGAGAGGTGTGAGGGGGAGGTGTGAGGGAGAGGTGTGAGGGAGAGGTGTGAGGGAGAGGTGTGAGGGGGAGTGTGAGGGAGAGTGTGAGGGAGAGGTGTGAGGGAGAGGTGTGAGGGGGAGTGTAAGGGAGAGGTGAGAGGGGGAGTGTGAGAAAGAGGTGTGAGGGGGAGTGTGAGGGGGAGGTGTGAGGGAGAGGTGTGAGGGAGAGGTGTGAGGGGGAGGTGTGAGGGAGAGGTGTGAGGGAGAGAGGTGAGGGGGAGTGTGAGGGAGAGGTGTGAGGGGGAGGTGTGAGGGAGAGGTGTGAGGGAGAGGTGTGAGGGGAGTGTGAGGGGGAGTGTGATGGAGAGGTGTGAGGGAGAGGTGTGAGGGGGGAGTGTGAGGGAGAGGTGTGAGGGAGAGGTGTGAGGGGGAGTGTGAGGGAGAGTGTGAGGGAGAGGTGTGAGGGAGAGGTGTGAGGGAGAGTGTGAGGGAGAGTGTGAGGGAGAGTGTGAGGGAGAGGTATGAGGGAGAGGTGTGAGGGGGAGGTGTGAGGGGGGGAGTGTGAGGGAGAGGTGTGAGGGAGAGGTGTGAGGGGGAGTGTGAGGGAGAGGTGTGAGGGAGAGGTGTGATTGAGAGTGTGAGGGGGAGGTGTAAGGGGGAGGTGTAAGGGAGAGTGTGAGGGAAAGGTGTGAGGGAGAGATGTGATTGAGAGTGTGAGGGAGAGGTGTGAGGGAGAGGTGTGATTGAGAGTGTGAAGGGGAGGTGTGAGGGAGAGTGTGAGGGAGAGGTGTGAGGGGGGTGTGAGGGAGAGGTGTGAGGGAGAGGTGAGAAGGAGAGGTGTGAGGGGGAGTGTGAGGGAGAGTGTGAGGGAGAGGTGTGAGGGAGAGGTGTGAGGGAGAGTGTGAGGGGGAGGTGTGAGGGAGGTGTGAGGGGGAGTGTGAGGGAGAGGTGTGAGGGTGAGTGTGAGGGAGAGGTGTGAGGGAGAGGTGTGAGGGGGAGGTGTGAGGGGGAGGTGTGAGGGAGAGGTGTGAGGGAGAGGTGTGAGGGGAAGTGTGAGGGAGAGGTGTGAGGGAGAGTTGTGAGGGAGAGGTGTGAGGAGGAGTGTGAGGGAAAGGTGTGAGGGAGAGGTGTGAGGGAGAGGTGTGAGGGGGAGTGTGAGGGAGAGGTGTGAGGGAGTGGTGTGAGGGAGAGGTGTGAGGGAGAGGTGTGAGGGAGAGGTGTGAGGGGGAGTGTGAGGGAGAGGTGTGAGGGAGAATGTGAGGGAGAGGTGTGAGGGAGAGGTGTGAGGGAGAGTGTGAGGGAGAGTGTGTGGGAGAGGTATGAGGGAGAGTGTGAGGGAGAGTGTGAGGGAGAGGTGTGAGGGAGAGGTGTGAGGGGGAGTGTCAGGGAGAGGTGTGAGGGAGAGGTGTGAAGAAGAGGTGTGAGGGAGAGGTGTGAGGAGAGTGTGAGGGAGAGGTGTGAGGGAGAGGTGTGAGGGAGAGGTGTGAGGGGGAGGTGTGAGGGAGAGTGTGAGGGAGAGTGTGAGGGAGAGTGTGAGGGAGAGTGTGAGGGAGAGGTGTGAGGGAGAGGTGTGAGGGGGAGGTGTGAGGGAGAGTGTGAGGGAGAGTGTGAGGGAGAGTGTGAGGGAGAGGTGTGAGGGAGAGGTGTGAGGGAGAGTGTGATGGAGAGGTGTGAGGGAGAGTGTGAGGGAGAGTGTGAGGGAGAGTGTGAGGGAGAGTGTGAGGGAGAGGTGTGAGGGAGAGGTGTGAGGGGGAGGTGTGAGGGGGAGGTGTGAGGGAGAGGTGTGAGGGAGAGGTGTGAGGGGAAGTGTGAGGGAGAGTGTGAGGGGGAGTGTGAGGGAGAGGTGTGAGGAGGAGTGTGAGGGAGAGTGTGAGGGGGAGTGTGAGGGGGGAGTGTGAGGGAGAGGTGTGAGGGGGGAGTGTGAGGGAGAGGTGTGAGGGGGAGTGTGAGGGAGAGGTGTGAGGGAGAGGTGTGAAGGAGAGGTGTGAGGGAGAGGTGTGAGGGAGAGGTGTGAGGGAGAGGTGTGAGGGAGAGTGTGAGGGGGAGGTGTGAGGGGGGGAGTGTGAGGGAGAGGTGGGAGGGAGAGGTGTGACGGGGAGTGTGAGGGAGAGGTATGAGAGAGAGGTGTGAGGGAGAGTGTGAGGGAGAGGTGTGAGGGAGAGTGTGAGGGAGAGATGTGAGGGAGAGTGTGAGGGAGAGATGTGAGGGAGAGTGTGAGGGGGAGTGTGAGGGAGAGTGTGAGGGGGAGGTGTGAGGGGAGGTGTGAGGGAGAGGTGTGAGGGGAAGTGTGAGGGAGAGGTGTGAGAGAGAGGTGTGAGGGAGAGTGTGAGGGAGAGGTGTGAGGGAGAGTGTGAGGGAGAGGTGTGAGGGAGAGTGTGAGGGAGAGTGTGAGGGGGAGTGTGAGGGAGAGTGTGAGGGGGAGGTGTGAGGGGAGGTGTGAGGGAGAGGTGTGAGGGGAAGTGTGAGGGAGAGGTATGAGGGAGAGGTGTGAGGGAGAGGTGTGAGGGGGAGTGTGAGGGAGAGTGTGAGGGAGAGGTGTGAGGGAGAGGTGTGAAGGGGAGTGTGAGGGAGAGGTGTGAGGGAGATGTGTGAGGGAGAGGTGTGAGGGGGGAGTGTGAGGGAGAGTGTGAGGGAGAGGTGTGAGGGAGAGTTGTGAAGGGGAGTGTGAGGGAGAGCTGTGAGGGAGAGGTGTGAGGTGCTCAGCTGCCTCACCTGGCCTCGTCACCACCACTCAGCTGCCTCATCTGGCCTCGCAACTGCCTCACTTGTCCTCTCAGCTACCTCACCTGGCCTCGCAACTGCCTCTCAGCTGCCTCACCTGGCCTCGCAACTGCCTCTCAGCTGCCTCACCTGGCCTCGCAACTGCCTCTCAGCTGCCTCACCTGGCCTCGCAACTGCCTCTCAGCTGCCTCACCTGGCCTCGCAACTGCCTCTCAGCTGCTGGTGAGGTATTTTCACGAAGAAAGCGGCGGACTTTATTTTCTGTAAGGCTGGATACTTGCAGGAAGACGGATGGTTTTACCCCGAGCGAGCTGTCAGCTGCACGGAGGTGAGAGGTGAGAGGCAGGAGGGAGAGGAGGCAGAGTGAGGCGGTGAGAGGAAGGGAGGAGCAAGGGAGAGAGTCAATGAGGTACTGAGAGGTGGCACAAAGGGGGAATGAGCGAGAGAAAAAGTGGGGTTAAGTGGTAATTGTTGGGCTTAATGAGATGGATATGTTATTATTGGCGTCATGACTGATGGTGGGTGTGTCATGACTGATGGTGGGTGTGTCATGACTGATGGTGGGTGTGTCATGACTGATGGTGGGTGTGTCATGACTGATGGTGTGTGTGTCATGACTGATGGTGGGTGTGTCATGACTGATGGTGTGTGTGTCATGACTGATGGTGGGTGTGTCATGACTGATGGTGGGTGTGTCATGACTGATGGTGTGTGTGTCATGACTGATGGTGTGTGTGTCATGACTGATGGTGTGTGTGTCATGACTGATGGTGGGTGTGTCATGACTGATGGTGTGTGTGTCATGACTGATGGTGGGTGTGTCATGACTGATGGTGGGTGTGTCATGACTGATGGTGGGTGTGTCATGACTGATGGTGTGTGTGTCATGACTGATGGTGGGTGTGTCATGACTGATGGTGGGTGTGTCATGACTGATGGTGGGTGTGTCATGACTGATGGTGGGTGTGTCATAACTGATGGTGTGTGTGTCATGACTGATGGTGGGTGTGTCATGACTGATGGTGTGTGTGTCATGACTGATGGTGGGTGTGTCATGGCTGATGGTGGGTGTGTCATGACTGATGGTGGGTGTGTCATGACTGATGGTGGGTGTGTCATGACTGATGGTGTGTGTGTCATGACTGATGGTGGGTGTGTCATGACTGATGGTGGGTGTGTCATGACTGATGGTGGGTGTGTCATGACTGATGGTGGGTGTGTCATGACTGATGGTGTGTGTGTCATGACTGATGGTGTGTGTGTCATGACTGATGGTGGGTGTGTCATGACTGATGGTGGGTGTGTCATGACTGATGGTGTGTGTGTCATGACTGATGGTGTGTGTGTCATGACTGATGGTGGGTGTGTCATGACTGATGGTGGGTGTGTCATGACTGCTGGTGGGTGTGTCATGACTGCTGGTGGGTGTGTCATGACTGATGGTGGGTGTGTCATGACTGCTGGTGGGTGTGTCATGACTGCTGGTGGGTGCCAACTCTGGTACAATTATAGGGACCCACAGCCTCAAAGAAGGGAACGAACACAGAGCATTTACAGAAAAAGTGCCATTTAACTCTCAATACGTATCAGTGTTCACTTCTCCTACCACCCCCCCCCCCCTTTTTTTATGTTGTACACTTTATTGTACAAGGTTATATATTTACATATCTGATTATTTACAAAAAGTGAACATAAAGATGAAATAAGGGGAAGTTTGTTTCCTAGAGGCTGTAGATTTCCTCGAACTCCTCTAACGCCTGGCAGGAACCGAGGATGCAGCGGACATTCCCCCTCTGGATCGCTACACTGAGGCGCTGGAAGAGAAAACTTGCCGCTCTAGGGTTTCTGGTAGTATTAATGAGCCTGGAACCAAAATCCTTACGAAACCTACTTGAGCTCTCTCCCCATGGGCCCGGGGTCTCAGACCCTATTGGAACCAAATTGTACCGGTGATCTATTTTCCTGTACAATACTTGGTTGACTTGTCTCTTTCTCTGTGTGTCGCCGTGGCTCATGCTTGGCCGACAGAGAGGTTGATGTATGTGGCTGCCAGGGTGGATATGCAAGTATAGTCCCACGCCAACTGTCTGCCACCCTTCCAAGGGCGCAGTGTGAGTCCGTCTGGTCGGCCGACAAAGCTAACTGAGTTACGGTTCAATAGATTGCGGGGCTCTCTTTCTGCTGGACACTGGGCAGAGGCACGGCTCCTCTTAATGATGTCATTGACTTCGTCGTGTCTAATGCCAACTGCCTGATTTTCCACAGTGCAGGCCATGCAGTCCATATTCGTCTGCATCTGCCTCACTGCAAATACACCTGTGAACAGTGTGGATAGAGGCAGCAAGGCGGAGAGCGACTGCAATACGGAGCTCCTGCGGATCAAGACGTGTGCCTGTCGCAGACATAGGGACTGCCAGAAGGAAGTCCCCTGCATGGGGAGCCTGCACAGCTGTGAGGCGTGCACGATCACTGGGATTGTTGCTGCCTCCAGCAAAGGTGTGGCTTCTTTGTCTACAATGGGGCTGTCCCAACTGGATTGTTTCTTGGCTTTCAGCATGGCTGGTCTGAGTGCTGGGTCTCCTATGGTTATCTTGAGATGATGATTCGGGGCTTTAGTGTCCCCGCGGCCCGGTCCTCGACCAGGCCTCCACCCCCAGGAAGCAGCCCGTGACAGCTGACTAACATCCAGGTACCTATTTTACTGCTAGGTAGAGGGGCATAGAATGAAAGGAACTTTTTTTTTTAGATATATACAAGAGTTGTTACATGGTTGTAGAGCCACTAGTACGCGTAGCGTTTCGGGCAGGTCCCTGGAATACGATCCCCGCCGCGAAGAATCGTTGTTACAACCAAGTACACATTTTACTGTTGCGTTAAACAGAGGCTACAGTTAAGGATTTGCGCCCAGTAAATCCTCCCCGGCCAGGATACGAACCCATGACAAAGCGCTCGCGGAACGCCAGGCGAGTGTCTTACCACTGCACCACGGAGACTGGTAAACTCTGCCCATTGTTTCTCGCCGGCGCCCGGGATCGAACCCGGGACCACAGGATCACAAGTCCAGCGTGCTGTCCGTTCGGCCGACCGGCTCCAAAATGGTACCCCCATTTTGTGTAGCATTCCGTTTAGTGGAATGAATGTTTTAGTGGAATTTAGAGTCCTGTATCCCTGCTAATCACACAGGGTGTCTGGTAGAATTTTATTAACCAGGTCATCTGATGCTGAGGAGGAAGACAGGAAGGCTGGGAGAGCAATTTGGGTGGCAGTGCGGACACCCAAGCCACCGAGCCTGACAGGAAGAGTGGCTTGTGTCCACGGGCATTCATTGAGGGAGAGGTTAACAACTTTTTCTAGCATGGTCTTCAATAATAGGTTATACTCTTTAAGCTTTGAGCTGTCGTAGGATGAGGCGCACCTCAGAAAGTAGGTTAGCCTCGGAAGGGATAGACATTTAGTGAGGAGATATAAAGCATCGTGGGCATCGATGTCACCTATCCTGTCTTCCATCCTCCTGAGGTCTGGGATTTTCTCATCAAGGATTTCCTCAATGACATTAGACCCAGGAGGGGAGGGGTCACTATACACGTGCTGAAGGTGTACGTGGTGCTCACTATACACGTGCTGAGGGTGCACGTGGTGCTCACTATACACGTGCTGAGGGTGCACGTGGTGCTCACTATACACGTGCTGAGGGTGCACGTGGTGCTCACTATACACGTGCTGGGGGTGCACGTGGTGCTCACCATACGCGTGCTGAGGGTGCACGCGTTGCTCACTATACACGTGCACGTGATGGTGACTCTGGAGCTCAAGCACCAAGGATGCTCAGCAGGTGGTGAGGATGCTGTGCACAAGAGTGAAATGATCAACACAGAGCTGAGCACAGTTCATCTCCAGCCAACTAACTCTAAAGTTACCTTCTTACTTTTGTTTCCAAACTCAATTTCCTTAGATCTGTTGACCCAAGTTGAGCAGCGTCTGGCCTCCTGCTCATGCCAACCACCGCCTCCCCCCAGTCACTTTCCTTGTTTCTCCCTCACCTTCACCTTCACCTTCAACACCACCTTCACCTTCACCCTCAACACCACCCTTCACCTTCACCTTCAACACCACCCTCACCTTCACCTTCAACACCACCTTCACCTTCACCCTCAACACCACCCTTCACCTTCCCTTCAACACCACCCTTCACCTTCACCTTCAACACCACCCTTCACCTTCACCTTCAACACCACCCTTCACCTTCACCTTCAACACCACCCTTCACCTTCACCTTCAACACCACCTTCACCTTCACCTTCACCTTCAACACCACCTTCACCTTCACTCTCAACACCACCCTTCACCTTCACCCTCAACACCACCCTTCACCTTCACCCTCAACACCACCTTCACCTTCAACACCACCCTTCACCTTCCCTTCAACACCACCCTTCACCTTCCCTTCAACACCACCCTTCACCTTCACCTTCAACACCAACCCTTCACCTTCACCTTCAACACCACCCTTCACCTTCACCTTCAACACCACCCTTCACCTTCACCTTCAACACCACCCTTCACCTTCACCTTCAACACCACCCTTCACCTTCACCCTCAACACCACCCTTCACCTTCACCTTCAACACCACCCTTCACCTTCACCTTCAACACCACCCTTCACCTTCACCCTCAACACCACCCTTCACCTTCACCTTCAACACCACCCTTCACCTTCACCCTCAACACCACCCTTCACCTTCACCCTCAACACCACCCTTCACCTTCACCTTCAACACCACCCTTCATCTTCACCCTCAACACCACCCTTCAACTTCACCTTCAACACCACCCTTCACCCTCAACACCACCCTTCACCTTCACCTTCAACACCACCCTTCACCTTCACCTTCAACACCACCCTTCACCTTCACCCTCAACACCACCCTTCACCTTCACCTTCAACACCACCCTTCACCCTCAACACCACCCTTCACCTTCACCCTCAACACCACCCTTCACCTTCACCTTCAACACCACCCTTCACCTTCACCCTCAACACCACCCTTCACCCTCAACACCACCCTTCACCCTCAACACCACCCTTCACCTTCACCTTCAACACCACCTTCACCTTCACCCTCAACACCACCCTTCACCTTCACCTTCAACACCACCCTTCACCTTCAACACCACCTTTACTATCACCTTCAACACCACCCTTCACCTTCAACACCACCCTTCACCTTCACCTTCAACACCACCTTCACCTTCACCTTCAACACCACCCTTCACCTTCAACACCACCCTTAACCTTCACCTTCAACACCACCCTTCACCCTCAACACCACCCTTCACCTTCACCTTCAACACCACCTTCACCTTCACCCTCAACACCACCCTTCACCTTCACCTTCAACACCACCCTTCACCTTCACCTTCAACACCACCCTTCACCTTCACCCTCAACACCACCCTTCACCTTCACCCTCAACACCACCCTTCACCTTCACCTTCAACACCACACTTCACCTTCACCTTCAACACCACCCTTCACCTTCAACACCACCTTTACTATCACCTTCAACACCACCCTTCACCTTCAACACCACCCTTCACCTTCACCTTCAACACCACCTTCACCTTCACCTTCAACACCACCCTTCACCTTCACCTTCAACACCACCCTTCACCTTCACCTTCAACACCACCCTTCATCTTCAACACCACCTTTACTATCACCTTCAACACCACCCTTCACCTTCAACACCACCCTTCACCTTCACCTTCAACACCACCCTTCACCTTCACCTTCAACACCACCTTCACCTTTACCTTCAACACCACCCTTCACCTTCACCCTCAACACCACCTTCACCTTCACCTTCAACACCACCCTTCACCTTCACCTTCAACACCACCCTTCACCTTCACCTTCAACACCACCCTTCACCTTCACCTTCAACACCACCCTTCACCTTCACCTTCAACACCACCCTTCACCTTCAACACCACCTTTACCATCACCTTCAACACCACCCTTCACCTTCAACACCACCTTCACCTTCACCTTCAACACCACCCTTCACCTTCACCTTCAACACCACCTTTCAGCTGAGCCTCAAAGATTTCAGTACATAGGCAAGACAACAAAGTCTCTAGGCAATTAATGCACAAACAACAGGGCTCCATCAAGGAACATATAATCTCACACAACCAGACCATCACCAGAGAAATCTTAACAAGCAACACAGAAATTATCGATAGATACAGCGATAGAAGGAGACTCGACATCAACGAGGCACTACACATTAAAAAGTCAAAACCAGCAATCAACAGCCAATTAACACATAATTACATTCTACCCACTTCAAGACCCCAAACTAGCACAGAAGCAAGCAGATAAAATATATACCCATGGTTATATATGCACTTTATACCCATTGTTTCGTGTCTTGTCTTTTCCCATTGATTTGTTTCTTGTCACCTCACCCAAAAACAAATATAAGCATGAAACTGAGGACATAAAAATTTGTCTTTGAAAATGTGAGAAGTCTTCCTAAACGCTTCTAGGCATCAGACCATAAATAAAAATGTAAAAATAAACTTTGAAGAGTTAATTTTTCTTTATTGTCTTGTTTTCTTTATTAATTATATATATACATATATATATATATATATATATATATATATATATATATATATATATATATATATATATATATATATATATATATATATATATATAATATATACCCCAAGCCTGAATGGTCCCCAGGCATACATACATGTAACTGAAAACTCACACCCTAGAAGTGACTCGAACCCATACTGCCAGGAGCACTTTGCAACTGGTGTACAGGTCCCCCATTATGCCTTGGGACCGTTCAGGCTTGTTTGCATTTGTGTTCCTCACGTGAGCCCCAAAGAATGAGGTGATTTGATAAAATACTATGCCCAAGATTACCATCAGAGTGCCGGCGGGCTGATGGGCAAATAGCCTGGCTACCATCAGCTTTTGTCCGGTCGTGATGGTCGAGTGGATTAGGTGCCCTGTACACCAGTTACAAAGTGCTCCTGGCAGTATGGGTTCGAGTCACTTCTGGTGTGTGTGTGTACTCACTTAGTTGTGTTTGCGGGGGTGGAGCTCTGGCTCTTTGGTCCCGCCTCTCAACCGTCAATCAACAGGTGTACAGATTCCTGAGCCTATTGGGCTCTATCATATCTACACTTGAAACTGTGTATGGAGTCAGCCTCCACCACATCACTTCCTAATGCATTCCATTTGTCAACCACTCTGACACTGAAAAAGTTCTTTCTAATATCTCTGTGGCTCATTTGGGCGCTCAGTTTCCACCTGTGTCCCCTTGTGCGTGTGCCCCTTGTGTTAAATAGCCTGTCTTTATCTACCCTATCAATTCCCTTGAGAATCTTGAATGTGGTGATCATGTCCCCCCTAACTCTTCTGTCTTCCAGCGTAGTGAGGTTTAATTCCTGTAGTCTCTCCTCGTAGCTCATACCTCTCAGCTCGGGTACTAGTCTGGTGGCAAACCTTTGAACCTTTTCCAGTTTAGTCTTATCCTCGACTAGATATGGACTCCATGCTGGGGCTGCATACTCCAGGATTGGTCTGACATATGTGGTATACAAAGTTCTGAATGATTCTTTACACAAGTTTCTGAATGCCGTTCGTATGTTGGCCAGCCTGGCATATACCGCTGATGTTATCCTCTTGATATGTGCTGCAGGAGACAGATCTGGCGTGATATCAACCCCCAAGTCAAGTGTGTGTGTGTGTGTGTGTGTGTGTGTGTGTGTGTGTGTGTGTGTGTGTGTGTGTGTGTGTGTGTGTGTGTGTGTGTGTGTGTGTGTGTGTGTGTGTGTGTGTGTGTGTGTGTGTGTGTGTGTGTGTGTGTGTGTGTGTGTGTGTGTACTCACCTAATTGTGCTTGCGGGGGTTGAGCTTTGGCTCTTTGGTCCCGCCTCTCAACTGTCAATCAACTGGTGTACAGATTCCTGAGCCTATTGGGCTCTATCATATCTACATTTGAAACTGTGTATGGAGTCAGCCTCCACCACATCACTTCCTAGTGCATTCCATTTATTAACTTCTCTGACACTGAAAAAATTCTTTCTAACGTCTCTGTGGCTCATCTGGGTACTAAGTTTCCCCCTTTGAGGGGGAAACTAGGGGACAAGGGGAACACATGGGGACACAAACTAAGTTTGTGTCCCCTTGTTCGTGTCCCACCCATGCTGAAGAGTTTGCCTTTGTCCACCCTGTCAATTCCCCTGAGAATTTTGTAGGTGGTTATCATGTCTCCCCTTACTCTTCTGTTTTCCAGGGATGTGAGGTTCAGCTCCTTTAGCCTTTCCTCGTAGCTCATACCTCTCAGTTCTGGGACGAGCCTGGTGGCATACCGCTGAATCTTCTCTAACTTTGTCTTGTGTTTAACTAGGTATGGACTCCAGGCTGGAGCTGCATACTCCAGGATTGGTCTTACATAAGTGGTATACAGGGTCCTGAAAGATTCCTTACACAAGTTTCTAAAGGCAGTTCTTTTGTTGGCCAGTCTAGCATATGCCGCTGTGTGTGTGTGTGTGTGTGTGTGTGTGTGTGTGTGTGTGTGTGTGTGTGTGTGTGTGTGTGTGTGTGTGTGTGTGTGTGTGTGTGTGTGTGTGTGTGTGTGTGTGTGTGTGTGTGTGTGTGTGTGTGTGTGTGTGTGTGTGTGTGTGTGGGTGTGTGTGGGTGTGTGTGTGTGTGTAAATCACGAAAAATAAACACGTGATTAAAAATGTGACAGTGTCAGACCACGGAGGAAGAATTGAAACAGGAATTTCTTTAAGTATTTTCGTATATTAATACATCTTCAGAAGGAGTGATTTACAGGTCAAGTATTGGACATATATAGGCAGGAGAGCATGGTGGAGTGAGGTGAGGTACAATAACAAATGAATGGGAATTAGGTGGACACAAATATGAGCCGCATAAGAACTGCAGAAGGCCTATTGGCCCATACGATGCAGCTCCTATTCATACCCACCAATAGTCCCACACATGGATAATAATAGTATAAGAGTGAGCATTAAGCTACCGGATGAGCATTAAGCCGGATGAGCATTAAGCTGCCGGATGAGCATTAAGCTGCCGGATGAGCATTAAGCTGCCGGACAACTACGATATACGTGAGCGAGACGTCTTGGGAGCATTCTTACTTGGTGGTGTTGTATAATTAAGCTATCAGCCTCGCCCGTCGGCCACCTGCCAAGTAAACTATTCCAATTACTGAGCCCGGAGCCTCATTATGTATTCAAATTGTCGTACTAAGGTCGCGCTAACGCTCATCTTCCATAATTATTCATAGTTACACTTATCGCTCCTTGAGAACCCCCTACAACTGCTGCCTGCTGCTCCTGCTCCCCGTGACACATGCTGCTCCTGCTCCCCCGTGACACATGCTGCTCCAGCTCCCCCCGTGACACATGCTGCTCCAGCTCCCCGTGACACATGCTGCTCCAGCTCCCCCGTGACACATGCTGCTCCAGCTCCCCCGTGACACATGCTGCTCCAGCTCCCCGTGACACATGCTGCTCCAGCTCCCCCGTGACACATGCTGCTCCAGCACCCCCGTGACACATGCTGCTCCTGCTCCCAGTGACACATGCTGCTCCAGCACCCCCCGTGACACATGCTGCTCCTGCTCCCCGTGACACATGCTGCTCCAGCACCCCCCGTGACACATGCTGCTCCTGCTCCCCGTGACACATGCTGCTCCAGCACCCCCCGTGACACATGCTGCTCCAGCACCCCCCGTGACACATGCTGCTCCAGCTCCCCCGTGACACATGCTGCTCCAGCTCCCCGTGACACATGCTGCTCCAGCACCCCCGTGACACATGCTGCTCCAGCTCCCCCGTGACACATGCTGCTCCAGCACCCCCGTGACACATGCTGCTCCAGCACCCCCGTGACACATGCTGCTCCAGCTCCCCCGTGACACATGCTGCTCCAGCACCCCCCGTGACACATGCTGCTCCAGCTCCCCCGTGACACATGCTGCTCCAGCTCCCCGTGACACATGCTGCTCCAGCACCCCCGTGACACATGCTGCTCCAGCTCCCCCGTGACACATGCTGCTCCAGCACCCCATAACTGCTGCCTGCTGCTCCAGCACCCCATAACTGCTGCCTGCTGCTCCAGCACCCCATAACTGCTGCCTGCTGCTCCAGCACCCCATAACTGCTGCCTGCTGCTCCACGCACACAACTTATATATGTTGTATTCAATATATACAGGGTGTTTAAAAAAAATCATGTAATTTCGTAATCTAATAACTTGAGCAATTATCGTTCAAATGATCTCAAATTTTAACCTCATGTGCGGAAACAACTCAAAATTTTATGTTTAATGTTTTTTTCTTTGCGGGGATATAAATGCTACAATTCGCTAAAAATAAATCAACTGCAATACAGATTTGGACAAGGCACAAAGAGTTCGAAGACGTAGACTGAACTCTTAGGCTGTGTGTGTGGGACAAATGGATCTGGACGACCACCGGAAGATATGGTCGAGCGGGTTCCGGAAGCATTTTTGCTAAGCCGCAGAAAGTCCATAGGAAGAGCAAGTCTGGAAACCCAGAGTCCTTCAACGACGGTTTGGCGTGTCGCAAAGAAATGCTTGCTAATGGCACCCTACGAGCTGCTGCCCGTTCAGGCTTAAAATACAGATGACAAGCAAAAAGGCAAGCAATTCTGTGTTGATAAGCATGAGAAACTTGAGGACGTTGAGTTTGAACTATGTTTAGTTTTCAGTGATGAGGCCATATTTCATACGAATGGCAAAGTTAACAATCATAATGTTGGCACTTGGGGCGAAGACAATCCCCGGGCCACAGTGGGGCACACGAGGGACCCACCAAAAGTGAATATGTTCTGCGCCATCTTCAAGAATCATCTTCATGGCCCGTTTGTGTTTGAGGGAAATGTGACCGGCGATGTTTATCTGCATGTCCTTCAGAACTGGCTAATTGATGAACTCATTGTAAATGGACATGAACACTACATTTTTCAACAGGACGGGGCTCCACCTCACTACGCGGGCTTATCTCAATGTGAATCTGCCAGGAAAATGGATCGAGCGCGCTGGTGGTAACGACAATGTGCTGTTGAAATGGATGCCACGTTCGCCTCACATGACATTTTAGCTTTTCTTTCTCTGGAGCTGTGTGAAGGGACTGGTCCCTGTCCCCCCCCCCCCCCCTCACTCTTCCTACACGCCTGGAGGAACTCCAGCAACACTGGAGATTGTTACACACGACATGCTGCAGGGTGCGTGGCAGGAGCTGGACTACCCACTTGACGCGGACGGTGTCACAGTCGCTGCGCATATTGAAAATCCTTGTGTAGCTTAAAACTAAAAATTTAAAAGTACAGAGGCTTACTACAAGATTTAGGCAACCTAAGAAGGGGTTAATCTATGCTCTGAAGTAAGAGCATCTCGCCTGACTCAGTAAGAGCACCTCGCCTGACTCAGTAAGAGCATCTCGCCTGACTCAGTAAGAGCATCTCGCCTGACTCAGTAAGAGCACCTCGCCTGACTCAGTAAGAGCATCTCGCCTGACTCAGTAAGAGCACCTCGCCTGACTCAGTAAGAGCACCTCGCCTGACTCAGTAAGAGCACCTCGCCTGACTCAGTAAGAGCACCTCGCCTGACTCAGTAAGAGCACCTCGCCTGACTCAGTAAGAGCACCTCGCCTGACTCAGTAAGAGCACCTCGCCTGACTCAGTAAGAGCACCTCGCCTGACTCAGTAAGAGCACCTCGCCTGACTCAGTAAGAGCACCTCGCCTGACTCAGTAAGAGCACCTCGCCTGACTCAGTAAGAGCACCTCGCCTGACTCAGTAAGAGCACCTCGCCTGACTCAGTAAGAGCACCTCGCCTGACTCAGTAAGAGCACCTCGCCTGACTCAGTAAGAGCACCTCGCCTGACTCAGTAAGAGCACCTCGCCTGACTCAGTAAGAGCACCTCGCCTGACTCAGTAAGAGCACCTCGCCTGACTCAGTAAGAGCACCTCGCCTGACTCAGTAAGAGCACCTCGCCTGACTCAGTAAGAGCACCTCGCCTGACTCAGTAAGAGCACCTCGCCTGACTCAGTAAGAGCACCTCGCCTGACTCAGTAAGAGCACCTCGCCTGACTCAGTAAGAGCACCTCGCCTGACTCAGTAAGAGCACCTCGCCTGACTCAGTAAGAGCACCTCGCCTGACTCAGTAAGAGCACCTCGCCTGACTCAGTAAGAGCACCTCGCCTGACTCAGTAAGAGCACCTCGCCTGACTCAGTAAGAGCACCTCGCCTGACTCAGTAAGAGCACCTCGCCTGACTCAGTAAGAGCACCTCGCCTGACTCAGTAAGAGCACCTCGCCTGACTCAGTAAGAGCACCTCGCCTGACTCAGTAAGAGCACCTCGCCTGACTCAGTAAGAGCGCCTCGCCTGGCTCAGTAAGAGCGCCTCGCCTGACTCAGTAAGAGCGCCTCGCCTGACTCAGTAAGAGCGCCTCGCCTGACTCGGTAAGAGCGCCTCGCCTGACTCGGTAAGAGCGCCTCGCCTGACCCAGCACTGAGGGAAGACAGGCTGTAAACTGTGCTACAATACCTGAGCTTCATATACTTGGAAATTTGCGACACATTACCATTGCGAGACGCTGTCTGGACGCTTCGTCTTTGTTTTAATGTTCTAAGTTTTGCGGTAAACGATCCCAGCCTCCTCCCGAGGGTCTCGGCGTCGGCTCCCCCGCTCTCAGATAACACTGACGGCCTGCTGCCTCGAAGACCTCAGACCCCATGGCAGGCTGCCTCGAAGACCTCAGACCCCATGGCAGGCTGCCTCGAAGACCTCAGACCCCATGGCAGGCTGCCTCGAAGACCTCAGACCCCATGGCAGGCTGCCTCGAAGACCTCAGACCCCATGGCAGGCTGCCTCGAAGACCTCAGACCCCATGGCAGGCTGCCTCGAAGACCTTAGACCCCATGGCAGGCTGCCTCGAAGACCTCAGACCACATGGCAGGCTGCCTCAGAGACCTCAGACCACATGGCAGGCTGCCTCAGAGACCTCAGACCACATGGCAGGCTGCCTCGAAGACCTCAGACCCCATGGCAGGCTGCCTCGAAGACCTCAGACCCCATGGCAGGCTGCCTCGAAGACCTCAGACCACATGGCAGGCTGCCTCAGAGACCTCAGACCACATGGCAGGCTGCCTCGAAGACCTCAGACCCCATGGCAGGCTGCCTCAGAGACCTCAGACCACATGGCAGGCTGCCTCGAAGACCTCAGACCACATGGCAGGCTGCCTCAGAGACCTCAGACCCCATGGCAGGCTGCCTCGAAGACCTCAGACCCCATGGCAGGCTGCCTCGAAGACCTCAGACCACATGGCAGGCTGCCTCAGAGACCTCAGACCCCATGGCAGGCTGCCTCAGAGACGCCATCTATCTATGGGACCCCAGACCCCATGGCAGGCTGCCTCGAAGACCTCAGACCCCATGGCAGGCTGCCTCGAAGACCTCAGACCCCATGGCAGGCTGCCTCGAAGACCTCAGACCACATGGCAGGCTGCCTCAGAGACCTCAGACCCCATGGCAGGCTGCCTCAGAGACGCCATCTATCTATGGGACCCCAGACCCCATGGCAGGCTGCCTCGAAGACCTCAGACCACATGGCAGGCTGCCTCGAAGACCCCAGACCCCATGGCAGGCTGCCTCGAAGACCCCAGACCCCATGGCAGGCTGCCTCGAAGACCCCAGACCCCATGGCAGGCTGCCTCGAAGACCGCAGACCACATGGCAGGCTGCCTCGAAGACCCCAGACCCCATGGCAGGCTGCCTCAAAGACCCCAGACCCCATGGCAGGCTGCCTCGAAGACCTCAGACCCCATGGCAGGCTGCCTCGAAGACCGCAGACCACATGGCAGGCTGCCTCGAAGACCCCAGACCACATGGCAGGCTGCCTCGAAGACCTCAGACCACATGGCAGGCTGCCTCGAAGACCCCAGACCCCATGGCAGGCTGCCTCGAAGACCCCAGACCCCATGGCAGGCTGCCTCGAAGACCTCAGACCACATGGCAGGCTGCCTCGAAGACCCCAGACCCCATGGCAGGCTGCCTCGAAGACCGCAGACCACATGGCAGGCTGCCTCGAAGACCGCAGACCACATGGCAGGCTGCCTCGAAGACCGCAGACCACATGGCAGGCTGCCTCGAAGACCCCAGACCCCATGGCAGGCTGCCTCGAAGACCGCAGACCACATGGCATGCTGCCTCGAAGACCGCAGACCACATGGCAGGCTGCCTCGAAGACCCCAGACCCCATGGCAGGCTGCCTCGAAGACCGCAGACCACATGGCAGGCTGCCTCGAAGACCTCAGACCACATGGCAGGCTGCCTCGAAGACCTCAGACCCCATGGCAGGCTGCCTCGAAGACCGCAGACCACATGGCAGGCTGCCTCGAAGACCTCAGACCACATGGCAGGCTGCCTCAGAGACCTCAGACCACATGGCAGGCTGCCTCAGAGACCACATGGCAGGCTGCCTCGAAGACCTCAGACCCCATGGCAGGCTGCCTCGAAGACCCCAGACCACATGGCAGGCTGCCTCGAAGACCCCAGACCACATGGCAGGCTGCCTCGAAGACCTCAGACCACATGGCAGGCTGCCTCGAAGACCCCAGACCCCATGGCAGGCTGCCTCGAAGACCCCAGACCCCATGGCAGGCTGCCTCGAAGACCTCAGACCACATGGCAGGCTGCCTCGAAGACCCCAGACCCCATGGCAGGCTGCCTCGAAGACCCCAGACCCCATGGCAGGCTGCCTCGAAGACCCCAGACCCCATGGCAGGCTGCCTCGAAGACCGCAGACCACATGGCAGGCTGCCTCGAAGACCCCAGACCCCATGGCAGGCTGCCTCAAAGACCCCAGACGCCATGGTAGGCTGCCTCGAAGACCGCAGACCACATGGCAGGCTGCCTCGAAGACCGCAGACCACATGGCAGGCTGCCTCGAAGACTTCAGACCACATGGCAGGCTGCCTCAGAGACCCCAGACCACATGGCAGGCTGCCTCGACTACCTAAAAGCGGTGGGAGGGGTGAGATGTGTGGTGGGATGGGTGAGATGTGTGGTGGGACGGGTGAGATGTGTGGTGGGACGGGTGAGATGTGTGGTGGGATGGGTGAGATGTGTGGTGGGACGGGTGAGATGTGTGGTGGGACGGGTGAGATGTGTGGTGGGAGGGGTGAGATGTGTGGCGGGACGGGTGAGATGTGTGGTGGGACGGGTGAGATGTGTGGCGGGACGGGTGAGATGTGTGGTGGGACGGGTGAGATGTGTGGTGGGACGGGTGAGATGTGTGGTGGGACGGGTGAGATGTGTGGCGGGACGGGTGAGATGTGTGGTGGGACGGGTGAGATGTGTGGTGGGACGGGTGAGATGTGTGGTGGGAGGGGTGAGATGTGTGGTGGGACGGGTGAGATGTGTGGCGGGACGGGTGAGATGTGCGGTGGGACGGGTGAGATGTGCAGCGGGTAATCTCGCATCATCTTGTCTGAGATCATGTTACTTATACATTTTATAACTTGTCGTTAAAATTCGAGAAATCTACTTTAGTTAAGCAGGCTACTTGTAATTATTTTATATATTTCAATAAGGTTATATCGTGCTCAAGACGAAGTGGTTTTCTGGGCGGTCGCCCTGCAATAGTCACCTCGTCTCCCTAGGTATTGTCGCCGAGGAGAGTTCGTTTCCCAGCTCAATGCTGGGAGTCCCGCCCAGGGAACTTGGCGTGATTGTTGTTGACTCGGCTCTTTATTGGCTGTCTCCTCACAGCCACTGTTTATTTACTTGACGCAAGACATCGAGCGTTTCCATGGCCTGCGTTTGTTTACTGATACAAGGCTCCAAACTCTTCCAGTGGCGCCAAGCGCACCTAAACACTTCATATCGACTTTGCTAACACAATTTAACTAAATAATGTTTAATTTATATATATATATATATATATATATATATATATATATATATATATGTCGTACCTAGTAGCCAGAACGCACTTTTTGGCCTACTATTCATGGCCCGATTTGCCTAATAAGCCAAGTTTTCCTGAATTAATGTATTTTCTCTAATTTTTTTCTTATGAAATGATAAATCTACCCATTTCATTATGTATGAGGTCAATTTTTCTTTATTGGAGTTAAAATTAACGTAGATATATGACCGAACCTAACCAACCCTACCTAACCTAACCTAACCTATCTTTATAGGTTAGGTTAGGTTAGGTAGCCGAAAAAGTTAGGTTAGGTTAGGTTAGGTAGGTTAGGTAGTCGAAAAACAATTAATTCATGAAAACTTGGCTTATTAGGCAAATTGGGCCTTGCATAATAGGCTGAGAAGTGCGTTCTGGCTACTAGGTACGACATATATATATATATATATATATATATATATATATATATATATATATATATATATATATATATATATATATATTGTTACGATAATCTCCTTCAAGAGAGATTTGGCCTGCTCTTTCCTATCGTCATGTTACTTCAGTACATCTACAACATCTAGATACTACAAGCAAGTGTAGTACATATTTGGTCAAATACGTTTTCCCAGGCGCAAACGTATCACACTCGCTCTCCACCTCCCCCCCCCCTCTCCCTCGTCGCCGATAACCAAACTAGCATTTCCAGCCTGGCCGCTTCTGATTGGTGAATCGACGTCTGCACCACTGCACTTCTGCACCTCGGCGCCATCTACCTAGCCGATGTCTGGGCCTGCACCAGCCATTGGAGTTAGAATATTCTGTGCTCTCAAGCTGAAACAACCATCTGATATACGCTCTGTCTATTAGTGGATGTTCTCAGCCAGCGCTTTATTCTCAGCACCTGTTAATTTCATTTTGTCTTTATCCATTTTAGAGTAACGTCACCACTATATTATTTTATGTTATTTTTTTAATCTTGTGAGTTTGCACTGCACATAGCCAAGGAATTGTCTTATTCATTATTTGTTTTAAATTTAATTAAAGTTTCATTGTTCATACTATTTGTTTTGCCTTACTTTGCCACAGGACACAACAGCTATGCAGTCATCATTTTTTTTTTAAATGTGATAGGCATTGACACCAGCCATTGGGAGGACTGCCGAACACCTACACTTCTTTTTTCCATCACATTTAATGGGGGCCTGTCCAATGAGCCTCACTCAGGTACTAGTACTTGAACATCAATTTGTGGTAAGTGTACTTGGCTTTGATACAGTTGCTTTTCAATATTTTCGTTACTTTTAATATTTATATGGTGCTGTGTGTATTGTGCTTTCCGAGGGTAGCATATTGTGAGTGTTGGATAACTGTGGATTACTGTGTGTATATATATATATATATATATATATATATATATATATATATATATATGTCGTACCTAGTAGCCAGAACTCACTTCTCAGCCTACTATTCAAGGCCCGATTTGCCTAATAAGCCAAGTTTTCCTGAATTAATATATTTACTATAATTTTTTTCTTATGAAATGATAAAGCAACCCTTTTCTCTATGTATGAGGGCATTTTTTTGTTATTGGAGTTAAAATTAACGTAGATATATGACCGAACCTAACCAACCCTACCTAACCTAACCTAACCTATATTTATAGGTAAGGTTAGGTTAGGTAGCCAAAAAAAGCTAGGTTAGGTTAGGTTAGGTAGGTTAGGTAGACGAAAAAACATTAATTCATGAAAACTTGGCTTATTAGGCAAATCGGGCCTTGAATAGTAGGCTGAGAAGTGCGTTCTGGCTATTAGGTACGACATATATATATATATACACATATATATACACATTATATATATACACACATATATTATATATATATATATATATATATATATATATATATATATACACATTATATATATATATATATATATACACATTATATATATACACACATATATTATATATATATATATATATATAATATATATATATATATAATATATATATATATATATATATATATAATATATATATATATATATAATATATATATATATATAACTGAAAACTCACATCCCAGAAGTGACTCGAACCCATACTGCCAGGAGCACTCTGCTGGTGTACAGGATCCCTTAACTGCTTGATCAACATGACCGGACAAAAGAGGATGGTAGCCGAGGCTATTTCCATCCCTCCACCCGCACTCGGTTGGTAATCTTGGGTATGGTATTTTATCAAATCACCTCATTCTTTCGGGCACACGTGAGGAACACAAATAGTCCTGGGGACCATTCAGGCTTGTTCGCATTTGTGTTCCTCATGTGAGCCCCAAAGAATGAGGTCATCAAGACAACGAAGAGTTGAGGCAGACGAATAAGCAGGACAGTCATAATCGAGTTTAGTCAGCACGAGAAAGGAATGTAAAGACGAGCATGTGCCTATCAGTTTCCCAGGAAGTATGGGATAAGACCTTAAGTAAGTTAAGGGCCTTAGAGTTTTCAACTCTGAGGTAAGAGATATGGAGCGACTAAGACAAATGAGTGTCAACGATTAACCCCAGAAGTTTAGCAGAATCTTTATACAAAAGAGGACTACCATGGAGCGACAAAGGAATTCGAAGAATGACCTGGTTTTGAGTAAAGATCATAGCACAAGTCTTACTTGTAGAGGCCTTAAAGCCATAATTGGTGACTTAGAACAACGAGGCATCCCATCGCAAGTTGAAGCCACTGTTGGAAGAAAGGCAAGTCATCACCCAGACAGCAGAGAGTAAGATCGTCAACATAGAGAGCTGAGAAAATGCCAGAGGGAAGGGAGGAAAGAAGACCACTGAGGGCAACCAGGAAAAGAGTAGTGCTCAGAACACTACCCTGGGGTACACTTTCGTATTGCTGAAAAGAGGCAGAGAGAGTGGTACCAAGCCTCACTTTAAAGGAATGACTAGAGAGGAAGCTTTGGAGGAAGAGAGGGAGATTACCACGAAGGGCAAAAGAATGGATTTGAAAAAGAATGTTATCTCCAGGTGGTGTCATATGCCTTTTTCAGGTGTAAAAGGACAACAACAATGGAGGTCTTTGCAGTAAAAACAGTACGAATAAGGACCTTCAAGTTCACTAGGACATCAGTCGTGCTGCAACACTTGCGAAAGCCATATTGAGAAGGGGGAGAGGTGGTGATAGCACTCCAAGAACCACATGAGACGGACATTAACCATACGTTCAGAGAGTTTGCAGATGCAGCTCGTTAGAGCAATGAGGTTAAAGTCTTCAGGGATAGCCGCTAGAGAACCTGGCTTCCAAATAGGAAGAACAACTGCCTCACGCCAGTCCTCAAGGACTGACGACGACTCCCAGATACGGTTATAAATATTTAGTAAATACTGAAACGTGCATGGAGGGAGATGGCGTTGCATCTCATAATGAATGTCATCTGAACCCGCTGCCGTAGAACCACAGAGGGTCAGGACAGACTAGAGTTCTGAGAGAAGGGATCATTATAGGGAAGCTGGAGATGTGTGTGAAAATCTATGGGAGAAGATTGAAGAAGGGGCTTATGAGCAAGAAAAGGAGGAGGAAGATGAGAACCGGAGCTAACAGTCAAAAAGTGTGAACCCAGTTCGGCCACAACCGACACCATATCTGCCACAATAGAACCACGAAGGTGAAGAATCGGCGAGAAATCTGGAACAAACTTACCCACTATCATACTGATTTTCTTCCAGATCAGGGGGCAGAGAAGTGTTAATTGTAATGGCGGAGACATGAAATTTCCAACTCTCACGCTTAGCTGTATGGATGGCCCTATGGGCCACCGCACTCACCTTCCGAAACAAAATAAAAAAATCAGGCATCTCTCGGCATGAGGTCAGGGGCAGAGCACTGGTCTTGTAAACCAGGGGTCGTGAGTTCGATTCTCACTGGGGGCAGGTAGACTCTCTGAGTCCATCTGTAATACCTGATCAACCAGGCTGTGACTCATACGTTAGGCTGCGAGCAGCCGCATCCAACAGTCTGGTTGATCAGTCCAGCAACCAGGAGGCCTGGTCGACGACCGGGCCGCGGGGACGCTAAGCCCCGGAAGCACCTCAAGGTAACCTCAAGGCATCAGTGTTTCTTCCAGGCTGCATGCTTACAGTGGACAGCCCAAGCACAGTCTGCATTCCACCTTGGAACGCACTTTCACGTGCCCTGGGTGGTAGAGCAAGGAACAGAGCAGAGGGCAGCGACAAAAACGGTGTCATGGAAAATGAGGAGTGTTCGAGAAAGAGGCAAATCAAAGAGGTCGGAAAGAGTAGTGCGTAAGGTGAATAGATTCCAGTCAGCCTTGGCAAACTGCTACCTAGGGAAGGAGAGGGGAGGGTGAAGAGAGAAGGTGACAAGGATGAGGAAATGGTCACTGTTATAGAGGTCATCAAGAATCTGTCAGGTGAAATCTAAATAAAGAGAAGGTGAGCAGAGAGGAAGATCAAGACAGGAAAGGGTGCGAGTGCAGGAGTCAACATGAGTGGGTTCACCAGAATTCAGAAAAGACAGAAGAGAGGACAAATGGTTCTAGCAAAGATACGGGCCGCAGAACACTGAATATGTGACTGAAAAAGTAGGGGGGAACGAAGTTAACATCATGACGGATCAAGAGAGCAGAATAGTTATGGGCCCCAGCAAATGCTGGAAGGAGAGAAAGGAATAAACACAGGAGTGAACAGGACGAGCACCAAACATCTGCTCCTGGAGACAGACAGAAAATTGTGAAAGCTGCATAATCAGAAGTTGGAGTTCATTGAAGTTGGTATAAAAACCACGAATATTCCATTGTAGAATAGACATTGTCAAAAAGAGATAACAAGGGAGAAACAAAAGCAAAGAAGAACACAGTAGACTAAGTAAGATCAGGATTAGTGAAATCGGGGTTATGGGGCATAGGTAAATCTAGCATAGATGATGGAGGCAAGGGAATGGGAGGAAGAACCAAAGTCAGGCTGATAAGAGTCTGGAGCAGGAGAAGGCATTGGAGAGGGACGGTCAAAGAAATCAAGGGGAGGAAGCACAGAAACAGGGAAGTGCACGGGATCAAGAGCAGCATTGGAGAGAGAATCAAGGACCAAGGGAACCTCCATAACTGGGACAGGCGACTCCACCGTTGAAATGGGAGGGGATGCAGGGATAGAGAGGAGAAGGACGGTAAGGAATATAGCAATGTCTTCTTACCCGCCGGCAGGAAGAAAGAGAGGAGCCAGGTTTACGTTTCTGATGTAGAGAGACAGGCGTACCAGCAGCAATGTACTGGGCGATAGCTTCTAGTCTCAACAGGAGCAGAACAGGAGCGGTCAATATGATGATTGCCGGGTGGAGGATGGATAATGACTTGGACAGACAGACATTGTGGAAGGCCAAAAGACAGGGGAGGGCTGAAAAGAAGGATTGGGGCAAGAAGGGAAAGAGGGAAGAGGAGACGAGAAAACTGGGAAGGAAGGAAACATCATAGGGAAACAACCACCTCGCCCAGCACGCAGAGGAGGAGGTAAGGTTGTGGTGGTGGTGTCTGGGTTCAAGGTCTGGAAACGGGTGAGAAAGTGGGAGAGGGAGAGGAGAAGTAGAATGTAAAAAAAAAAACATAAAAATGCCATAGAAAGAGGGAAGGCAGCGAACCTGTCATCTCATCTCAGGACAAGATAAACGACCGTGATATTTCAAATTTGTAGTGCATACATGCATGGGAGAAGGCAGGGTGGGCGTCACTGCAGTTCATTGAGCTTGGAAAGAAGAGCACTCCATCTTAGAATGACCCGAGTCTTCACACAAAAAGGCATAGACACTTCACTTATGCACCTGAAGGGACCATGCCCAAATTTCCAGCACCTATTGCAGAGGTGAGGAGAGAGAATATACTCCTGAACGGAGCATCTGGCACCAGCAAGAATTATGGAAGATGGAAGGGACCTACTATCAAAAAGTTATTTTTACTACAGTATGCAAAGAGGCTGACGATGACGACCACGAGGGGATCAAGTGAACATATCAATCTGGATGATAGAATGGCCCTGGGCCTCAAGGATATATTAAATATCTTTGTGGCAGTCTTTCAGTTGCCTATCACTAGTCACAACATGGTGCAGGAAAAGAACTGTGCAAATGCTGGCATTTAACCAGGCATTTTTGGAAATTCGAACAAGGGGTCTCTCCAGTACAGGACAACGAAGCCAAGCAGTCAGCCGCTTCCTGAGAGGGGGCAGCAATGACACGTGTACCAGTACAGGTGGGGTTAAAAGTGACAAATTTATCCACCGAATCAACTAGGTGTTTATGGAGGAATAAATCATCAGGACGTATAAGATCAACATGACTAAGATCAAAATACTTAGTCCACTTAGCAGGACCAAACAAATCTTGGAATGTATTAGATCGGGAAGGAATCATGCACGTGCGGAGGTGATGGCACCGAGCACCCCTAGTAAGGGGGGGGGGGGGTAAAAGGTGCAGTTGCTATGATAGAAGGAACTGCTCCAGGTGATAAGGTGGTCACCACTGGGGGCTTGAGGCTCAGCCGCAGTTTGCTAAGGCGGACTGGAACCTATTTACCCTCAGTGCTGCTCTCTCTGACCTCTCCCTTCTGCCTCTCCCTCGTGCTCTCCTCCTTTTTCATGACACTGTCTTCGACGCTGCTCTCCGCTCTATTCCTCGCTCTTCCTCTCGGGGTCCGCGCAAGTGGGTTCCCTGGTGGAAAACGGATTGTGCTCGGGCTGTCCGCTGTAAGCGTGCAGCCTGGAAGAGGCACCGCCGTCGGCAGACGACCGATTCTTTTCTTTCGGAAAGCGAGTGCGGTGGCCCGTAGGGCCATCCATACGGCTAAACGTGAATGTTGGGCATCTTATGTCTCGACAATTACGTCCGAAACTCCTCTGCCCCAGATCTGGAAGCGTATCCGCAAGATAGCGGGTAAGTTCGTTCCCGATGTTTCATCGGTCCTTCACCTCCATGATACTCTTGTGGCGGACCCGTTGCAGGTCGCTTCCGCACTGGGTTCCCACTTTTCTTCTGTTAGCTCTGGTCTTCATCTTCCCCAATCTTTCCTTCTTCGTAAACCTGTCCTTGAGTCTCGTCCTTTAGGTTTCTGCGCTCGTCTTCAGCTTCCCTCTAATGATCCCTTCTCTCTCTGAACTTCGTTCTGCCCTGGCCCTCTGCGGTTCTACGGCGGCGGGCTCCGATGGTATTCATTATGAGATGCTTCGCCATCTCCCTCCGTGCATGTCTCGGTATTTACCGAGTCTGTATAATTGGATCTGGGAGTCGTCATCAGTCCCTGAGGACTGGCTCGATGCCGTTGTCCTCCCTGTTCGCAAACCGGGGTCTCTGGGTACTTCCCCTAAAGACTTTCGCCCTATTGCCCTCACATGTTGTGTCTACAAACTCTTTGAACGTATGGTTAACGTTCATCTGATGTGGTTCCTGGAACACCATCACCTCCTCTCCCCTTCTCAATTTGGTTTCCGCAAGTGCCGCAGCACGACAGATGTCCTGGTGAACTTGGAGGTCTATATTCGTACTGCTTTTGCTGCGAGGACCTCCGTTGTTGTTGCCGTCCTTTTTGACCTGGAAAAGGCTTACGACACCACTTGGCGATATCAAATTCTATCTGATCTCAACTTCATTCTTTTGGCCTTCGTGGTCATCTCCCTCTCTTTCTCCGCAGCTTCCTCTCTCGTCGTTCCTTTCGGGTGCGCCTTGGTACCGCTCTCTCTGCCTCTTTTCAGCAATACGAAGGTGTGCCCCAGGGTAGTGTTCTGAGCACTACTCTTTTTCTGGTTGCCCCTCAATGGTCTTCTTTCCTCTCTTCCTTCAGGTGTCTTCTCCGCTTTCTATGTCGATGATCTTACCCTTTGCTGTCAGGGTGATGATTCGCCTCTCCTTCAGCGCCGGCTTCAACTTGCAATTGATGCCGTGTCGTCTTGGGCCACCGATCATGGCTTCAAGTTCTCTACTTCTAAGACTTGTACCATGACTTTTACGCGGAAACGGGTCGTTCTTCGTCCCTCTGTCACTTTATGGTCATCCCCTTGAGTACAAAGATTCCGCGAAGCTTTTGGGGTTATTCCTTGACACTCGTTTGTCTTGGTCTCCTTATATCTCTTACCTCCGTGTTGAGTGCTCTAAGGCCCTTACCCTCCTTCGGGTCTTGTCCCATACTTCTTGGGGGGCAGATAGGCGCACTCTCCTTGCTTTACATTCCTCTCTCGTCCTGTCTAAGCTCGATTATGGTTGCCCTGCTTACTCGTCTGTTTTTTTTTTTTTTTTTTTTTGAGATATATACAAGAGTTGTTACATTCTTGTACAGCCACTAGTACGCGTAGCGTTTCGGGCAGGTCCCTGGAATACGATCCCCTGCCGCGAAGAATCGTTTTTTCATCCAAGTACACATTTTACTGTTGCGTTAAACAGAGGCTACAGTTAAGGAATTGCGCCCAGTAAATCCTCCCCGGCCAGGATACGAACCCATGACATAGCTTCTCCTACTCTTTGCCGTCTTGATGCTTTGCACCATACTGGGTTGCGCCTCAGTTCTGGTGCCTTTCGTTCGACTCCCGTCCTTAGCTTGTATGTTGACACTGGCTTCCTGTCTCTCCAGGACCGCCGTGATCGCTACTGTCTTCGCTATCTTGCGCGGTCCTTACAACATCCTTCCTCTCGCCTCTGTCGTGCTTTAACTTTTACCCCTCCTGCGGTTCCTGTTCCTCTTCACCACCTCCCTCTTTCTGTCCGGTTATCGGGCCTACAGGATTCTCTTTCTGTTCGTATTTCCAATGTTTCTCCTCATGTTGTTCCTTCTTTGCCCCCGTGGAGAGTCCCTCTTCCGCGGTTTTGTACTTCCTTGACCCGTATCACTAAAGCTTTTACCCCTCCTACGGTTCTAAAACCCCTTTTCCTTGAGCACTTTTCTTCTCACTCCCGCTCCGTTTCTGTCTTCACCGATGGGTCTAAGTCTGCGGACGGTGTTGGCTACTCTGTTGTTTTTCCTGATCGCACTTATATGTGTCGCTTACCTCCAGAGACTAGCATCTTTACAGCGGAGCTTTATGCTATTCTCTATGCTCTTCGTCTCCTGCTTTCTCGTTGTCAGTCTTCCTTTGTAGTTGTTGTTGACTCTCGTAGTGCCCTCATGGCTCTCGGGTCCTTTAATCCGGTTCATCCAGTAGTTGTCGAGATCCAGCATTGGCTGTTTCTTGTTCACAGTAAATTTAAGTCGGTTGAGTTTTGTTGGGTTCCCAGCCATATTGGTGTGTCTTTAAATGAGCGTGCGGATGCTGCCGCCAAGGAAGCTGTCCGCTCTTGTCCCATCTCTCGTATAGGTATTCCATATTCCGACTTTTACCCAGTTATCTATTCCTCCGTCCTTACCCGTTGGCAGGCTTCTTGGTCGTCTGTTACTGGTAACAAACTACGTACTCTTAAATGTTGTGTTTCCTCGTGGCCGTCCTCCTACCACCGTAACCGGCGATGGAAAACAGCTCTGGCGAGGTTGCGTATTGGCCATACTCGCTTAACCCTTGGTCACTTGATGGAGCGCCGCCCTGCCTATTGTCCTAATTGCATTGTCCCTCTTACGGTCGTGCATGTCCTTCTTGAATGTCCTGACTTACAGGACAAGCGTGTGTCTTGCTTTCCGACCGCCCCTCGCGGTCACTTGTCCCTCAATAGAATTCTTGGTGACTCGGATACTTTTGATATCGTTCGCCTTATGCGTTTTTGTTCTCGTATTGGCATCCTTGGTGATATTTAGCGTTCTCTGATTATTCTGCGCATTTGATGGTGCTACATAGCCTTCCCGGTTTGGTGCCTTCTTTTGATAATTACTTACTTACTTTCTTGAGGCTCAGCCCTGCAACAGAGGTGTATATACAGTACTGTACAGTAACAATTTGTAAGGAAGTCTTGAAAAGATTGCTTTGTAAGGGCACTCGCTGAAGAGATTCAGTCATTCTGGAAGAGATTGTCAGTCAGTCAGGAAGAGATTCAGCTATTCTTAAAAATATCTATGGAAAATACCACCATGGAAGCCCTTAACATTGTTCATCTATCCTACTTGCATCAAATGCATCATCACTGAACTCAGAAAACGATTCATCTAGATATCATCTATAAAAATTGGAGATTACACGGGTGGGCAAGGGAGGTGCTTAGAGCTACAAATGGATACGCTTGCTGTATCATCCTCATCTGTGCTGTATCACTTGCATCCGACCTTTAGGTCCTTATTGTTAGGTCCTTATTATGCCTAGCTTGATCAATTATCATGTCTATTTTGAGGTTATCTTGATGATGATTTCGGGGCTTTTAGTGTTCCCGCGGCCCAGTCCTCGACCAGGCCTCCACCCCCAGGAAGCAGCCCGTGACAGTTGACTAACACCCAGGTACCTATTTTACTGCTAGGTAACAGGGGGCATAGGGTGAAAGAAACTCTGCCCATTGTTTCTCGCTGGCGCCTGGGATCGAACACAGGACCACAGGATCACATGTCCAGCGTGCTGTCCGCTTGGCCGACCGACTCCCTTTGTCTCTCATATTCTTCAAACAATAAGGTCTGAATTTCACCGACATAAGAGGGATCTTTCAACACTGCATCAGAGAGGAGTTTGGGAGCCAGAGGCGCGTGCGCCACCCATGGTCGCTCACTTAGTACTAACCCAGCCAGCAGCTGTAGGGCATTCTGGGAACTTTTTCCAAGATGGCTGCCTCTTACTGGAGGTCCAAAGAGTCCATTTCTTACACAACCTACCGCGCACGCATTTTGAATGGGTACGAAATATTCAAAAGATGTTTTCTTGGTTGGCACAGTTTCCAACCGACCAAGTTTTCTCGGTTGGGAAAGCACAAAGGTTAAGCCAGATCCAGTAACATAAATTTCTCTCAAATATTGGATTTACATCAAATTATATATTTTTGGGTTATATATTTAGTTTAGCAACATTATTATGATAACAAGAGCTATAAAAAAATACTCATTTTAGAACTGATTTATTAATTTTATTATTTCGAAGTTGTAGGTCACTGAACTGTGGTGACGAAATTGAATGAAATACGCATGTGTGAATACTGATTAAACCCGTCCACTCGCGCTGGAGTTGGTGTGCCAATAACATGAATAATTTCTCAAATAGCAGATGTCTATCATATTACAGTATATTTTTTATTTTATTTAGTTTAGTTCAATTATGATAATAAAGAGCTATTAAAACACTGGTTTTAGAAGTGATTTATTAATCAGAAACTTTCAAAGTCATGGGTCACTTAACTATGACGACACATACGAAAGTGAGCGAAACCTCACTGTAAAGTAAGGTTTACAGTACAGTATTCCCTTATCTGTCCACCATCACTCATCTTTTTTCATCACAGAAAATGTATATAAGAAGATTTCAACACATTAGCTAGCTATTCACACTTCAGTTTTTAAATTAATCTACAAAGATACATGTGCCACAAATCAGTGAACGAAAATCATGGAAACAGTCGTTCACTTGTGTGGACCACTCTGGCTGGTGTTTGGTTCATGTGATTCACTTGTCGTGTGATTCACTCGTGATCCAACTTGTCATATAAAGGAATTATTAATTGTAACTTGTGATAGAATGGGAAAGGTTCCCACCAGTTTGTGAATTCTGTCCCAACATCGTAAGCAAATCCGCACATCCCCCGCTTCGGTGAACCAGAGTAGGCCAAACAGGGTGAGTAAATTCAGCCTGAAAAGTGTGTGACCTAGCCGGAGATGCAGTGAATCGGGGTGCGTTGAATCGAAGTTGTATTGTACATTTAAAAAAAAAAAAAAAAAAGTTCTGCTGATAAAGAGAACAGCTCCTATTAGCTGGAACTGAGAGATAATGCAGTGATAAAGAAGAAGAATAGTAGTAAGGAGGGTTCACAAAGTGGATATGCAGCTGGTGCCTTTCTAGCATTACTGAGTAATACATACTAAGACAAATAATAAAGACTATGTTATTATGCTGTATTTTGTTATATATCATATAAATTTATTGCCCAATGCCAATATCTGTTAGTTTTACCAATGTCCAACAATTTTTTTTTTTTTGGGGGGGGGGGGATATTTTTTTTATTTTTTGCCTTTATTTATTATTGGATTTTGCTGTAGCTTCTACATCTTAGGGAATGCACACCCGTCACTATGTATGTGACGGGTGAACAAAATTGGTCAACAAGTTAATCAGTTACAGGTAGCAGAAATTGTTGCTTTTATTTATTTTTTTAATAAAAATTTACAGATTTCAAACTATTCTCTTCATCTCTTTAGGTTGTATTGAAAAATGGGGCCCAGATGTGGGCCTTATCACTTATTTAAAGTATACTTATAATCCTTATTAACCCATTATCCTTATCCCCATATTTGTTTTTAGGGGACTATTTTTTCTTAACTTTATTTCAAGACATATTGACCTACACCTTTCACATATTCGAGTACGAATGCCAAGCAATATTTAGTAAAACTTACAAGATATGACATAAATTCTAAATACTATATATTGTCGAGAAGTTTACCTTCATTTTTGCTCCATGAACAGGATTTTCAATGTTAGACAAGCTGTAAAATTCAGTTTCTGAACAATTATCACCATTTTTACATATTATGTACAAAGTTCTTAGTTCTAAGGCTTCTTCAATTGCATTTATTCATAAACCTATAACTTTAGGAGTTATAAATTTTTGTGTCTAAATTTTGCACATATTTTGAAGGCCAGTGACTATTTTTTTTTACAGTAACTATACTCTCAAACTCAATTTTAAATTGAGGAAAATGAACGTTATATGCCATTCTAAGCCCATGATGAATAAAATCAAATCTAGTGAAATATTAAATTTGTCAGCTTAATTTGAAATTGTGAAATTTTAATTTTTAAAAATAATTTTTTTCCTGTTCATGTTATGATATTGAACCATGATTAAAAATTGGAGCATTTACCATATAGATTATGCACAAAAATTTTGAGTGTGTTTGAGGAAGGTTGAGAAATTAGTCTCCCAGCCCCTTAACACCTAGTAACATTGTAGTGAATGTCTACCAATCGATAATTTGACTGATAGACAATATAAGTAAATAAACACTCCCAGCTTATGTAGGAAAGAATTTGTGGGAGTTTAATATCATACAATCCACTTTAAATTCATACAGTCCACTATCAAAATAAACGTAAGAAATAAATTTATATAAATATTCAATATAAATTATAAATTATAATTCATTAAATAAATTAATAATTGTACTAAAATAAATCTATAAATCCCACGAGTCAGTTTTCCCTACAAAAGATGAGGCTTTAACTAGATAACTAGTTCTTTAAATGAAGGAAATCCTTATGAAATCTTTGCTAAGTAAAATATAGCTTTTGTATGAAGAAAGGTTCTTCACCCTGGAATAGAGGGTAATATCCTCCCAACAGGAGGCAGATAGTACAAATGACCATCTGTTTGTGGCAAAATCAACAGACATTTTTCAAGCTCCCAAATAGTGAGTGCGAGCTCGGTAGTCGATCCATAATGAGCCACACCAAAGACATGTGGGCTTGCCAGGGCCTGAAGAGTTAGGACCAAGCAGGGCACCCAAGCACTAGGAATGCTCACTAAAACAAATGACACTGAGCACAACCTTCAGGATAAATACACACCTATGAAGGCCATCAGAGGCATGGTGTATGTACAAGCACATGAACCCTATTGCACCCCTTAATCAATAAACTCCAACCTCAGAGCCTGACACAGGAGTCAATGACCTTTGCATTAACTCTGGGCAAGGCACCTTACACAATAGGCCTGCCTCTATGGGATGAACTCCCAAACCCACTAGGGAAGGCACTCTGTCAGGACAGGGGTATCATTAAATAAATGCTTAGGGAAGGGCTCAACAAAAACACATGCACCTCAAAGTGAACAGTTTTGAAAGTCCACAAAACAATTGAGGCATGTAAACACATGCACCTGAAGCACACTAAATCTTGGAATCATACACAAACCAAATGGGGCCCCACAGGACAGAGTCCAAAGGATGGGCAACACTTCAGCCACAACGGGGGCTGTGGCTGAATGGACAGCGCTTGGGACTCGTAATCCTAAGGACTGGGACCGAGGTTCGATTCCCAGCCATGGCAGAAACAAATGGGCAGTTTCTTTTACCCTGATGCCCCTGTTACCTAGCAGTAAATAGGTACCTGGGAGTTAGACAACTGTTACGGGCTGCTTTCTGGGTATGTGTGAAAAAAGAAGTAAAATAAAAAATTAAAAATTAATCGTTAATTTATTGACAGTTGAGAGAGGCGGGCCAAAAGAGCAGAGCTCAACCCCTGCCAGCACAACTAGGTGAATTCTATTTAGAAAAAGCTGAGAACTGCTATAGCTGATGACCCAAGGAGCGGTCCATACAACTGGTCATCAGTGAAAGGACGAAAGTGTGTCCATATGAGACCTGACAGCTCCCAATGGTGCTGCCACCTAATGCTGGTCAGCTGTAATGAGAGGGGTTCAGCTCACTACTGATCAGTGGTGGCTCGTGGAAGAATAGAATGGTGGGACTGCATCACTGCAAGCTGCACACAACAGTACTGAATAATAATAATAATAATAATAATAATAATAATAATAATAATAATAATAATAATAATAAAAAAATAATTACAAAAATAACTGAAGAAATAAATAATTAAACAAAAGACTTTGATAAATATACTTCATACATACTGTAGTCCCGTAGGAGTCATCATTGTCATGTTGGTGGAGGTATGAGCTGCACAGAATGCAGTTCAACATTGCCAAATGTAGCACTAATAAATCCTACACTATTTTACAGCATAAAACCTCTATTTTTATCGTGTTTTAATGAAAATGTTCAAAATTCAGTTATAAATATATTGAAAATAACATATAAAGATTTTCTGTTATGACACATTTGTTTGTTTATTATTGTAGTGTGAGGTTGATGGAGTCATACACCTGGCAGAGTGTCTGGGGGGGACTGCAGCTCAGCAGCACCTACGGGCGAGTTGCCACTGTTACTGAGCGTATTGTTTGCAGGGTTGTTTGCTGCTTCACTTTTTATTACTTTGTGATTCATGGAATTGTCTGTATTACTTTGCTTACTTTTTGGATGTTTCCTTGGTGAGGGTGATTATAACAATCCCCCTGCTCCCTGCAGCTCTGTGAGGGAGCCAGAGTCTGGCTCTGGTCACCAGTAGGCTATTGAGGACTCCTAGGGATGATATGTGTGGAACGATCTCAGTGCTAGCATCAGGGAGTTTCTTCAAGACTTTATAACTTAATTTTATGATGAAGGCGTATATGTCCAATTTTGGCTGGACTCTGGAACAGTAACTTCTTGAACATAATAAAAGTATGGCGGGAGTGATAAGTGAACAGGTGCATGAGGACTGTCTTGTGTGGCTGGGCCTAAGGTCTGAAAAGTTGGTGCTGGTATGGTAGTTGCTGCTGAACTGCTTCCACTATGAGATACAGATGTGACAATGTGTGTGTGTGTTTGATGAGGATTTTGACCGGTTGTTCTAGGAAGCTGTGACACTGCTAGAGTTGGAACCATGCTGGTTGTTAAGCACTGCAGTGCCACCGGAGGTCTCAACTGACGAACATGCTGACTTCCAATACTCTGTGCACTTCTTGGTTTATTGGTTACCACAGATCCAGTTTCATTCCTTTCTGATATCACTAAATGTTCTGTAGACTCTGGTACACCCTGAGCTGATGATGCTGATGAAGACAATGGATCTACCATAGAATCTTGTATGATAAAAGCAGTAGTAGCAGGTGCTTCAGCTATCCCCTCTGGTAATGTGTGATGCTGGTTAGCCATATACTGGTTTAGGATGACCTGAAGAGACTGATACAATTCTTGAAGGCCACCTACCTCATGAAGAGAATAAGTAAGGCTACGAAGAGTATCCAGTTGTACTCGCACCATTTCTGCAAAACTGGCAGCCTCTCCTGATCGATCTCTTGGTAAAACATCAGTCGATATGCACTCTCGTCCTTCCAGGTCTCCAAGACTGCCTCTATCTGGCTCATCTGTGCAAAATGTTTGTACTGCTTCCTGTAAGGTTGAGGCTTGCAAGGGCGCACTATTAGACATCACATTATCACAACACCCTGTTTCATTCTCTCCAAATCTAGTTCTTTTTTGCTTCCTTTTCTTTCTCTGGCTCATTTCAAAGGAGACTTGTTCACTGGAGACTTTCCGTTTGGCTGATATCCCCATTTTCTTACAAAGGGTATAAACAAGATTAGCTATATCCTTTAGACGAGGATAATATGCCCTATCATCAGGCTGTGGAACCACCATGTCTCCAACATGCTGCATTTCCACATGACTGTCTAGAATACCCTTTATTGATTTTGGAGCAGTAACCCCTTCACATATAAGTTCTTTAATCTTATTAGTTATAGATGGATGGATGCTACGTGATCTGCCTTGCAGTGGGTGATTGTGAACTACACTTAATGGCAAAGTTATGTGGTAAAGTTCTTCCTTTTCCAAAGTTAGTCCCTGGCTCATGTCTCTTCGGAGTGCCTTTAGCATTACTTTTCTTTCTGTTGCCATTGCATTATAGGGAACTGCATACCCTGGGTACCTGTATAACACAATAATGAGAATAAAAATTACATGGTATAAGCATATATAGAAATCAAACCAAATATTGTTGCATTTTCCATAAGTTATTGTACCTCTTCATGGTGCCCATTAGTTAGCTAAAGACCATATCAGTTAAAAGAAAGGCAGCATAAAACCAGCATTGAATGTAATGAAACACCAGTTTCTGGGTGAGCCCCAGAGGTTCTCTGAAGCTAGCTTACTGATCAAGTGCCATACTACTTGGAGTCATCAGTTGTAGAGTTCATGTATGCCTACTGGGGACCATGGGCCAGAACCTGGCCCCCTCCGAGAGGCGCCGGAGCAATGGCCCATGAATACTTTACATTTAAAGTTTGTCATATTGTCATCCACCATAAAAGGCAGCCAGAGAGGTAGGCGAATCAAAACAAACTACTGCATGGTTAAAAAATGTGACCTATGCCCTCTAAATTTTAAGAGGACTCCTCCACCAAGAAACAAACAACTAAAACTTCGTCCAACTAGCCCCTTACTCGTTAGCTTCAACCCATCCCCCCCTCATTGGAGGGAAGGGAGCTGGCCTGGGTGAGTCAGACTGCCACCAGCTAGGTCTTGAATGATAAAAGCTCCTAAAACTCACTGACCAGAGGGAGGGAAGGAGGGTGTCGGATAGCCCCTAGGGTCTCACACAGAAACATTCACATTTCATTACGTTCAATGCTGGTTTTCAGTGGAGGAGCCCCGTTGGCTCCCTGAAGCTAACTACCAACACAGAAGGAAAAAACCCAGCGTTGAATGTAATGAAACTGCCATTTTCTGGATGAGCCCTGGAGGCTCCCTGGAGTTATCGAGCTAATATGTGATATATTAGACCAGAGCATTCATTAGTCTATGGAGTTCAGCCTATAGTGGCCCACAAGCCAGAGCCTGGCCCCCTCAGAGAGGTGCAGGAAGCAATGGCCATAGAAAACCCCCGTGGTTGGGGTTTTTCCTTATCTGCCAACGACCAGGGTTAGGCACCCAGAAAGGTAGGCATAACAAAACAAACTCCAAATGGTAAGAAAATGGCAACTAAAAAACAAAAAGAAAGAAAGAACTCCCTCCAATCCAAAGGGAAAAAAGCAAACATCACACTCCACCGCCGCATCGCTCATCTACCCAGCCCTCCCCTCCCCGCCCCAGCTACCTAGCACTCCAGATCGGAACATTAACCAAATAATGGGTGGCCAGGACCCTGTTCGACCTCTAAAATCCCTGCGCCTGAATATCAGCCCAAGACATGTTGCCAAATACAGCAGCCAATGCGGCAAACTTCCTAAAGTCATGGGCATGAGGATAAACCGCAGGCTGGCTAGACTTAATAACCCTGTAGAAGACCTGGGAGACCCGAGCCCTGGAGAGCAAGAAGCTCACCGACCCGACCCCCAGAGGCCAATGCCAACAGAAACAGAGCCTTGAAAAAACAATCTTGAACCAAAGGGGCCCACCACAAACAGAGGACAGGAAAGATAGGAGAGCACCCTGTCCAAGGACCATGAAGGCTCAGACTCGCATGAGCAGGCCGGAGGTGAAACAAAGCACGAGAAAGCTTATGGAACAGGGTAGAAGTGACAGCCACCCCATATGCAAGCTAGAGTGCCTCCACCAGTGCTGCATGATAGGAAGTGACAGTATTAGGCATTAAATGATGGTCCTGAAAAAGTTAAGACAGAAAGAACAAGATGACCCAAGCAGAAATAGAAGACAAGCTACAAAGAGAGACAAAATGGGGGAAGAATGCCAGGAAACTTCATACTGTCGTCGAGACGAAGCTCTCAAGTGGGACACCATCAACGAAGCCACCTGATCACCATACAAATGGTGATAAACTCACGTCAAAAAGACCAGGCATGAAGAGCGGAGGAGAAGACCGAAGCATCTGTATACCGAAGTGGTTTGACCTGCTGGAAGAGGTGGAGCCGCGGAAAACGCCCTGGGTCCGCACACTAAGCAAGCAGCGTCTGGAACCAAGGCTGGGCCTGCCACCAAGGGGCCACGAGGACTAATCTCCCTTGGTAGGACTCCAATCAAGCCAGAACCCGAAGAAACTGCTGGACCGGGAAAAAGAGGTACAGGTAACCCCACCTCGACCAGTGTTGTCGAAAGGTATCCACAGCGACAGCCTCGCAGTCGGGGAAGGGCGCCACACAGATCAGGAGATGCTGAGACCACGTCGACGCGAAGAGATCCATGTCCGGGAGTCAGTACGTCCGGCAGAGCCAACTGAAGGAGTCGGCATCGACAGTCCATTCCGTGGACAGGGGAATGAACCGAGACAGACCGTCTGCCAGGATGTTGGACACTCCTCGGATATGAACCCCACGGAGAGCCAAACTCTGAGAAGCCAGCAGACAAGCAACTCAAAGCAACCGGCCCCAAAGAGGCAAGGACCAAAAGGAAAGAAGCGAGACAGCCCATCTGCCAGGATATTGGATACTTCTTGAACTTGAATAGAGGGGTTGAGCTAAACCCCAAGAACTCAAAAAAACTCCAGCTCCAAGCCCTTCGGGCGGTGCCCCCTTCCTCCCCTCGGTTGACACAATGAACCACAGGGAAAGAGAGTCTGAATGGAGCCGGACCATAGAGCCCTGAGGAATCTGAAAGGTTCTCTGCAACACCTGAATCTGAATCCGGAATCTGCAGCACCTGCCACAAACTCCCACATGGTGCTGAGCCTAACGAAGAGAGGGGGCCCCAATGCTCCCGTGCCAGACTGGTGAGCACTGGTCACAAGGCTCCAACTGAGCACCGAAGCATCCGTGAAAACATTGAGCGAGGGAAGGGGAAGATGCCATGGCACCGAACCCCAAAAAGAAAGCCAGTGATGCAGCATCTGTCGCAGGGACACCAGGTGACGGACCCAGTGATCGCAAGAGTGCCAAAAAGGGGCTGCCCCGAAGATACAGGAACAGCCTCCAGAGCCAACCCTGCCCAACGGTAAACCAGAAGGGCAAAGTTCAAGCTCTCGCACAGCTGCTTGAGCAGCCTCATAGTGGTGGGGGGCCTCGTAGCCTGGTGGATAGCGCGCAGGATTCGTAATTCTGTGGCGCAGGTTCGATTCCCGTACGAGGCAGAAACAAATGGGCAAAGTTTCTTTCACCCTGAATGCCCCTGTTACCTAGCAGTAAATAGGTACCTGGGAGTTAGTCAGCTGTCACGGGCTGCTTCCTGGGGTGTGTGTGTGTGTGTGTGTGTGTGTGTGTGTGTGTGTGTGTGTGTGGTGTGAAAAAAAAAATTAGTTAGTAAACAGTTGATTGACAGTTGAGAGGCGGGCCGAAAGAGCAGAGCTCAACCCCCGCAAAAACACAACTAGTAAACAGCTGCTGATTCATCTGGGATCCCTTCAGCAGCAGCTGATGGCAGGACTGCAGCCAGAGCAAGGCCGCAGGGGGAAAGAGAAAGTGATGCAGTCCCAGAATTCCAAACAAGACCCAACCAAGTCTGAACCTGGGATGGAACACACTGAAACTTCTTCTAATTCCCCAGGAACTTGAACTTGGCGAGCTGGGAAAGAGCCAGATACCTGGCTAGCAGACAAGCAGACTGGCTGGGAGCCCAAACCAACCAGTCGTCGAGGTAGGCCAAGACCCGAAGTCCCAGCAGGCAAAGATGGGCCACCATGACCGGATTCAAGTCTCTAAAAATGCGAGGTGCCAGATTCAGTCCAAGAGGAAGACAACGAAAGCAGTAAGCTTGTCGCCCCAGCACAAAACCCAACCAATCCCTGAACCCCAGATGAAGAGGGACATACCAATAAGTGTCCTTGAGGTCCAGGGCTCAAAAATGGGCCGGACCTGGGACAATGTGGTCATCCAAAAGGAGGGGCAAGGAATCAATCAGTTCAGATGAGACAGGTCCAAAATGTATCAGAGATCTGCACAGTCCTGTTTCAAGACCAGAAAAAGGCTGGAACCACCGAAGAGATGAGGTCGCGTCAAACACGCCTAAGCAAGCCCACTCCAAGACAACCTGATGGATGGATGGAGACGAGGCATACCTCAGCAGAACCGACCTTACTGAAGGAGGAAGGGCCACCCACCGCCACTGAAACACATGAGACATGACTCGAAAAACCGATGAATCATGGGACCAGGCATGGACAAACAAGAGCCAGCTCCGACCCCCATCGCCCCGTTAAAGGACAACCCGCTAAAGAGCCAATGCGAACCCCAAGGGCCAGACCTCCTTGCAGAGCGAGCACAGTGCTAACCAGACAAAGCAGACTGCACCGGGGTTCGCTCCACCGACCCTGAAGCTGACACCACTGACCTACCCCGACCCAAAGCAACCTGAGCCCTGGTTCAACCCTTTTGAAAAAACTGAGACCGACCCCCCCCCCCTCGGGCACACAACAAATCAGAAATAAAACGGCAACCTATGGAAGTAGCCAACAAATACTGAACACTGTCTGCCGGGAACAACAAAGGTGAAGCAGAAAGAAGAGCCAGAGAAACCGAATCCAAAGACAGAGCCAGCACAGCCTGCTGACATATGAGACTAGAGGTCAAAACATGAAAACCATCTCCCAGAGGATTGGTGCATACCGCTTCAGTAAGGCAGACTGAGACCAAGATGCCCACAGCAGGCATCTCACTAAGTGACCCCACATCTTCCGAAAGCCAATCAGAAGGAAGCTCCAGAAGGAAAAGGTACCACACGACAGAGGCCAAGGGCACCCAAGTCCAAAGGTTATCAACCACCAAGACAGCCGAAAGAAAGGGGATCTGAGCATGTAACTGTAACTTTTGAGCTAAGCCCTGCCCCTGCTCAGAAACCCTCAGACGCTTCGAAGTCAGAAACAGGGATGGGAGGAGAAGGGCGAACCACACCCACCTGGGAAGGACGAAGGGGTGTGTACCAAACCATGGTCAAAACAACTAACACCCTCAAATCCAAGACCCTAAAAACCCAGTAGGCTTTTAGGTTCAGGGCTTCCAAACAGGCACACAACCTGGCATGTTACAACACAGAAAAATGCCTATGCAATGTGATTGCTGCCTGATACCTCGGAATATCTAATGAGGAATGGGTAATCGGGAGTACACGAGGAGAACAAATCCCGTAAGACTCCGGTCATAGATGTCACCAACCCATCAAACAGCATGGCGGAGGCAGAACGGATAAGCGTCACCCTGAGGCAAGGGCTATGAACAACTCTCAAATTCGCACAAGGCAAGAGCGGCTTGGAAGAGGTACCATTGAACAACTGAACTCGCTGGGGATTTCCAGGGCCTGTAGGGTGAATGCACTCTACAGGAAGCCCAGGCACTTCAGCTAGCTACACTGGTAACCCCCTGTCGGTGCAAGCAACCAGACCACTAGAAACTGCCGGAAAGCCCCAGAGACAACAGAGGAGTCCTACCATACACACCCTAGGTGGGCCTAATAAGGCAAAAGGCAGAACTCCACTGCCAAAAGAAGTGAACTAAAGCTCCAGCAAATGAAAGAGTGAAAGAAAAAACTCGAGACCTTACAACAGCCAACAAGAAGTCTGGGAGAAAACGTCAGCCCGCCCTAGCTAGCTGAAGAGCCGGCATCGTCAGCAATAGTGCGCCCCACCAGCCAACAACATTCCCCTACCCATGATAAGATGGAAGACCTAAAGGCCCCCCAATGCACCCCAAGTGCAATTACCACCACAAGCAAGGAAGTCCTCTAAAGGGGAGCGATTCCTGAATGCACTAGGGAAGAAAACCCTGACCACACAAGGGCAGTACAGTACAGTACTTACGGAGCACCTAGGGAAGGTGACCCTAGGCGCATGCAGCTCCAGTACTCTAAACTCCTGGCCAACACACACTTCCCTGTAAGAACAGCCTCACAAGGCAAAAAGCCAACAAAATGGGAAATTATCCAAAGTGAACCAATGACCTCTGGGCACATCAGTCAAGAACTGGCTAGTGGCGGCCCGGCTCTCCCTCCCCAATAAAGTGGGGGTGGAGCTAACGAGCGGGTGGCTTGTTGGACGAAGTCTCGGTTGTCTGTTTCTTGGTGGAGGAATTCTTTTGATACTTAAGAGGGCATAGGTTGCCTTTTTCAACCAGGAAGTAGTCTGTTTTGTCTAGGAAAAGCCTACCTTTCTGGGTGCTTTCCCTGATTGATGGCAAGATGACAAACTTTAAATGTAAAATGTTCATGGGCCACTGCTTCCTGAGCCTCTCTGAGGGGAGCCAGTTCTGGCTCCTGGTCCCCGGTAGACATACAAGAACTCTGCACTGACAACTCCAAGTAATATGGCACTTAATCAATAAGCTAGCTTCAGGGAACCGACAGGGCTCCCCCATAAAAGACCTATACTGAACAGCATAATGCTGTGATTCTCTCTCACTACAAAATGCAAATGAGTGCAAATTATTAAATAACAAAGGAATAAGGATTCTTAACAAAGTTAGAGAGGTATGTGGTAGGGTACTGATTAACCAGGTGAAAAATATTATGTACTTACTTGACAATTACTTTAACGTTAATCCTGGCAGTGCACGAGGTAAAAGTAACATCTTTGTATCGTTTCTTGGGTTGACTATCATTTATCACTCCTCCTCTTAATCTGTCTTTGTGTGCTTGTCTTGCTACTGTGTCTTCGGAGGCTTCAGAAATTCTTTTTTCGTGCTCAAAGTTCCCTTCTGTTCTATCTGTCATTCTGTTTTCAGCCGTTTTCTCTGCATCTTTCCTCTTAAAAAAAAAAAATAATTACTTTTGGAATGAAAAAGATTTTATGTTTGGAGAAGAACAATTGTAATGAACTGATTGTTGATATTTTGTCCCAGTGCCAAGCAATGCAACTTGTTACCAATTCCTTAACAAGTGACTCATTAGAGATGCTATCATTAGCTAAGAAAAATAAAGTATTCAATGTAATGAAGCTCCTCTTTCTAATAGAGCCCCAGTGACTCCCTGAAGCTATCTTGCTGAAATTGTTCTATGCTAATGGGTCACATCAGTCATGGGAGTTCTATTTGGCCTACCGGGGACTAGAGCCAGTAGCTCACCCTTTCAAAGAGGTGCAGAGAATGAACGACAATTTGCCACTCCATCCAGAAAGTCAGCGAAGCTTTACACACAACCGGAGGATTCACAAAAAAAATGAAGGCTCAGAAACTCCAAATAACCGCAAATGATTCATAAGGAACCGGAGCTCAAACTAGCTCAAAACTAGTTGGTACCAATGCCAACAACCAAGCGACTCAGCCCCTGCCATCTCCCCTATGTCAGTTCTGGAGCTGATGAACAACCCACTGATAAACAGATGAACCAAGAAGGAAGGGAGGGAGGGAATCAGGAAGCCACCAGGGATCTACCAGAAAGAGGTGTTTAATTACATTTAATGCTGGATTTCTGGGGAGGTTCTTCATTGGTTCCCTGAAGCTAACTAATTACAGAGAATTAAAAATGAGACTTACTAGGGAGGAGAGGTGGCAGGCACTAGGACAAAAACCAGTGTTGAATGTAATGAAATGCCATTTTCTGGGTGAGACCCCGGAGGCTCCCGGAGCTTACTAGGCTGATGTGCTAATGTCAGACTTTGGCATCAGTCATGTGTATAGAGTTCTGTGGGCCTACCGGGGACCACGAGCCAGAACCTGGCCCCCTCAAATCAGGCAAGGTGAGCAATGGCCTATAGAAATTTCCTTGTGGTTGGAAGCATTCTATGTCTGCCATTGACTGGGTCAGGCACCCAGAAAAGTAAGCATCCCCCCCAAAAAAACAATGTTGAATGTAATGAAACGCCATTTTCTGGGTGAGTCCCGGAGGCTCCCCGGAGCTATCCATGGCTGATATGGATACCCTAACTATTTTGCATCAGTTGATGTGGGTGGAGTTCTAGGCCTACCGGGGACCACGAGCCAGAACCTGGCCCCCCCCCCTCAGAGAGGCACGGGGAGCAATGGCCCATAGAATTGCACATGTGATTTGGAGCATTCTATATCTGCCATCGACCGGGACAGGCACCCAGAAAGGTAAGCGCCACAAAACAAACCCCTATTCTGGTTAACAACAAAAATCGACAAACGAGTGGACAGAACTCCCTCAGGAAAACGAACTAACAAGCATGACGTCACACGAGCTGCACCGCATGTCTGCGTAGCTCCCCCCTCCCCGGGAGGGGAAAGGGGAAACCCCAGACCCCTGCGCCAGCAATCCCTGCCCAAGTTCTGAGGCTGGATATCAAAACCGCAAAAAAAACGCCGACCGGAGGGCGGGAGGGTGCCGGGGAGCCTCCGGGACTCACACGGAAAATGGCGTTTCATTACATTCAATGCTGGTTATCTGGAGGGAGCCCCCTACGGCTACCCGGAGCTACTTCACCAAGGACTACCTAAGAAAACAAGGGGCCATACCCGGGAGGCAGTCGGTGAACCACTCCTCAAAACAAAGTCGAGACAACAACCCAAGGACCCCTCTGGAAAGCAGCATGCACATCATCCGCCAGAAAAAGGGAGAACGGCTGCAGCCGAAGAAACCTATGACCACGACCATAGGAGCCAAAAACCACTGCGCCTGAGAAGAGCATGAAGCTCTGCCACACGAACCCCAGAGGCCAATGCCAACATAAAGAGAGAGCCGAAGCAAAGCAAACCAGAACCGAAGGAGCCACAACAACCAAGGAGAAGAAAAACAGGAGAGCATCCTATCCAAAGACCAGAACGGCACAGGCAGTGCATGAGCAGGCCGGAGGTGAAACAACGCATGAGACAGTCTGTGAAACGGCACAGAAGGAACATTGATACCGAAAGATAGCAGCAGAAACCAAGGTGCCAGACCCAGGAACAGCCCCAAGCGCCTCTACATCCTCCGCAAGCCAATCCTATGACAGCCCCAGGAGGGAAAAGAAAATGCAGGACCAAAACCAAAATGCCACAAGCATGCAAGTCCACCGCCACAAGTGCAACCGACAGGGAAGGAACCCGCATAAGGAGCCGCCCCGCACCAACATCCCGCAGAAGGGCAGAAGCGAAAAGACTCATTAAGAGGAGCAGAATCGCCCCCAGGAAAACGAGTAGTGCCGAGACAGCGCTAAGAGAAGAGATATGAACAAAAGAACAGGAAGGCCAAACACCCAGAAGCTGCCTGGAATAGGACCCACAAGCCCTAGAAAGGACCGGAGGGAAGCTCAACCGAACGACAACAGACGTACCAGAAAATGGGAAGGAGCAAAACCGTCCCGAACCTTTGAGAACAAAAAGAAGCAAACACAAAGAACTAAGGCACAAAAACCCCGTCGCACCCGAGACCAAAAGTCATGCAGAAACCCCAAGAAGAGGGGGACATGACGAAGAAGGCCCGTCCCGGAAAAAAGGGGCGAAGACTATAGAAAAGCACCCACCGACAGGACGGAAGCAACAGGCACAATAGACAAGGAAACCGAGCCCAGGGAGGGGCCGACGCCCACAAAGCACGTGTGGAGAGGGGGAACGGAAAAACCCCACACCACAAAACCGCAAGCCCCGCCCAGAGGGGTAGAAATACCCCGGCGGGGACCAACGGGGCCTGAGGCCCCCTCATGTTAGCCCCTCCCAGCCCTGGGAACCCACCTTGCAGGCCCCGGGGCCGAGCTGTCCCCCCAAAGCCCCAGTGTCAAGAAAAACCCCGGGGCAGCCGTGAAAAAACACTAAGGAAGGGAGCCCACTAGGCTTTGGTACTTGAACCGAAACCGGAGGATAGGCGAAGGGCGAGACGAAGACCCCAAGCTCATCCCCAGCCAGCACAACGAGGCGAGGACAACGAGGACAGGACAGAGAATCCAAGGAACATGGAAAAACCAGGCCCGGCACAGCAAGACTAGCAAGGAAGGAGGGCCCCAAAGGGAGCACGGAAGGGCCGAACAAAATGCCACAACCAACTCCTACACGCAGCCGCAGTACCAAAACCGCAGCAAAATGTCACCACACTCCCCGAGGAAGCGACAGAGATGATAAAGATAAATCGGATCACGAGTGGCACACAAGGGGGACACAGGCGGAAACCGAGCACCCAACTGAGCCACAGGGACGGTAGAAGAAACGTGTGCAGTGTAACAGGCAATCGAAGGAACACATTAGGCAGCCCAACTTGGGCTGACCCCATACACAGCCCCAAGAGCAGAGATGAGAGCGCCCATGAAGCACAGAATACGCTCTCAGGCGAACGACAGGGAAGAGGCGGAACCAAAGAGCCAGAACCCAATCCTGCAAGCACAAGGAGGCGAGCACAAAACACCCTCGACACAGGAAAACGTACCACTGAACAGGCACCCCCACCATTGCACCGTGGAACAAGGTGGAGGTGGAGCCCCGAACTCAAGCAAGGTAGGACAAGCATAGGAGAGGGGCAGGAGGAGTACAGGCAGGAGCCGCCTCGGAAGGGCCAAGAGGCATCCGCAGACACCCGTGAACCGAGGAAGGAATCAGGTGGAGAGAACAAGAGCCGCCCTGTATGGGCTAATAGCCCTGCAGTAGGCACCTCGGGTGGTACGGTCCACGTTCTCAAGTACGTATGTACACCCATTCCTACTTCCAAAAACAAAAACAGCGTCAGGACGAAGGAGACGCTAAACCGCACCAACTCACCTGCAGAACATAGGCGCTGTTGGGCCATGACGCATGCCTATGAGTACGTAGCCGCCGGAGGCGGCCAGGGCGCCCATGCTGGAGAGAAGGAGGGGAGCGGCAGAGGAGGCTCCCCACCCTAGAATGCAGGGAAAAACCTCGTGACTTCCCCACAGCGGCACTCCAGAACACCCCCAAAGCAACGGGGCACGGATTGGATTAAGAAAAGAGCGAGAGGCGAAGCCCCCCCCCCCCCCGAGAGAAAATGTATGCAGAACAACACATGTGCACACCGCCCGGAACCAAAATAAACTCCCACGGCGCATGCGCAGGACGCGAAAGAAAAGTAGCCCAACACGGCGACAAGCAGCCCAACTGGCGACAAGTAGCCCAACCGACTACAAGGAGCCCAAACTGCCACAAGGAGCCCAACAGCTACAAGGAGCCCAAACGGCTACAAGGAGCGCAAACGGCTACAAGGAGCCCAAACAGCTACAAGGAGCCCAAACGGCTACAAGGAGCCCAAACGGCTACAAGGAGCCCAAACGGCTACAAGGAGCCCAAACGGCTACAAGGAGCCCAAACGGCTACAAAGGAGCCCAAACGGCTACAAGGAGCCCAAACGGCTACAAGGAGCCCACCCTGTCCAGAACAGAAGGAACCAGTATGGAGGCAAACTCCGGGACACACAGGAGGTAAGCCGCAAAGGCCAACCGCACCGCAGGCGAAGAGATGCGGGTAGATGAAAACCTCCGGAAGACGGAACCGAAGAAACCACAGGGACACGAACCGAACTCGGGGAGGAGCAGAACCCAAGCCCAAATCGTACGCAGAGGGGGGATAAAGAAAACCCCACTCCTCGCAACAGTAAGCCCCGCTCAGAAGGACAGAAATCCAGGTGGGGCACAATGGAGCGCAAGGCCCCCAAGGCCACTCCTCCCCTACCCCAGGAGCCTCTACACCAGGTCCCGGGGCCGAGTTGACCTCCAAAGCCCTGGTCCACAAGAAAAAGCCGGGCGGCCGAGAGAGCTGGAAGAGTAGGGGCCCACTGGTCGGACCCCGGAGCATCGGCCGGAGGAACAGACTCGAATGCCTCCGCAGCTACCCCGGATGGGACAACCCCCGAAACTGCCCAAGTCTCAGAACCTCTAACCCCGCCCCGACCCCGAAGCCTGCAGATGCGTAGGGGCTGGAAGCAGGAGGGGGAAAAACAATGGGGGCGTGGAAGGAACCAAGGCTGAAGTGACCAAAACCCCCAAGTCTGGGTCCCTACACAAAGCGGTGCAGCATCAGGGCGTCCGGGGAAGCGACAAACCCGAGCGCGTTGCAACAACCTACCCCGCAACGCGCGAGCTGCCTGCACCCACGGGAATTCATCAGGAGACTGGGTGAATGGAGTCACGAACAAGCAACAAAGCTCGCAGGACTCAGGGTCGAATGTGTCGCCAACCCAACAGGCAGCATGACGGAGGTAAAAACAAGGAGAGTCACCCTGAGACAAAGGGACAGAGCAACCCTCAACTCGCACAAAGCGAGAGGGGACACAAGGGTCACCACTATCGGACCCGAGAGCCCCCGGGGGGTTTCCCAGGGCCCCTAGACTGGGTCTGATAAGGGTTATCCCAGGCAGGGCACTGCTAACTGGCGCCCCAAACTACCAAGCAAACTGCTAAAGCTGAACCCACGGGACGTGTCCATCCGCGAGGGCGAAGTAGGGGGTGCCACCACACAAATGAACCTAATATAAGGGGGGGGGGGGAACACAAGGCAGATCCCCCTACCAGGCAAAAACAAATATAAAAGAAAAACCACACAAGTGGACAACGTACCCAGAGGGAACAGAGCCGGCCGCTGTCATAGGTGAAAACTAGCTACGCAGTACCCTGCGCCCCACCAGTGCTATAACTACCACTTACCCCAAGGTAAACAAGGGAGGAAACCTCCAAACACTCGGGGCGGCCAAATGCCAAGCAGCGAAAAGCCAACAGAGGTAGACCCAAGGTGACTTGTGGAAGGCAATCCCAAGCCCCAAGGGCGGTACTTACAGGGCACTCAGGGAAGGTGACCCTAAGCACATGCAGCCCGAATACCTAAGAATACTACTCCCAGCTCACACGACCACCGTAAGAGCAGCACTGCAAACAAGTCACAGCACTGAGACAAGACTGGAGCTGGAGCCACACGACCGTGGTCTGGGGCTCCCCCTTCCCCCTCCCGGGGAGGGGGGAGCTGCGCAGACATGTGGCGCGGCTCGTGTGACGTCATGCTTGTTAGTTCATTTTCCTGGGGGAGTTCTGTCCACTCGTTTGTCGATTTTTGTTGTTAACCAGAATAGGGGTTTGTTTTGTGGCGCTTACCTTTCTGGGTGCCTGTCCCGGTCGATGGCAGATATAGAATGCTCAAAATCACATGTGCAATTCTATGGGCCATTGCTCCCCGTGCCTCTCTGAGGGGGCCAGGTTCAGGCTCGTGGTCCCCGGTAGGCCTAGAACTCCACCCACATCAACTGATGCAAAATAGTTAGGGTATCCATATCAGCCATGGATAGCTCCGGGGAGCCATAGGGGCTCCCCCCAGAAAAACCTATTCTGGTGAAAATTGCTACCAAAAGCCGAACAAGTGGATAGAACTCCCTAAAAGAAACAAGCAAATGAGAATGACGTCACACTTAGCCGCACCACTGTCTGTGCAGCTCCTCCCTCCCCGGAAGGGGGAAGGGGGGAGCCCCAGACCTCCCACGCCGGCTATCCACCTTTCAGTTCTGAGGCTGGATGTCAAAACATGCGAAAAACTGCCGACCGGAGGGAAGGAGGGATGTTGGGAAGCCTCCAGGTCTCACCCAAAAAATGGCGTTTCATTACATTCAACGCTGGTTTTCTGGGGGGGGGGGGAAGCCTCTTTGGCTCACTGGAGCTAACTACCCACAGAGGTAGATACACCAGATGGACAGTTTAGTATTATATATTTATGTAATTAGTAAATATAAAAATCCTAATCTATCTTCCTTATCAAGGCAATTAACACTTGCGATGTTAGAATTTAAGGGACCAGTACTCACTCAAGATACAGCAGTGATGAAGCTCCATGTAGACACCAGATCATCAGTCTCCCTCCCCTTGTGATGTCCAACACTAGACCCCAGTGTCTGGTCTGAGAGACAGAACACACTCTCCTCTCCCTCTCTCATAACGAGCTTTTATACCCGTCCATCCCTAATTTTCCGTTGAAAGGACAGATTTGAATCTGGTAACAAGGGATAGCCTTCCAACCTTAGAAACTACAAGGTGAGGTAAGGTCACAGAAACCTCACCACCTCACAAACAAAGGGAATAAAGTATGCAATGCATTATAATCTGGAAGAAAATAAGCAGGTTGAAGCAGTTGAAAAACCTGACTTCAGGAGAGGACATTATGGCGACCTCAGAATTTTTTTTAGTGAGTATAATTTGACAGACTTGTTGCTAGGCAAGGAAGTGAATGAGATGTATGTCAAGTTTTGTGAAATATATGATAAAGGCACAAAAAAATTTATACCAAAACAGAGATTCAGAACTAGGAAACAGCAGTGTTCCAATAGAAATTGCGAGAGGGCCAGAGACCAAAAGACACAAAAATGGAATCAATACAGGAAGAGGCCAAACCCCCAAACATACCAACGATACAAAGATGCGAGAAACAACTACACGGCAGTGAGGAGAAAGCAGAAAGAAATTTTTAAAAAGGGATTGCAGACAAATGTAAAACAGAACAAGGTCTATTCTATAAATTCATAAACAACAAATTGCAGGTAAAGGATAATATTCAGAGGTTGAAAATGGGAAATAGATTCACGGAAAATGAAAAGGAAATGTGTGAAACACTAAACGAAAAGTTCCAAAGTGTGTTTGTACAAAATGAAATCTTTAGGGAACCAGACACAATAAGAATTCCAGAGAACAACATAGAGCACATAGAGGTGTCTAGAGACGAAGTGGAAAAAATGCTCAAGGAGCTAAGTAAGAACAAAGCAGTGTTCCAGATGGAGTTTCACCATGGGTTCTGAGAGAATGTGCACCTGAGCTCAGCATTCCACTTCAACTGATTTTTCAGGCATCCCTGTTTACAGGAGTTGTAGCTGATGTGTGGAAAAAGGCTAACATAGTTCCAATCTACAAAAGTGGAAGCAGGGAAGTCCCCCGTAATTATAGACTTGTATCATTGACAAGTGTAATAGTCAAAATATTGGAAAAAATAATTAAAACTAAATGGGTAGAACACCTGGAGGAAAATGATATAATATCAGACAGACAGTATGGTTTCCGATCTGGAAGATCCTGTGTAATGAACTTACTCAGTTTTTATGATCGAGCCACAGAGATTTTACAGGAAAGATATGGGTGGGTTGATTGAATCTTTCTGGACCTAAAAAAGGCTTTCGACAAAGTTCCCCATAAGAGGTTGTTCTGGAAACTGGAACATATTGGAGGGGTTGACAGGTAAGCTACTAACATGGATGAAAAATTTTCTAACTGACAGAAAAATGAGGGCCGTAATCAGAGGCAAGGTATCAGATTAGAGGAATGTCACGAGTGGAGTACCTCAGGGTTCAGTTCTTGCACCGGTGATGTTCATTGTCTACATAAACGATCTACCAGTAGGACTACAGAATTATATGAACATGTTTGCTGATGATGCTAAGATAATAGGGAAGATAAAAAAGGAAGATTGTGACGATTGCTTTCTTACGCAACACATTAAGGAACCAACACGGGAAAATAATATTTTAGATTTAGTGTTAACTAACAGGGAAACGCAAATTAATGACATCGAAATAGGGAGTGAGCTAGGGAGCAGTGATCACAAAGAAATCAGATTTAGCATAGAATGGAATAGACCAGTAGGAGAAAATTCTGTTAAAGTGCCAGATTTTCGAAAAGCTGATTTTAATAGCCTAAGAAATTTTTTGGGTCAAATTGATTGGAAAGGCTTGGGTATGGGGTGTGGGCCGGTCTTGGAGCGAGACATGAACCCAGCGATAGGTGACTTAAATGGGGATTTCGATGTGGATTCAATATATAACTTATTTAAGAATATTCTAAACAAAGCACAGGAACGTAGTATACCATACAAATTGAATAGATCGTATACTAATGACCCAAAGTGGATAACAAAGAATTTGAAGAACCTTATAGGTAAAAAGAGAGCTTGGTACAAAAGGATTAAAAATGGGGAGGTCACTTTAGAACAGGAATTCGTACAACTGGTTAGAAATGTTAAAAAAGAGATAAGGAAAGCAAAAAGAAACTATGAAGTTCGCATAGCAGGGCAAGCAAAGACAAATCCTAAAGGGTTTTTTCAGTTATATCGTACTAAGACTAGGGAAAGGATAGGTCCATTAAAAACTGAGACAGGTCAAATAACAGATAGTGATGAAGAGATGAGTAGTATTTTTAATAAATATTTTGTATCTGTATTTACTAAAGAGGAACTTAACAATATGCCTTCAGCCGAACAAGTCTATGTGGGTGGGGACGAGGACAGGTTGACGAGTTTAACAGTTACCAGGGAGGACGTTCTTAAACAAATAGTAAAACTCAAACCAAACAAATCCCCAGGGCCGGATGAAATGTTTGCTAGGGTGCTTAAAGAATGCAAAGAGGAGCTTTGTGACCCACTGTCAACCATATTTAATAAATCAATAGAGTCAGGCAGAGTGCCAGAGTTTTGGAAAGTTGCTAATGTGATACCAGTTTTTAAGAAAGGAGATAGATCACTTGCGTCTAACTATCGACCAATTAGCCTAACGTCTATTGTGGGAAAGTTACTCGAATCTATAATAGCAAATAAAATTCGTCTTCATCTTGAAAAACATAAATTAATAATTGAGTCGCAACATGGTTTTATAAATGGCCGTTCATGTTTAACAAATTTGTTATCTTTTTATTCTAGCATTGTTGAGGCAGTTGATAGTGGTAAGGATTGCGATGTTGTATACCTTGACTTTAGCAAAGCTTTTGATACAGTGCCACATGAAAGACTGATTAAAAAAAATAGAGTCTCATGGTATTGGGGGTGCTATATTAAGCTGGATTAGGGCATGGCTATACCAAAGGAAACAGAGAGTTAGTATAAATGGAATCAAGTCAGAGTGGGAAAATGTTGTAAGTGGAGTGCCTCAAGGCTCTGTCCTGGGACCTCTGTTGTTTATAATATATATAAATGATTTAGATTCAGGTTTGAGTAGCAACATTTGCAAATTTGCCGATGATACGAAAATCGGTAGGGAAATTAATTCGGAGGAGGACTCACTATCACTTCAAGTTGATCTAGATAGGGTTTTGAAATGGTCAAAGGATTGGCAGATGCAGTTTAATGCTGATAAATGTAAAGTTCTGAGGTTAGGTAATGATGATAGAGTTACAAGATACGAGCTAGATGGTGTTGTGATTGCGAAGTCGGATTGCGAAAGGGATCTGGGAGTTATGATTAGTAAGAATTTAAAACAAAAGGATCAATGCATAAATGTTCGTAATAAGGCAAATCGGACACTTGGATTTATTAATCGCAGCGTTAGTAACAAGACACCTGGTGTGGTTCTCAAGCTATATCTTGCTCTAGTTAGGCCCCATTTAGATTATGCAGTTCAGTTTTGGTCGCCATATTATAGAATGGATATAAATTCACTTGAACGTGTCCAGCGTAGGATGACTAAGTTAATTCCCCAAATTAGAAATCTTTCATATGAAGAAAGATTAACAAAGCTTAAGTTGCATTCACTGGAAAGGCGAAGAGTTAGGGGTGACATGATAGAGGTTTACAAGTGGATGAATGGACATAACCGGGGGGATATTAATAGGGTATTAAAAGTATCAACACAGGACAGAACACGAAACAATGGATATAAATTGGATAAGTTTAGATTTAGGAAAGACTTGGGTAAATACTGGTTCAGTAACAGGGTTGTTGATTTGTGGAACCAATTGCCGCGTAACATTGTGGAGGTGGGGTCCCTCGATTGTTTCAAGCACGGGTTGGACAAGTATATGAGTGGGATTGGGTGGTTATAGAATAGGAGCTGCCTCGTATGGGCCAATAGGCCTTCTGCAGTTACCTTTGTTCTTATGTTCTTCTTATGTTCTTATAAGAAACCTAGATGATTGTCATGCCCTTCAAGAAGACCTGGACAAAATAAGTATATGGAGCAATGCTTGGCAAATGGAATTTAATGTGAATAAATGCCATGTTATGGAATGTGGAATTGGAGAACATAGACCCCCCACAACCTATAAATTATGTAAGAAATCTTTAAAGAATTCTGACAAAGAAAGGGATCTAGGGTTGGTTCTAGATAGAAAACTGTCACCTGAGGACCACATTAAGAAAATTGTGCGAGGAGCCTATGCTACACTTTCTAACCTCAGAATTGCTTTTAAATACATGGATGGCGAAATACTAAAGAAATTATTCATGACTTTTATTAGACTAAAGCTGGAATATGCAGCGGTTGTATGGTGCCCATATCTTAAGAAGCACATCAACAAACTGGAAAAGGTGCAAAGACATGCTACTAAGTGGCTCCCAGAACTGAAGGGCAAGAGCTACGAGGAGAGGTTAGAGGCATTAAAAATGCCAAAACTGGAAGACAGAAGAAAAGAGGCGATGTGATCACCATGTTCAACATAGTAACAGAAATTGATAAAATTGATAGGGAAGAATTCCTGAGACCCGGAACTTCAAGAACAAGAGGTCATAGATTTAAACTAATGAAACAAAGCTGCCGGAGAAATATACGAAAATTCACTTTTGTAAACAGAGTGGTAGACAGTTGGAACAAGTTAAGTGAGAAAATGGTGGAGGCCAAAACCGTCAGTAATTTCAAAGCATTATATGACAAAGACTGCTGGGAAGACGGGACACCATGAGCATAGCTCTCATCCTGTAACTACACTTAACCTAAATGAATTCACAAGACATTCACAAGGTAATTACACTTAGGTAATTACCTTGTGGATGTCTCGTAAGTTAGGTACCATCCCAAGTTTCTACTTAAGTCACCTTAACAACGGTTACATCTGGACACAACAAATGATGCACCCCAGCTGAACCAACCAACCAAGCATCAATCACCAAAAGACCCCCTCTAGAACTGAGCTGATATGTTTTCTTTATCAGAAAAAATGAGAAGGTTGTAAACAAACTATGCACCTGGGCAAAAAGGGCAGAACCCCACTTCTGGAGAGAAAGACTGAAACTCCTCAACCCTACAGCCAGAAGTGAGAGCCAACAAAAGATCAGCGTTGAATGTAATGGAACACTTATTTCTGGATGAAGCCCGGTTGCTCCCTGAAGTTACTATCACTGATAGTGATCAACCATATACTAGGCTGCACTGTAAGGAAGGGTCCTATTTAGAAGAATGTTAGTGTGGCTAACTCTTGAATTTAGAAATTCCACCAGTGCAGAGACTAGTTCTGCACATGCGCAGTGCAGCGTCACAGTGTAAGAATGTTCCTCCTCTAAAATATGAAACATCAGTTCAATAAAGGAAAACCAATATCTCAAGTACATTCAATGATTTAAAATATTTATAAAAAGCAGTGTTACCTATTAAGAGCTGTGCCGTTGTTACGACCCTGGGTTCTTAATTGGTTGTGCCAGGAAACCAAGCTCAAATAGGGTTATGTAGGAGGAACATTTATCTAGCAGTATAGACTTGTATTTAAAGGGGACCTAGAACTTGTTTGGTTAATGGTTCCACTTCTCTGCCAGATGTAGGATTATTGCTTACAGAGATGGTATACTCTGAGTTAATTGATTATTACTGTATAATGTAAAGCTAGATGAACAGTTCTAAGTATAACTAACAAGTAGCAAGTAAAGGCTTGTCTTAGAAAACTAGTACTTTTTACTGTACAATTAGTTATTTACTCAGACAGCAACTGCTCATGGAAGCGGGAGAGCCTTCTTCTCTGCTGGAATCCTATCTGGACTGGTCGTGTGTCCGTGTAGGCTGTGTATTTACATCTTTTCCTCCTCTCTTCTCACTCCTCTATTCTGTAACTTCCAAGTCAAGTATCCTGTACTTACCATGCCACTGTAGTCTTAAGGTGTTCTTTAGTGTCTTCTAAGCCAGTGTTTTGAGCCCCAAGGGTTACCTCTGGGGTGGCTAAGGGTGACCACGTGTTGTTCTTGTTGTTACTAGCGTGTATTCTGTCCCTTACGGAATGTAGTCTTACCTCTAGCTGTGTTTGTAACCCTCGTCTCCTGCCTATATGGAGTGCAGGGAATTAACATAAGATTGAGGTGGTAAGAGATTATTGTACTTGGAGAGACTAGGGTTAATAAATTATAAGTAAGGTTTTTTAACCGGAGTATCGTTTTTACCTTGTTGTAGTGGGATGGTTAATCTCTCTAGATTTCAGACCATTAATATTAAATATTATTTGCTGGGAATTGTCTTCCCTGGGGGCTGGGCCTTACCTAACCCCACTGTTTAGGAACTCTGTGACCTTAGATATTGGCCCTCACAGAGCAAACACTAGTCCATATGAAACAGCTGTCCAAGGGTTAACACCCAGCTCATGTTTTTTTTTCACTGAACATTCTTGCAGCTTCACTTCTGGCTTGATAAATGGTCATCAGGTTCATTATGGGGAAGATTACCCTGACTCATTTGTTCAAAAGATGCAAGTTGCTTGGTGTGCAACCGCTGAGGCCTTTAACAGGCTCAAGGGAAACACACGACTTGATAATGGTCCAGGATGGACCTTAACATTGTCATTTCTTCATCTTCTGATGTGTGGTTTGATCATCATATCTTCAGCCACATTATAGTGACGCATCATCTGCAGGCTCGAAGGATGTATGCCCAGTATTATGATAGGAATATCAAGCCAGTGAAAATACAGGAAGGTTCAATTGTATTACTACTGTCTGAAGGTAACCTGCCGGGTCAGAGTAGAGCCTTGCAGGATAGATGGAAGAGACCTTACTGAATGATTTGAAAGACGTGTCCCATATATGTTCTGATTTCTCATATATATGATAGGGAACAGAAGTTGATGCATGTAAACAAATTAAAGCTATCCTACCCTAAGGATGAGTTACAGTTGCCCCTGTGCAGATTTGAATCCTAATGATAATGAAGAGGCAATAGAGGAGGAAAATGATCCTCTGCTCCAGTGTTGAGTGAGCATGTTTCACCTACACATGATATGTGCAAAATCCAAAACTAGGCTCAACTCTCCCTAGTTCACCAACTTCTACACTCCTTTTGTCTTCGTTGTGTATTAGTTTTTTATTTAGCTAATTTGGGAATGAACCACTAAGTCCTGCACTAGTTACTTTTGTCCTACCTGCTATTGTAATCTCTTGGGGGATGACTTGATCATGATTGTAACTATGTACATCTCATTTATGTTATCTTGACCCTCAACAGAGTGTTGGTATCTAAGTTAGTACACGTCATAGTGTGGAGGATATGTGGCTGTCCAACATGCAGAACACCTTAAGGGTAGCCCCAGAATGGCCACACCGACAAGTCAGACAGAATAGACCATGAGTGGAGGTTGAGGAGAGGTATTGCCAGGCTTTGAAAAAGGACGCACATACATGAAGAAGCAGAAATCAGTAGATGAAGTAGAAACAGGAAGAAGAAAAATATGAATCAGTAGTAGTGGCAACTACAATTTGAAGAGACCAAGAAGAAAGAAAAGATAAAATTTTGGCAGTTTAGTTATGAGGTATTGTGGAATATGTACAGAGTTTTAAGAGCTCAGGTGCCTCCCTACTGAATTCCCTCATGGTTAAGTGACCATCACAGTCATTAGTTTGGTTTAATATGAGTTTCCTTGGAGATCATAGAAACAATCAAAATCAATAGGCGGCCCTATACTAATACCGATTTCATCTTGTGTGACAATGGTGTAACCCAAGGAGCAGCCCTGCTTCGGTCTGTGACTCAAGTCAATAAGATACATGTATCTGTATAGGAAATAACAAATCTAGGTTCCATAGAGGAGGTCCCTCTCATGTTGGTCCTTGCGTATGTACCTTTCGGTGTACCTTCTCTGTGCCTGCAATTCAAGATCTCAAGACACTGCAATCATGCATACCTCCCTCATACCCTCCCTCTGCTGGTTTGGTCAGTCCAGACAAGTCAAATCGAAGAGTCCCAAAAGTGACTCTGCAGGTGTGAAGCATTTTTGTATGTTGTAGAGTCTAATGCTGTGTTGAACAGTAGAGAGCCATCGCCATTTGTGTCCCCTTGTTATTTAGTTATATGTTACATGTCAGCTAGTTAGTGAAGCACCATGAGAAAATTGTTGTTTCAAGGTTTTGTGTTAAATTCTGTCTAGTTTGAAGAAAAGTTGGCATAAATTCTTCAAATTTACATTAATTTTTCTTTTCTTTTGTTACCCCAGCAAGGGAAGATTTGTAAGGATGGGACCTGGGTACGGAAACCTTTTTTATAACTCTAAAGAAAATGGCGTTTATTACATTCTACCAAATTACAGCTATTGTACCAAATTAACAGCACTACCTTACAACAGATAGATGAAGAAAAGGAACTTGGAGTCAGAATCCATCATTCACTAAAAGTTGCACAACTAGTGAGAGCGACTGTAAAAAACCCAGCATTGAATGGAATGAAACGCCATTTTCTGGGTGAGTCCCAGAGACTCCCCGGAGCTATCCAGGCTGAATGGATATGTATAACTTTCTGGCATCAGTCAAAGTGCTTGGAGTTCTTGCCTACCGGGGACCACGAGCCAGAACCTGGCCTCCTCAAAGAGGCACGAGGAGCAGTGGTCTATAGAAACCCCCCCTGTGGTTGGGAGCATTCTATGTCTGCCATCGACCGGGACAGGCACCCAAAAAGGTAGGCGCCCAAAAACAAACCCTTATTCTGGTTAAAATATTGCTACCTAAAGCCGAACAAGTGGACAGAATTCCCCCAAACAAAATTATCTAACTAGCATGACGTCATCACATCATCATCCTAGACCATCCGCGCCGGTGATCCAACCGGCAGTTCTTAGGCTGGATGTCAAAATACGCGAAAAAGACCGCCGACCGGAGGGAGGGAGCGAGGGATGCCAGGGGAGTCTCCGGGACTCACCCAAAAAATGGGATTTCATTACATTCAACGCTGGTTTTCTGGAGGGAGCCCCGTCGGCTCCCCGGAGCCACCTCACCACAGATAAGTAAAAAAGGGAAGGATCCAGGAGGCAGACGCCACGTGCCCTAACCTAAAAACAAGAACACAGACGAAAAGAAAAGACCCTGCAGACAACCCAGGAGACCCAAACCCCAGACCAGGAATGAGGGACGGAAGGGAACCCGGGCAAACCAAAACGCGTCTATGACCCCCGAGGCCAAGACGCCCCAAGAACAACAAAGAGCTGCAACCGAACAACAAGGAAGCACCCTCGGCCCGACCAACCAAGCAGCAACCCAAGGACCAAATTGAGGAGAAGAAAAGAGACCATCCGGGCCAACAACCAGGACAGCACTGGAAATGCAAGAGCAGGCCGGAGGGAAAACAACGCCCAAGACAGCAAGCGGAACGGAGGAGAAGGAACAGCAACACCGAACGCAAGCTGGAGCAGCTCCGCCAGCGCCACCAAAGATGAGGCGACAGTCCATGGTACCAGAAGACGGTCCCGGAACAACCCCGAAGGGAAAGACAAGACAACCCTATCAGAGACCAAAGAACCCTTCGCAGTGATAGGAAAACCAGAAGGACAGGAAAACCACACACACCGCCGTCGAGACGAAGCACGCAGGTGGGAGACCAACAAGGAAGCCACCAGTGCCCACACAAGCGATGAGAAACGAGAGACAAAAATTGAGACATGAAGACTCGAGGGAAGGAACGAACCAGCGCTGTACAGAAAGGGACCGACCTGCAAAAAGAGGAGGAGCCGCGGGAAGACCCACAGGATCGAAACCGAATAAAGCAGCAGGGTCCGCCAAGGAAGGCAAAAACCAGAAGGAATGGCTGCCAAGGAACCAGGAACCCGACCTCAGTGAGCCGAAGGAACCAACCCAAGAGAGCAGACACACCCCGCCCAGGAGGAATTTCCCCCCCAGGACCCCTGAAGGACCAACAAGGCCAAACATCAAAAAACCAGGGCCCAGGAAGAGGTCAATATGGAAAGCGGGCACCATGAAGGAAAGCGCGAGATGCAAAGCAAAAAACAGCGACCCTGCAACCCAAAGGAGCAGCGAAACCAGCTCCAGCAGGGAAGAACGACTCGCGCATCTTCGAGGGATACCTGAGGGGAAACCACACAGGATGTGAACAGCAGGAAAACAAAAACGTACGGTCTGGAAAAGGAACAAGGAAAAGCCGGAGCCAGGACCGGAATCCCAGCTACCCGCCCAAAAAAGGAAACCAGTAGGGCAGGAGCGGTGGACCGGAAGTCCACAACCCCCCACAGACAGTGCAACACAAAAGCCTGCAGTGAGACAAAGAAAAAGTGAAGGAACTCGGTACCAAAACGTAACCCCGGGCAGTCCAAAAGCAGGGAACTGAACATGAACAGAGGCCCACCTCAGCACCCAACAACAGCACAGTATAGCCAATAAGCACCGACCCAGAAGCTCAGCCATGCGTAGCTTAGGAGAAAAACGGAAAAAAGCAAGGAAAAAAAAACGAAAACAGACCAAGTAGCCGCTAGGAATGCAATGTTCTTGAACCTGCCCGAAATGGGAACTTGCCCGAAACGCTAAGCGTATGAGTGGCTCCAGGTAATGTATGGACTAGCTCTAACATGAAATCCAACATCATGTACATAAATCAACTACGTATGTACTTTTCTTGAATAAAAATTGGAAATCGAATTTCGGATTTTGAACATACACGACCAACCACAAAGTGTGAAGTGGGAGGTCGCACACACACAGAGGGACACCATGGATAGTAGAGTGCAGCTAAGCACCGAAGATAGGCAAGGAAGGAGCGTCCAGAACAGAGACCAAGCAAGGAAGGACACAGAAACACGGACCGAGGGAATGAAGGAGAGTCCAAATATAGGGAAAAAGACCCATGTGCCAAAAAACAAACAAAAAGCACCATAATGCAGAGCAGCACCCCACAAGACATGAAAAAGAACCAGAGCAATGTCAGAGGAGGTAGGAAATAGAATGCACTTGGAAGGGATGTGGTGGAAGCAGACTCCATACACAGTTTCAAAAAGAGATAAGAAAGAGCCTAGGAGGCTCGGGAATCTGCACACCCGTCGACCGCCGACAGTCGAGAGGTGGGACCAAGAGCCAGAGGCCAACCCCAGCAAGCACCACTAGGCAAGTACCCCACAAAAAATCGAGAACCAGCACCTGGCCGACAGAGTTGCCAGACAGTACAACCTCACCTGCAGAGCAGAGACACAGCCGTGCCACAACACAGCCGAGCAGAGTAACATACCAGGAGCAACACCAGTGGCCTGCCCGAAACGGTTCTCGCACAAGAGGCAGCAGGTGTTTTAAGTACAGTACTGGTACCCGAAGAAAAATGCGAAGTCGAAGGTGAAAGACGTCCAGAGGTGCGTGCCCAGCAGAAGACGAGGTGCAGTACAGAGGTGGAAGAGGTGCCACTCAGAGCCACCCCACTCACGGAAGCAGAGAAAAGAATGACGCGACGTCCCCACACAGAAAATCTAAAACACCCCAGCACCTAGAGGGCAACAACTGGAGAGAGAAGACAAGCGAGAAAAACAGCGATAAGTGATGTGGAACACACGAGGACACCGCCCATAAACAAAAACACCCCGGCCCCAGTGTGTGAGGTACGAACCGCACCACCCATCCACTGGGTGGCGCAGCTCGTACACCAGTCGGACACACACATCGTATTATACACACATCGTACAGACACAGACACATATCATACAAACACCAGCAAGGTGTACGGAACGAAGACGAGGAACGTCAAAAAAAACAGGAAGGAGAGACGATGGGGAAAAAAAAAAGGCGAAACAGATGTGAAAGAAGACAAAGAGGGTGGAAGGGGACCAACGAGCCCAAAAAGGACAAGAGGAAAACCGCACCGAAAGTCAACAGACATGCCAATAATATTGGAAGGTATGAAGAGGTCCATGCACCCACGAGAACCATGACAAGCAAGTACAAATGCACGGAGGCACACACGGACAAAAAGGACAAACCTGATCAAGGGACATGCATTGACCCCAATACAAAGGGAACAATATCGTGATGGAAGAGTGAAAAGGATGAGGAAAAAGGGTGAAACACCCCCAGGAATGACGGGACCGACGGACACGAAAAAACACAGAACCGAACCCATGGAGGGGGAAGACCCGACCCAACAAGAACACAGAGACGGAAGGAAAATCCCCACTCAGAGGAACTGCAAACCCCGCACCGAGGGGAACAAAGACCCAAGTGGGGCAAAATGGGGCCGAGGCCCCCCCCCCAGGCAACCCCTCCCCAACCCCGGGAACCTGGACAGCAGGACCTGGGCCCGAGCCATACCCCAAAAGCCCCAGCCTCATAAGGAAAAGCCGGGGCAGCCATGCAAAACTCTAAGGAAGGGAGCCCACTGGTTAGACCCACACGGCACGGCTGGAGGAACAGACTTGAATAACTCTGCTGCCACCCCGGAAAAGGAAAAAAAAACTGAGACTGCCCGAGTCTCAACCCAACCAGACCCTGCTCCAACTCCAAAATCCATCTACGGGTCGAACCCGGAAGCAAGGGCAGGAAGTATGCACAACAGAAGGGAAAGGACGAGGGGCGGAAGGAGCCTGAGCAGAAGCGACCCCCACCCCCAAGTCCGAACCCCAACAACCAAAACGGGGCAGCCTCTAGGCATCCGGGGCGACAACCAACCAAGAGCGTTGCAGCAACCTACACCTAGCATGCAACACCACAGCCGCCTGCACCCGCTTATCACGACCAGTGGCCTTGGTGAACGAGAGCACATACAGACAACACCCATCGCACGACTCCAGGTCATAAGAAACAATGACCCAACAGGCAGCATGGCGGAGGCACAACCAGTGAGTGTCACCCCTGAGACAAGGGGATAGATCAACCGTCAAACTCACAAGACGCGAGGGGGGGGGGAATCAGGGGTCACATCCATAGGACCACGGAGCCCCCGGGGGGTTTTCCAGGGCCCTCAGCCTTGGTTACATGCTAAGGGAAGCCCAGGCAGGGTACTGTGAACCGGCCCCCAAGTCTACCAAACAAACTTCTAAAAAGCTGAACCCCCAGGACGTGTCAATTCAAGGGGGCAAGCGGGGAGTACCACCAACAGAAAAATATATATAAACCCAGAGAACAGCAAAGGGGGACCACAAAGGCAGACCCCCCACCAGGCAAAAACAAAAACAAAAGAAAAACCCTGCAAGAGGACAACGTACCCAGACGGAACAGAGCCGGCCGCTGTTATTGGTGAAAACTAGCTGTGCAGTACCCCGCGCCCCTACCAGTGACAAAAACTACCTCCTACCCAGAAACAAACAAGGGCAACAAAACTCCAGCCGACTCCAAGGGCGGCCGAGTACTGAACAGTAAAGGACACAGTGAAGGTAGAACCCAAGGAGTCTTGTGGAAGGAGGCCCCAAGCCCCAAAGGCAATACTTACAGGGCACCTAGGGAACAGACCCCTAGGCACATGCAGCCCGAGTACCGTCGAATCTCACTCTTGGCTCACACCTCACCGGTAGAGACAGTCTACACCACAAGGCATAGAACTGAAACAAAACCGGAGCCAGAGGCACTCGACTAGCCAGTAATCACATCAGCCAAGAACTGCCGGTTAGATTGAAGGTGCGGATGGTCTGGGGCTCCCCCTGGGTAGTGGGAGCCGGTGGTTCAGCAGACAGAACACTGGACGCGTGATCCTGTGGTCCTGGGTTCGATCCTGGGCGCCGGCAAGAAACAATGGGCAGAGTTTCTTTGACCTTGATGCCCCTGTTACCTAGCAGTAAATAGGTACCTGGGAGTTAGTCAGCTGTCACGGGCTGCTTCCTGGGGGTGAAGGCCTGGTTGAGGACTGGGCCGCGGGGACACTAAGCCCCAAAATCATCTCAAGATAACCTTAAGATAACCCCCCTTCCCCCTCCCGGGGAGGGGGGGGGGGGGGGGTTTGCAGACGGCGGCGTGGGGACGTGACGATGTCATGCAAGTTAAATACCAGTAATTTTGTTTGGGGAGTTCTGTCCACTCGTTCGGCTTTTGGTAGCAATATTTTAACCAGAATAGGGGTTTGTTCTGGGGCGCCTACCTTTCTGGGTGCTTGTCCCGGTTGATGGCAGACGTAGAATGCTCCCAACCACAGGGGAGTTTCTATAGGCCATTGCTCCTCGTGCCTCTCTGAGGAGGCCAGGTTCTGGCTCATGGTCCTCCAGTAGGCAAAAACTCTAAGCACTTTGACTGATGCCAGAAAGTTATACATATCCATTCAGCCTGGATTGCTCCGGAGAGCCGACGGGGCTCCCCCCAGAAAAGCTAACCAAACCCTAAGAATAATCAAATGTACCATTACCTTTTAAGGAAAAAAGGTAGCCATTCAATTGCATAAGTCTCTGTTGCACCCCCACCTGGATTATTGCATCCAGACAGAAAGACATAGCTACTCTGGAGAAGATGCAACACCGGGCAACAAAAATCATTCCAGAGCTTAGTCATCTCTTGTATCAGGAACAGTTGAGGGCCACAGGGCTAACAACACTGCAAACCAAGCATGACAGGGCGGATCTCATCGAAACCTTTAAAATACTTAACAATTTGGAGGATGTTGATCCAGACAATTTCTTCAAAAGGTCAGATGTAACAGGAATGAGGAACAATGGATTCAAGCTCAACAAGCCACAATGTAGGACTGAAAACAGGAGATGCTTTTTGACCCATAGGGTTGTAAACCCATGGAACCGCCTACCCGCCAAAGCCGTAAACGCCAAAACTCTGCTGGGTTTTAACCCTTAAACTGCGCATGGCGTATATATACGCCCTGAGTAACATGTCCCATGGTGCGCACGCCGTATATATACGCCATAGGGTGCCAGGCTCGATTCAATTGGCCCGCGGCTACACTGGGTTCACATTAGCTTCCTCAGGGCTCTTGTAAACAGACGCCTTTTTTTTTAAATCGTGGGCAATATTCTCAGGTGTGAGAGGCACAGTACTGTCCACAGTATTGTGCCTCTGCACAGTACTTCCACTGCTCATGGGTCCTCAGGACCCCTGAGCAGTGGAAGGGTTAACCACTGATGCACCGAGTTTATTGTGACATTTCCCCTGTGGGCATGAAATTAAGTGTTCCCAAAAAATTTTTTTTTCTTTGTAAAATGATAAATTCCCTTCCCTGAACATGTCTATGTAAAAATAAATACCAAATTCCACTTACTTTGGATGTGGGTACGTGGACAAGGTGCACTGTGACGTCATCAGGGGCTGGTCGCCCGTGCGTGAAACTCCCAGAAGCAGTCGCAGATATATTTTCAATTATTGTTCTATGTATTTCCAATGCGTTTTTTTTTTATCATATATGATGCATATTTGTGTCCTTTACAATATGTATACAGTAGAACGTTCATAATGTTTCATGGAACTGTGATACATGTGTCAGTACTGAGTCTACAATAAATGTTTTATTGTCGCAATATTACTTGTTAAAAATTCACTAAAATTACAATATGTACTGTTTCACACACTATTTACACAGTGACACACTGTATTAGCAGGTAAAGGATAATATCCAGAGGTTGAAAATGGGAAACAGATTCACGGAAAATGAAAAGGAAATGTGTGAAACATTAAATGAAAAGTTCCAAAGTGTGTTTGTACAAAATGAAATCTTCAGAGAACCAGACACAATAAGAATTCCAGAGAACAACATAGAGCGGATAGAGGTGTCTAGAGATGAAGTGGAAAATATGCTAAAGGAGCTCAGGAAGAACAAAGCAGCTGGCCCAGATGGCGTTTCACCATGGGTTCTGAGAGAATGTGCATCTGAACTCAGCATTCCACTTCACCTGATCTTTCAAGCATCCCTGTGTACAGGAATCGTAGCAGACGTGTGGAAACAGGCTAACATAGTTCCAATCTACAAAAGTGGCAGCAGGGAAGACCCCCTCAATTATAGACCTGTATCATTGACAAGTGTAATAGTGAAAGTATTGGAAAAGCTAATCAAAACTAAATGGGTAGAACACCTGGAGAGAAATGATATAATATCAGACAGACAGTATGGTTTTCGATCTGGAAGATCCTGTGTATCGAATTTACTCAGTTTCTATGATCGAGCCACAGAGATATTACAGGAAAGAGATGGTTGGGTTGACTGCATCTATCTGGACCTAAAAAAGGCTTTCGACAGAGTTCCACATAAGAGGTTGTTCTGGAAACTGGAAAATATTGGAGGGGTGACAGGTAAGCTTCTATCATGGATGAAAAATTTTCTGACTGATAGAAAAATGAGGGCAGTAATCAGAGGCAATGTATCGGAATGGAGAAATGTCACAAGTGGAGTACCACAGGGTTCAGTTCTTGCACCAGTGATGTTTATTGTGTACATAAATGATCTACCAGTTGGTATACAGAATTATATGAACATGTTTGCTGATGATGCTAAGATAATAGGAAGGATAAGAAATTTAGATGATTGTCATGCCCTTCAAGAAGACCTGGACAAAATAAGTATATGGAGCACCACTTGGCAAATGGAATTTAATGTTAATAAATGTCATGTTATGGAATGTGGAATAGGAGAACATAGACCCCACACAACCTATATATTATGTGAGAAATCTTTAAAGAATTCTGATAAAGAAAGAGATCTAGGAGTGGTTCTAGATAGAAAACTATCACCTGAGGACCACATAAAGAATATTGTGCAAGGAGCCTATGCAATGCTTTCTAACTTCAGAATTGCATTTAAATACATGGATGGCGATATACTAAAGAAATTGTTCATGACTTTTGTTAGGCCAAAGCTAGAATATGCAGCTGTTGTGTGGTGCCCATATCTTAAGAAGCACATCAACAAACTGGAAAAGGTGCAAAGACATGCTACTAAGTGGCTCCCAGAACTGAAGGGCAAGAGCTACGAGGAGAGGTTAGAAGCATTAAATATGCCAAAACTAGAAGACAGAAGAAAAAGAGGTGATATGATCACTACGTACAAAATAGTAACAGGAATTGATAAAATCGACAGGGAAGACTTCCTGAGACCTGGAACTTCAAGAACAAGAGGTCATAGATTTAAACTAGCTAAACACAGATGCCGAAGAAATATAAGAAAATTCACCTTCGCAAATAGAGTGGTAGACGGTTGGAACAAGTTAAGTGAGAAGGTGGTGGAGGCCAAGACCGTCAGTAGTTTCAAAGCGTTATATGACAAAGAGTGCTGGGAAGACGGGACACCACGAGCGTAGCTCTCATCCTGTAACTACACTTAGGTAATTACTCAGAATTTCGGAAGTGAGTAATAATCAACGAAGTAGTCCATGGTTCCGGCTCCCCATTCCGGGAGCCGGTCGGCCGAGCGGACAGCACGCTGGACTTGTGATCCTGTGGTCCTGGGTTCGATCCCAGGCGCCGGCGAGAAACAATGGGCAGAGTTTCTTTCACCCTATGCCCCTGTTACCTAGCAGTAAAATAGGTACCTGGGTGTTAGTCAGCTGTCACGGGCTGCTTCCTGGGGGTGGAGGCCTGGTCGAGGACCGGGCCGCGGGGACACTAAAAAGCCCCGAAATCATCTCAAGATAACCTCAAGATGGTACACAGCACGACTTCGCTGTGCACCAGGTACAGATAGATTTTCGCTTCCTGTTTCTTCGTTCTGTGTGCTTGTAAATAATGCACTCACATACACCCTTGGCGTTAGTACTTGTAGGTGGAATGTAGCCAAGCTTGTAAAGCTTAAGGTAGTATTGAAAAGATGATAGGAGAAGATCAATTTGTAAGGTAGGTAGTGAGGTAGATCGCTTTGTAAGGTCTGACACTAGAAGAGATTCAGCCAACCTCGAAGAGTGTCAATCTGGAAGAGATTCAGGCATTCTGGAAGAGATTCAGCAATTCTTGAAAATATCTATGGAAAACACCACCATGGAAGCCACTAACACTGTTCATCTATGCTACTTGTATCAGATGCATCATCACTGAACGCAGAAAACGATTCATCTATGTATCATCTACAGTATATAAATTGGAGAATGCATAGGTGGGCAAGTGTGGCACTCAGGGCAACAACTGGATACTCTCACTGAATCGTCCTCATAGGTGCTGTATCACTTGCATCCGACTTTTGTGTTAGGTCCTTATTGTGCCTAGCTTCACCAATATCATGACCCTTATGTTCTTCAAACAATAAAGTCTGAATTTCACCGACAGAGCGCAATCTTTCAACACCGCGTCGAACAGGTGTTTGGGAGCCAGAGGCGCGTGAGCCACCCATGGTTGCTCACTCAGTACTAACCCAGCCAGCAGTCCTAGGGCATTCTGGGAATTTTTTCCAAGATGGCTGCCTCTCATTGGAGATCCTAAGAGTCCATTTCGTGCACAACCTACCACGCACACATTTTGAATGGGTACAAAAAATCAAAGAGAGTTTTCTCAGTTGGCGCAGTTTCCAACCGACCAAGTTTTCTCGGTTGGCGCAGTCCAGTGGTTAACCCCTTAACTGCTCGGCTTCCAAATATGACACCCCCCCAGTGCGCAGGAAATAAATTCTCTGGAAAAAAAATCTTTTGTTTTTCTTAAAGTGTCAAAAACCCTTCCCTCAGTATGGATATGTCAAAAAAACTGGAAATTGTACTTACTTTGGCTGCTATGGGGTCCGTAAGTTGGCACGTGAAGTCATCATTCCCCGTTCGCCCGTGACGTACGCTCCTGGGGCCAGTAGGGCACCTGGGCCAGGGTGCACGAGTTGCCGCAAACATATTTTTGTTCATTTTTTGCACACGGTTCCAAATACATTTTATTTGTTTTTACGTGCTAATCCTATGTATAATGAACACGTACGCTATATTATGGTAGTAAAACATCCGTACTGTCCAAAGACACTGTGTTACATGCATGACACTTGTGCACACATATGTTGCACATATTTACCATGTATCATGCTAATTTATGTATATATGCAATCTATTTACACACTATACACTGTCACACACTATATACATTCACCATCAACACATTCAGAACACCGCGAGTGTGAGCAGCCACACCCAGCCAGTCTCCCTCACTCCAACATCTTACTCGCCAACATTGCTCCTCCCACCATACTGTTATTGTTTTCATTACACTATTTACACATGTTATATATACCTATCTACATGTTTTATTTACCAGAACTATGCAAGTAAGCTGGTATTGTGTCCAAACAGTACAGTGGCCACCATACACTGCATGAGAAATCACACAGCAGACAGCAGATGACGCTACGATTACAACGTCACCTCCCTCACCAAAATAGCTCCTCTCAACATACTCCTGTTGCTGTTACAGTATTACACTATATACACTCACACTGTATATTCCCATGTACATGTGTGTTCCCCATAGCGAACCACTAAGCTAGTATGGTTAGCAAAACAAGAGTGGCTGCCACACACAGTGAGGCTACCTTAATTCTCTCCTTCCTCTCTCCCTCACCAAAATTCCTCCTTCCACAATACTACGCACAATGCTAATTATAACCACAGTCCTGCTATTATCACAATCCTGGTCACTAATTCCTGTAAATGAATAATTGACCACAAGTTTAATTTGAAAAGGAACCTAAGAAGTTGTTTGAAGATTCCTAGATGGACGAAATAATGCTGTGGTGCTGTGGCTAGCGCTGTGAACATTGTGAACAGCATTGAATTACTGATATTTGAACATTGTACCCAGTCATTATCACACTCGGGCTCTTCTATAATGCTATCATGGCTAAATAATACAAGTTATATATATATTTTGACATTATTAGGGGATTAGCGGGTTAGTTTCAATCTCACAATTCAAAACAGTTGTGTGTAGTTCACTTGGAATTCTGTCTTGTATTTTAAAAAGTTCGATTTTTAAATATTTTTGTGTGTTCCCTAACTTTATATTACATGACTTAACTGTAAGAAGGCTATATTTTAATGACCTCTTACACTGGAGCAGAGTGGCCAATCACTTGTGAGCAATTAGAGCAGTGTAAGGGATAACCTTAGCCAGGCAGCTTCTTACCCAAAGGCCCATTACATCTGCAAGTATACACCTCTGTCTGCTTTCTTTGCACATATGTCTTGGGCGAAGATTTGGGTCTGTAGGTTTTTCATTTCTAACCAAATTTTGGTACAGTAGCTCAGTATCTGGATAATGTTTCCAGTCAGCACCAGGCGTGTGTGGCCTTCAGGCTGTTGTCCTAGTGCTTTTTTTTTTTTTGAGGTTACTGGTGTCATCCAGTACCATTCCTCCCATGGTAAGGCTCTATTTTTTAATCCTTGGGGAGTTAACTCGAGGAACCACAGAGTGGGTTTTCCCACTCCAAGATTGGATATAATGAAACCTCTTTCTGGTTGGTCCCCCAGTGGTTCACCATACCCACCTTTCCCCTTTACTTTTGGTATTCAGTTGTTGTGGCATGGGTGGCATGTAAATGGGGGTGGTAGGCAGCGGGTCGAGACCATTGGGTGGCCTGGTGGCCTTGGCCTTTTACTAACGAGTGGTTGCTAGCAACTAACAAGCATGTGCATGTTCATGTCAGGGTTGCCAATTCAGTCTCTGCAGTTACGTATTTTGTTGTGTCCTGCCTTTCTGGTGGTTTTTCCTTCGGAATACCGTGGTAGTCTAGTACCCCCTAGATTCCCCTTTTACCATTGACGGGGCCAGATTCTGGTACTGGCTTCTGGTAGGCACTTGTGAATCTTAGAGCTTGGTGTGATAACCTAGATTTGGAACATACCTGGTTTGTAGTTTGGAAAGCCCCAAGAGACCCACCAGAAAGAGGTATTTCATTACATTCAATTCTCTATTTTTTTACATTTAAATTAATATCCATAAAACTCACCTTAATTTTGTAATTCATTCCAAATGCACACTTGAGGTCATCAGAGGAGAGAATGGTAAAAGGTACCCCATCAAATTTGATTCGCTGATGGTTCCACATTATACGGCTAGCCTGTGACCTTGCAAGATGGCGCTGCTGTAAACTACTTGGATGACTGAAAAGAAGGAGATAAAGAGCATATTCAAGATAACTTCTAGTTTGTCATATGCACATTTAAATTTAATCTCAAGAAATAAAATTTTTGTATACACCATATATAAGCACATTTGTCTTATACTCTATATGACAAATGAAAAATGACAGATGAAAAAGTCTTACATCTTCAGTACTACATACTGTACAGTCAAATCACATTAAAATAGTTTGAGCAAGTCTATCAGGATTACAAATTGTCAGGAATTCAGTGCCAAAACATACTTAAATATTCAACAGAATATTTAAAAAAAAACAGCAATGAATGTAATGAAATGCCAATTTCTGGGTGAGCTCCGGTGACTCCCTGAAGCTACTATCACTGATAGTGTACCATCCACTAGGTCACATGAGCTGCAGAGTTCTATTGGCCTACTTGGGACCAGTGCCAGGACTTGCCCCCCCCCCCACCTCACAGGTGCAGGAGCAGTGGCATTTATTTATTTATTTATGCCACCAACAGGGAAGCAACCAGAAAATCAGCGAAACAAAACAAACCACTGCTGCCTTCAACAGAGAACGAAGCCTTGAGAACCACTGAAAGAACTCTCACAACTAGGTAAATAAATGATCAAAATCTCTTGAAACTAGTGCAAGCTCGTTCGCCCCACCTCCCCCACTCATTTGGTGGAGTGGGGAGGCAACTCTTGGTCAGCCGGTGTCTCCACCCTCAATTCTATGGTAGATGTAACCAACCCCATAACAAATTTGAGGGAGGGAGGGAGGGTGTCAGGGAGCCACGGGGGATCACCCAACAATTTGTGTTTCATTCAAGTAAGTTTATTGAAACAATAAGGTACATCTCAAAAGGATATAGTTGCTTAGGCTATTGTTACCCTCCAATGTGCATTTCATTACATTTAATGCTGGTTTTCTGGTGAAAGCCCCTTGTGGCTCCCTGAAATTAACTTCCCATGGAGAAGGAAAACAAACAAGCACCTACTAGTGAGGGAGAGAGCACAACAGGAATCAAAACAAATAGGAGACACCTGGTAGAGAGATATGACCCAAAGTTGCAAAAGAGCACTGAGGCTATTGAACGTTAACATGATCCTGGACCGCCAGAACTCTGTCCGATCTCCGCACATGAATAGCAGCCCCTGATATGTTCGTGAACACTGCTGAGGGAGTGGCAGACTTCCAAACATTATGAGCATGAAGGAAGACCCCAGGCTGGTGAGACATAACAACACTATGGACGACCTGAGAGAGGCGAGCCTTGGAACAGGAGGGGCCAAGGCAAAACTATCAATCCACTAGGTATCTACCGAGGCAGAATCAGTGGCGCGAATGTAACAGGAGAGCCACCACTGGACACAGCACATCATGCACCTCCGGTGAAATCAATCAAGCATCAATGACCAAAGGACCCCTCCAGATGCCAACCAACAAGGTCTCCACCAGAAAACAAGGAGCCAGCTGCAAACAAACCACCCACCAGGATGAAATGAATAATATCCCTGTCTGTGGGAAAAAACTTCCATATCACCTATAAATTGTTAATGCAACAGATAGAAATAAATTGCTGCTGGTTGTGTTAATTCCATTACAGTATAAATAAACACATTAGTAAGTCATAAAAGAGACGGAAAATGACGACTTTACTTAAGAAACCGGGGTAATTCGTGTCATCATCAACACGTCACAAAATCTATTTAGCTAATATTACATTAAATCATCAGTCTCAGGACTGAAACCAAAATAAAAATATATCTACTAAATTAATTGTATGGTCAATAAAAATTTGACATCAAATACAGTCCTCCTTTCTGAATCTCAATGAAAACGAGTTGAGTATGAGGCCAAAGCAAGGGGGGGAAGGAGGAGGAGGTGGAGAGCCATCATTGCTGTTGTTGGTGAAACTTGAGCCGCAACAGAGCGTGCCTCCCACAACACACAAAATTACTCCAACATGTCCCAGAAAGCAGCATGACTTATATTAGTCACTATTTGTTGCCAAGACTTGACAGAACTAAGGAAAGTGCAGAGTTTGGCTTTTCTAATACTGTAGTACATAATTTTTGTACATAATTAGACCTTGCAAAATGAAGCTTGACATAATATTATGTAATCACTATAGCATAACTATAGACATAATTTCATTACAGTGTGTGATAAACTGAATTATGAACCCCACTCCCCCCAAAAAAAGCGTTGAATGTAATGAAACGCTATTTTCTGGGTGAGACCTGGAGGCTCACCAGAGCTATCCAGGCTGATATCATTAGACTTTGGCATCAGTCAGTGTGGATGGAGTTCTAGGCCTACCGGGGACCACGAGCCAGAACCTGGCCCTCCCTCGGATAGACACGAGGAGCAATGGTCTATAGACATGCGCATGTGATTTTTAGCATTCTATGTCTGCCATCGACTGGGCCAGGCACCCAGAAAGGTAAGCGCCTCAAAAAAAACCTATTCTGGTTAAAACTACGAAAATAGACAAACGAGTGGACTTTTCTTCGTTTTAACCAGAATAGGGGTTTATTTTGAGGTGCTTACCTTTCTTGGTGCCTGGCCCAGTCAATGGCAGACATAGAATGCTCCAAATCACATGTACATTTCTATACCTGCTTGATGGGGTTCTGGGAGTTCTTCTACTCCCCAAGCCCGGCCCGAGGCCAGGCTTGACTTGAGAGTGTTTGGTCCATCAGGCTGTTGCTTGGAGCGGCCCGCAGGCCCACATACCCACCACAACCCAGCTGGTCTGGCACTCCTTGGAGAAAACTATCTAGTTTTCTCTTGAAGATGTCCATGGTTGTTCCAGCAATATTTCTTATGCTCACCAGGAGGATGTTGAGCAACCGCAGACCTCTGATGTTTATATAGTCTTCTCTGATTATGCCTATGGCACCCCGGCTCTTCACTGGTTCTATTCTGCCTTTTCTTCCATATCGTTTAGTATGTTGTTATTTTACTGTGTAGATTTAGGACCTGGCCCTCTAGTATTTTCCATGCACCTGTATGTATTATTTGATATCTCGTGTCGTCTTTCTACCGAGTACATTTGGAAGGCTTTGAGATGATCCAAATACTGTAGTTTAGGATCCAGGTCTTTGGTCCCCGGTCCTCAGGTCCCCAAGTCCCTGGCCCTACCCAACTGCTTCGAAAACCCAGAATGAAGGCTCTAAACACAAAGGAGGGCCATAATGAGTTGACAAGCCATAGCCACCAACAACAGGAACTGGGCTACAACTTCTTCAGGAAAGACGAGAGGGAAACAAAAGGAGAGGCAGACAAGAGAGCAAGACCCATGCCAAATCAAGAACATTGAAAAGGTTTGACAAGATACCTTTTTATATAATCACAGAGAACACTACGAGAGTGTCCTTCAAGAGTTTGATGAAGTATTTCACTGGAAGATGCCACACCCACCACCCACTTATTATCTAACACTTGCACAGAAGTAAGGTGCTGAGCCCACACTGGAAGATCCTGGGCCACTTGCTCATTTGCTATGGTCTCCTGACAAATAATAAAAAATGGTTAACACAAGATTGGAATATTAAAATACATTCAACATTAAATTTTTAAAGCACAAAATATTTTTCTTTAATCTAAAATTTCAAAAATTAAAATGTAACATTCAAAACTCAGACTAATAACCATTTTTATGATAATTTAGTTAAAGGCAGAGTATGATAAGATTTTAACATTACATTAGAAAGTTACAATGAATTTTATAACAAAATGAGATGTAACATGAATAATGGCGGCCCATGGCAGGCATCACCATATATGCAAGATGACAGAAGAGAAATCATGAGCACAAATTACAATTCTACAAATGTGAAAAGCTATAAGAATTTGTTATTACAGTATTTAACAAGAAATTATAGCATAATACAAGATCAGCCATTTCCAATTTACCTTTTTCTTCATAATTTATACTTTATAAAAAATCAGATACTGTACTATGTTTTCCCACTGTTCTATTTATACTGTATTACTGACTAATTCATCCTTACTCACTTAGCAGTAGTTGGGCAAGGGGCTAAAACCACACCAAACTACATCAAACCAAAAATTCTTATTTTATACTTCAATCATTATATTATCTTTTTAAAACTTGCCTGAAATGCTTTGTGTAACAGAAGCTTTGCAAAAAAAAAAACCAGCGTTGAATGTAATGAAACGCCATTTTCTGGGTGAGACCCGGAGGCTCCCCGGAGCTTTACCGGCTGATATGCTAATGTCAGACTTTGGCATCAGTCATGTGTATGGAGTTCTAGGGCCTACCGGGGACCACGAGCCAGAACCTGGCCCCCTCAGAGAGGCAAGGGGAGCAATGGCCTATAGAAACCCCCGTGTGGTTGGAAGCATTCTATGTCTGCCATCGACCGGGTCAAGCATCCAGAAAGGTAAGCATTCCAAAACAAACCCCTATTCTGGTGAAAATTGCTACCTAAGCCGAACTAGTGAATAGAACTCTTCAACAGAAAACACGGAAACTAGTATGACGTCATACGTCACCGCGCCGCTGTCTGCGCAGCTCCACCCTCCCCGGGAGGGGGAAGGGGGAGCCCCAGACCTCCCACGCCGGCTATCCACCCATCAGTTCTGAGGCTGGATGTCAAAACACGCGAAAAACGCCGACCGGAGGGAGGGAGGGTTGCCGGGGAGCCTCCGGGTCTCACCCAGAAAATGGCGTTTCATTACATTCAACGCTGGTTTTCTGGGGGGAGCCCCGTCGGCTCCCCGGAGCTAACTACCCACAGAGGAAGGTCAAAGGGACAAAACCGGGAGGCGGACACCACGCACCCCCCAAGGAGGCGAGACAACCGGCAGCAAACGCCAACCCAAGGCGCCACAGCCCCGAAAATCCCGGGAACAACACGAGAACCACGAGCAGCAAGGCCCCTGCACGAACACCAAAAATCCATGCCCGAAAGACTGCAAGGCCACGTCGCCCAGACGGCAGCGAGAGCAGCGAAGCCACGAAACGCCACAGGCATGAGGGAAGAACACAGGCAGCTTAGCCGCAAGAACACGGCTGACCACCCGGGACACCATCACCCGCGAACCGGGAAGAACAGAACCGGATCAACGCAAAACGCGCTCCGGACCCAAACGCCGTGGCACGCAAACAACAGCAGAGGGCCGCCACTGAACACAAAAACGACACACCCCCGGCCCGACCAACAAAGCACCAACAAACCCTGGACCCCTCCAGAATGCAGCAGCCCCACCCCGCGCCAGAAAAGATGGAGACTGCTGCCATCAAACAACCAAAACGCTAAAACCGAAGGAGCAAGAAAACACAGCGAACCGACCCCCAGAGGCAAAGGCCCAAAGGAAAGAGCCGACGAAAAAACACACCGGAACCGAAGGGGCACTACCAACCGAGGAGAAGACAGAGCACGCTGACCAGAGACCAGGATGGTGCAAGCGGCGCACGAACAGGCCGGAGGTGAAATGACGCACAAGACAGCTGACTAACGGTGCAGAAGCAACACCAAGACCGAAAGCAAGCTGAAGCGGCTCCGCCTGCGCCGCACGAAAAGAGGCGACAGTATGTGGCAAGACGACGGCCCCCAACCCCCACTAGAAAACCAAGCCGAGAGTAAACCAAGCCAACAAGAAGGACCCACCGAAGAAGGGACAGGAAAAGGAAGGACCGCCAAAATACCCCATACTGCCGCCAAGAAAGCACGCAGGTGGGACACCTACCACGAAGCCACCCGACCACCAACCGGAGGCGAGACCACGAGGCAGAACATAAGCAGCCCCGACAAGGCCCCCCCGAGCCCAGGAAAAAGGCGGAGCCGCGAGAAGATCTCGGGCGCGACCACCGAAACCCAGGCGGCACAAGGAGATGGAACGTCTGCCGAACAGAAAAACTCCGAAGCATGCAAGCCCGCCAGGAGTTCAGAAACGACGGGTCCGACGCGAGACATCGCAAGAACCCCCCCCAAAAAAATAAAACAACAACCGGCAGGGCAAGCTAGGAAAACCAAAGAAGGCGGAAGGGTCGCCGCCAGAACAGGACCCGAACCAAGGGGCACGAACAACTGCAACAGACCGAGACAAAGAAGCACATCACAGGACACAGGCTGACCAACGCCTAAGAACACACGCAGAACATTCCTGCTGCAGAAGAGGCAGGAAGAAAGAGCAGAAGCACAAAAAAAAAAACCAGGAGAACAACCAGGGGTGGACAATCAGGCAGGGACAAAAACCCCACGCAATCCCCAGGCACAAAACGGCAGCAAAGCGCCACTCCACAACCGGACACAGGAACAAGGACACGCCACCGTGAAACACGGTACCAATGCTCACGTGCAGCAGCAGCAGCAACAGGCACCACTGCAACATGCAACATGTAAATAGCAACTCCCCTCTGCAAAGGCAGAGAACGGAGCAGGCAGACCCCAGACAGGGCCAACGGAGACACGACAAAACCCTGCAGGCCCAGAAACCTGCACCAGGCGACCGACGGCGGAGAAACCCCGCTCGATACCTGCTGGATGAGGTACTGGGAGCTCTTTTACACCTCAAGCCCGGCCCAAGGTCAGGCCAGACCGGCCAGAGGATGGCCCACCAGGCAGCTGCTAGGAGCAGTCCACCGGCCCACATACCCCCACAACCAGGACGGGCCGGAACTGCCATACGAAAACAGGCCAGTGCGCCCTGGAAGTCCACGGACGAACCAGCAAGAAGGCTTATGCTCGCAAGTAGGTCGTGTAACAAGCACAGACCACTGATGGTAATACAGTGTTCCCCAAAAGTGCCAATAGCACCACTGCACTCCACTGGTACTATCCCGCAAGTTCTACCAGATAGGCGGGACCCAAGAGCCAGAGCTCAAATCCTGCAAGCACAGCCAGGAGCCTCACCAGGTGAGTACAGAACCAACCCTACAACCCCCACACCTCACAACATTAAAAAAGGAGGGTCCCCCGAACGACTCCAGCATGGGTTGGACATGCACATGAGGGGGACAGGAAGGGGTGATAAAAGGGACAGTCACTGGTGTGCGAACGGTCTCAGTCGTACAAAATTATTCCTAAATAAAGACAGGCATATGAACACCGCCGCATCCAGCGCCCGGCCAAAAGACGCCAGACCGCAGAAACTCACCTGGCGAATGGTGGCTCGAACTTGACACGACTCAACCGTGCCCAGAAGAACTTGGGAGCACCGCCAGGTGAAGACGCCAGAGCCGGACCCGCAGGAGAACAGGGAGAGGCGAAGGAGGCGGTCCACACCCATGACACAGAAAACCGCGGTGTCCTCCCCACAACTGGGAACCAGGACACCCCTGGCGCAAAGGGGCACATACCGCAGCCAGGGAGAAGAACGAGAGGCGAAGCACTGTAGCAAAAAAGGGCGCAAAACCCCAGCACTGAACCATCGCCCAGACCAAAACAAACTCCACGGCGCATGCGCATAACACGCTGGCCGAACCGCACACCCTCCCTGCGGGAAGGCGCCAGCCAGGACTATTGCACGAGAAAAGAGCCAAAAGAGGAAGCAGGAACAATAAAACCGGCCAAAGAAGCAAAGAGCCCAAAAAAGGGAACCCAAACGGGCGACAAGTAGCCCAAACGGGCGACAAGTAGCCCAAACGGCCGACAAGTAGCCCAACCGGGCGACAAGTAGCCCAACCGGGCGACAAGTAGCCCAACAGGGCGACAAGTAGCCCAACAGGGCGACAAGTACTAGGAGCCGACAGACGTTCCAATAATGCGGGAAGTAGCGAAAAACCTTCCCGTACCCTCGAGAACACAGAAGCCAACACTAGTCCCGAAGGCACACGAAGGCGCAGGCGCACCCGAGATCAAAAGTCACGCAGAACCCCATCGAACGGGGAAACATGACAAAAACACCGTCCCAAAAAGCGGGGGAGGAAACAACCACCCACAGGACGGAACCAACCGACTCAAAGGCCAAGGAACCGAGCCCGGGGAGGGGCCGACGTCCAACAGCACGTACGGCGAGTGGGGAGGAAAGACCCCACTCCGCGTAACCACAAGCCCCGCCGAGAGGGGGATAAAACCCCCCACGGGGTCTAACGGGGCCAAGGCCCCCCCAAGTCAGCCCCTTCCCAGCCCCGGGAACCTACACGACAGGCCCCGGGGCCGAGCCGTTCCCCCAAAGCCCCGGCCGTACCAGAAAACCGGGGCAGCCGTGAAAACACTAAGGAAGGGAGCCCACTGGCAGACTCATACAACACGGCTGGAGGAACAGGCCCAAATGCCCCCGTCACTACCCCGGAAGGGGAATTCCCCGAGACTGCCCGAGTCTCAACACCACCAAACACCCCGCCCTGAACCTACAGACGGTAAGGAACCGGATACAGGCAGGAAGGGTGAACCAGGGGAAAGACAAGGGGGCGTGGATGGAACCGAAGCAACCAACACCCCCAAGTCCCAAAACGAAATACAACGGGGCAGCCCCGGGGCTCCCGGGGAGGAAAACCACGAGAACGTTGCCACCACCAAGGCTCAAGTGCAACGCCCCTGCTGCCCGCACCCGCTTTGTTAGCACAACTGGGTAACCGAGCCACAACGAGCAACCAAACTCGCAGGACACCGGGTCGAAGGTGTCACCGACCCCACAGGCAGCAGACGGAGGCAAAACAGAGAGTCACCCAGAGACAAAAGGTGAGAGCAACCCTCAAACTCGCTGGAAGCGAGGGGGGGGCTCTGGGGTCACATCCATCGGACCCGCGCGCCCCCAGGGGTTTCCCAGGGTCCCGAGCGTTTACTTTAAGAGGACTCGCGCTCAGGTAATCCCAGGCAGGGTACTGCTAACCGGCACCCAAGCTACCAAACAACTTTCTAAGAGCTGAACCCCCGGGACGTGTACACTCACGGGGACCTAGCAGGGGGTACCACCAGAAATACTCAGAACACAAGGGACACAAGGGGCAAGAACGAAGGCAGACCCCCCCACCAGGTATATAAACAAAAGAAAAAGAAAACCCCGCAAGAGGACAGCGTACCCAAGCGGAACAGAGCCGGCCGCTATGATTGGTAAAGACAAGCTGCACAGTACCCCGCGCCCCACCAGTGCAAACACTGCCCCTTACTCTAAGGCGAACAAGGGAGACAGAACACCCGAGCACACAAAGAGCGGCCGAAAACCAAGCGGTAAACGGCCAAGCAGGGGCAGGACCCAAGGAACTTGTGGAAGGTGGCCCCAAGCCCCAAGGGCAGTACTTACAGGGCACCTAGGGAAGGGAACCCTAGGCGCATGCAGCCCGAGTACTGAAGAATCACACCCGGCTCACGCACCACCTAGAAAACAGACACCACACTCTAGGTACAGTGCTGAAACAACCACTGGAGCCGGAGCACATAACCATTGCCTATAGCATCAGCCGAAGAACTGATGGGTGGATAGCCGGCGTGGGAGGTCTGGGGCTCCCCCTTCCCCCTCCCGGGGAGGGGGGAGCTGCGCAGACAGCGGCGCGGTGACGTATGACGTCATACTAGTTTCCGTGTTTTCTGTTGAAGAGTTCTATTCACTAGTTCGGCTTAGGTAGCAATTTTCACCAGAATAGGGGTTTGTTTTGGAATGCTTACCTTTCTGGATGCTTGACCCGGTCGATGGCAGACATAGAATGCTTCCAACCACACGGGGGTTTCTATAGGCCATTGCTCCCCTTGCCTCTCTGAGGGGGCCAGGTTCTGGCTCGTGGTCCCCGGTAGGCCCTAGAACTCCATACACATGACTGATGCCAAAGTCTGACATTAGCATATCAGCCGGTAAAGCTCCGGGGAGCCGACGGGGCTCCCCCCAGAAAAAAACACTGAATGCAATGAAATGCCAATTTCTGCATGAGCCCAAGAGGCTCCCTGAAGCTATTACACTGATTCAGTGCCATACTACTAGGTGCCATCAGTTGCAGAGTTCTTATTTGCCCACTGAGGACCATGAATCAGAACCTGGCCCCCTTCAGAGAGGTACAGAGAGTAGTGGCACTATGAAAACCCTCAAATTTTAAAAAATTCACCTCTCCCACCACCAAAGAAAGCACCCAGAAAGTAAGCAAAACAAAACAGACCACTGCATGGTTAGAAACGAGACCACAGCCTCAAAAATGCCAAAAGAACTCCCTCAACAATGTACATAAACTATGAAATTTTTTTTAAACTAGCAAGCACTAGAATGCACCACCTCCCCCCTCATTTGTGGGGAGGAAGGAGGCAGGCTGGGCCAGCCGGCTGCCTTCACCGCTAGTTGTTATGATGATGGAAACACCCCATTGCCCTAGGGAAGGGAGGGTGTCAAGGAGCCTCCAGGGTCCACCTAGAAATTGACATTTTATTACATTTAACTCTGGTTTTCTAAGTCGAGCCCCTTGAGGCTCCCTGAAGAAGAAGAAAAAAGAAGAGGAAAAAAAAGGGCACACACCAAGGAGGAGGAAGCACTACAGGTAAAAAGACAAAAAGAGACCAACAGTCGCAAGTCACGACCCAAAGCCACACAAAGCCATAGAAGGCCGGAAACATCCACAGGACACCATGCTGCTGGGACCCTGTGCAACCACCATAATCCCTGCGCCTGAAAAAAGGCCCAAGAATGAGAAGCAAGGAGTGCCAAAAGATTGGACTATAGAAGCACAACAAGGGCATGAGGGTAGACCACAGGCTGGCTAAAGCATAAATCCCCTTGAACAACCTGAGAAACGCGAGCCCTGGAACATGGAACCAGAGCACACCACAAAGCGAACTGCCACCAGACACAGCACACAATGCACCCCAGCAGAAACAAGTAAGTGTTTCACCACCAGAAACAACCACCAGAAAGCCCCCCACCAAAAGTCAACCGACACTTTCCCAGCCAGAAAAGGAGGAGCCAGCAGCCCTCCACAAGGTGCTCACAAGGGCCAAAAAAACTAAAGCCCCCAGTACCAAAGATGCCCAAGAACCACCCACATCAGGCAACCGGAAGCTAAAGAAAACACTTGCCAAAACAAACAAGTGCCCCAGGATCAAAGGGGCCACCAGAAATGGAGTGGACAAAAGAAAAGAAAGAACCCGGTCAAAGGACCGGGTTCCTTGACTGGGTTCCTGAGCCTCGGGCGATGCAGGAGCAAGCCGGAGGTGAAGCAATAAGCAAGAAAGCATACGAAATGGGCAGAAAAGAAGCAACCCCGAATGTAAGCCAGAGAGGCACTGCCAATGCTGCAAGAATAGAGAAGGCAACATTACATTTGTCAATTACATTTATAAAACCGTTTTCTTAAGTGCAAACCCTGTTCTGAAACTCTTCCTGGACAGATGTAATAGAACACATAATTACCACACCAGACATAAATATCTCTATTATATCCCCAGAGTCAAACTTAATCTGTGTAAACACTCTATGCAAATAAAGAGACCTAGTCTATGGAACTTATTCCCTAATGAATTGAAAAGCTGTCCAACATTTGCCTTATTCAAAAATAAAACCAAAAAGTACCTAATTTCATCTTCATAGTTTTCTACCTATTGCTTTATCTCATATCTAGTGCTACCCAATCCCCCAATATTTGTACCTAAGCCATATTACTTTACCATTGTAATCTTAGATATCATCTGATATCATGGTTGTTGTATTGAGTGCATATTCTACTGCATTATTCCTTGAAATGATCCTCATATTGTGCTTCAGTGAACCAATGTATAACCCTGAAATGTTATCCTAATGTACCTAGTAATCCTTGTTCATTATTGTGAATTGTTAATATTGTGTATTATTCTAATCTGCTTGTGTCAAAATTTTCTTACAATGTACCTGTAAACATTTCTTATCAATTTTACTATAATTAATCTACTTAAAATTATCTGTACCTGTAAAGCTGTAAAGTATCTGTAGACATTTTTTGTCAATTTTCCTATGAATTATCTAAAAATTATCTGTTAGTTTAAGGACTTGCCCAAAATGCTATGCGTGCTAATGGCTTTACAAGAATGTAAAATCAACTTAATTTCTATATTGTCTGTTAACCCTCAATGTACCTTCTTGTATGTAAATAAATACATAAATAAATAAATAAATAAATAAATAAATAAATAAATAAATAAATAACATATGACAGAAGATGCTGCGCAAGGAAAAGCCAAGAAAGGACAGAATAACCAATCAGAAAATGAGAAGCAATGACGAAGGGACAAAATGGCAGAAGACACACCAAACCACAACAAACTGTCACCGGGAGGACTGCAGGCGAGATGCCTGTAACAAACCACATGTTCACTACAGAGTGGGTGATCCACTTGCAACAAAACACTAGATGTATAAAAGCGAAGATCAAACCAGCACAGTACAACACCAGGCCACCCTCTGAAAAACGTGGAGTCGCAGAAAACACCCAGGTTGGACACTGAGCAAGCAGCACCATACCCATGGCCCGGCTGGCCACCATGGAGCCAAAAGGATCACCGTAGCCCTGAAGGACTCCCTAATAGCACCAGTGTTACTTGGAGCAACAGCCAGACCAGGAAAAAAAAAAATGCCCCGTTATCTCAACCAGTCCAGCTGAAAGGTAACCTCAAGAGTCTCCCAGTCAGGGAACAGCATTGCAAAAGGATACAGACGCAGAGACCTCTTCGCATCAAAGAGGTCAACATCTTGGCACCCAAATGTCTAGTAAGCCAGAGGAATGAATCTGCATCGTTGGTCGTTTCCGAAGAAAGAGGAAAGAAGCAAGACTGATCATTGGGCAGGCTGTTGGACACTCCCTGAATATGAACCGCACAGAGAATCAAACCCTGAGAACTCAGCAGACGTGCTGCTCAAAGTGACCAGCTCCAAAGTGATCCTCCCCCTGGTTGAGACAAGAAACCACAGGGAAAAAGTTCAAATGGAGCTGGATCACAGAGCTCGGAGGAACCTGAACTCTCCACAGCGCCTGCCACAGAGCCGCAAACTTCCACACCATACTATGTGCTTGACAAAGGTGGGGCACCAACAACCCTGGCTGGACAGTGAGCGCTAGTCACAAAGCCCTACCAAGTGCCTAGGCGTCCATAAGGACATCGAAGGAGGGTGGATGAAGGCACCAGGAAAACAAACCCCACAAAACCCAAAGAGGAAGCCGGTGACGCAGCAGCTGGAGCAGGGCCCCCTGAGTACGCACCCAGCGATTGCGAGAGAGGTGAAAGCGGCTGCCCTGGGAAAGTCATAACAGCCTCAGAAGCCAAACCCTGCCCAAAGAAAAATTAGAAGGGCAAAGACTCCCACACAATTTGATTGTGAGAGATTGGAGCATCACACTGAGGAGTCACACTGCTGCAGGCTCCAGGAGAATTCAAATTATCTAAGTAATTAATTACCTAAGTGTAGTTACAGGATGAGAGCTACGCTCGTGGTGTCCCGTCTTCCCAGCACTCTTTGTCATATAACGCTTTGAAACTACTGACGGTCTTGGCCTCCACCACCTTCTCCCCTAACTTGTTCCAACCGTCTACCACTCTGTTTGCGAAAGTGAATTTTCTTATATTAGGAGAGCCAAACCCCGAGAACTCAGCAGACGAGTCACCCGAAGCGACCAACCCCAAAGAGACAAGGACCGCATCGAACCCCCGCGGTTCAGACAATGAACCACCGGAGAGCAGTCCAAATGGAGCCAAATCGTCGATCCGTGGGCGACCCGAATCCTCCGAAGAGCAAACCACACTGCCGCGAACTCCCGCACCGTGCTGTGAGCTTGACGGAAGGATGGACCCCAACGCCCCTGGTCGGCCTGGTGAGCACTGGTCATAAAGCAACAGCCGAGAGACGACGCATCCGTGTGCACATCGAGCGAGGGCTTGAGTAGGCGCCAAGGCACTGAACCGCAAAAAAACCAAAGAGGACTCGCGCTCAGGTAGTCCCAGGCAGGGTGCTGCTAACCGGCGCCTAAAACTACCAAGCGAACTTCTATAGCTGTACCCCAGGGACGTGTACACTCATGGGGACCTAGCAGGGGGCACCATCGAGGAAAACCGTGGAAGGATAGCCACCAGTGGAATAATAGGGCATAACCTCCCACCAGGCTAAAACAAAAAGAAAAACAAAACCCTGCAAGAGGACAACGAACCCCAAGGAACAGAGCCAACCGCTATGTCGGGAATACAAAGCTGTGCAGCACCCTGCGCCCCTACCAGTGCAAACTGCCTCATACCTGAAGGGAACAAGGGAGAACAGAACACCCAAGAACCCAACAGGCGGCCGAAAAACCGAAAAGGTAAAACGGACCAGCAGAGGCAGACCCCGAAGAGCCTGTGGAAAGTGGCCCCAAGCCCCAAGGGCAGTACTTACAGGGCACCTAGGGAAGCAGCCCTAGGCGCATGCAGCCCGAGTACTGAAGATAGCTCCTGGCTCTCGCACCCACAAAAACAAACACCACACGCGAAGCACAGCGCTGTAGCGACACTGGAGCCAGAGCACACGACCTTCGCCTATAGCATCAGCCTCAAGAACTAAGGTATGGGTAGCTGGCATGGAGGGTCTGGGGCTCCACGCCCCAGACCCTCCAGACCCAGACACTTCCCCCAGGAGGGGGAAGCTGCGCAGACAGCGGCGCGGCGACGTGTGACGTCACACTAGTTTGCTTGTTTTCAGTTGGGGAGTTCTATCCACTAGTTCGGTTTTTGGTAGCAATTTTCACCAGAATAGGGGTTTGTTTTGGGGCGCTTACCTTTCTGGGTGCCTGTCCCGGTCGATGGCAGACATAGAATGCTTCCAACCACACTGGGGTTTCTATAGGCCATTGCTTCCCTTGCCTCTCTGAGGGGGCCCGGTTCTGGCCGTGGTCCCCGGTAGGCCTAAGAACTCCATATACATGACTGATGCCAAAGTCTGACATTAGCATATCAGCCTGGAAAGCTCCGGGAGCCGACGGGGCTCCCCCCAGAAAATAGACTCGTATGGTGAACAACTCCAAGGGAGCCTGAGGGCTAACATGGAGTTAGGCAAGGAGATGCAACGAGAAACTTCATTGGCAACTCAAATAGAGTAGGTTAATAAAGAACTAGAAAAGTATAAAGAAGAAATAAAAATAGACATATGCGCAAGTTGTAAAAGAGAAAGAGACAATTAAGGAAGTGTGTTTGGAAGTCAAAACCAGAAATGACAAACAAGAAATGGATCTTAGGCAAGCAATTAGGAAAGAGCTGCTTACCAACAGTAAACTAGTATAAAACACTGCAGATAGAAGTCCATAATCATTTTTGAATGTTTAGAGAAGGAAATTTCCTCTAGGGTCGACAGAGCAGCAGAAGAGATGAAAATCATAGAAAAAATAGTAGGATTAGGAGAAGGCCTAAATTCAAAGGAGCATGTCAGTGATTTTAGGCGGATAGGAAAATATGAGAAAGACAAGAATCGCCCCTTAAGGATGACGTTTAATGAAGTGAAGTATACAACAGAAGTGCTTTGGAATGCCAGAAAATTGCAATGTGACGAAGATAGCAAACTTTGGTCAATAAGACAAGACATCTCAAAGGAGGACAGAGAAAAGCTGAAAATGAACCTCATTGAAGCAAAACATCTAAATGGGGATAAAAATGAAGAAGAAAGGAATTCTTTTTTCTTCAAAGTGTCAGGGACTGGAAAGCTTGTGAAATGGTACATAAAGACAAAGCAACAAAATCATTAAAGGAAGGGGGTGTAAAGAACAAAGGGAAGGGGAACATGATCCTGAAAATAGTATATACCAAGACAGATGGAGTGAGATCAAAAATATTGGAGTTGAAGGATATAATTAAGCTCAAAGTCCAAGATATTGTCGCATTAACAGAGACAAAACTTGAAGAAAATATTTTAAATGAGGTCGTATTTCCAAGGGGCTACTCAGTTTGGACAGGAAAACTAGGAAGGGAGGAGTGGCTGTGTCGGCGAAAGAACACCTGAAGGTAAGAGAGTTAATAATTGAAAACCCTCGAGTTATTGACATAATGGCATTGCAGATCTGGAATCAAGATGATAAGCTGATAATTTTAAATGCCTACACCCCACCAGCAAGCAACACATGGGCAGAGGAAGAACTGGATGACAAACGAGCCTCATAATGGTCATGAGAGATTATGGTAAGAGCTGACAAAGATAAATCCCGATTGTTGGTACTGAGGGACTTCAACTTTAAGGCAATAAACTGGGAGGCCTACGAGGCAAGAACAGAGGACATTTGGACAGGCAGATTTGTAAACCTCATCTTGGAGACATTCATGTATCAACACGTCAAGCAGGCCACAAGAATGAGGGAAGGGGATGTTCCGTCAATACTGGATCTAATATTCACCAGGAAAGAAGAAGAGGTATTTGACATCCAGTACTTTCCTCCCTTGGGAAAGAGTGATCACATCCTCTTGGACATTATATATGCTTTGCGATATAATCTAGTAGAGAATGGGGACATTGAAATAGTTGTTAAACTTGATTTCAAGAGAGGATGCTATGGGGAACCTAGAATTTTTTTTCATGGGTATAATTGGACAGACTTGTTGCTAGGTAAGGAAGTAAATGAGATGTATGCCAAATTTTGCAAAATATACGATGAAGGCAAACAAACATTCATACCAAAACAGAGATGCAGACCAAGGAAACAGGATTGGTTCAACAGAAATTGCAAGAGGGCTAGAGATAAAAAGACAAGCATGGAATCATTATAGGAAGAGGCCAAACCCCCAAACATACCAGCGATACAAAGATGCGAGAAACAACTACACGTCAGTAAGAAGACAGGCAGAGAGGAACTTTGAGAACGGTGCAGCAGACAAATGTAAATCAGATCCAGGCCTCTTCTATAAATTCATTAAAAGCAAGCTGCAGGTAAAGGATAATATTCAGAGGTTGAAAATGGAAAGGAAATATGTGAAACATTAAACGAAAAGTTCCAAAGTGTGTTTGTAAAAATGAGATCTTCAGGGAACCAGACACAATAAGAATTCCAGAGAACAACATAGAGCACATAGAGGTGTCTAAAGACGAAGTGAAATAAATGCTCTTGGAGCTAAGTAAGAACAAAGCAGTGTTCCAGATGGAGTTTCACCATGGGTTCTGAGAGAATGTGCAATTGAGCTCAGCATACCACTTCGGCTGATCTTCGTACAAAATAGTAACAGGAATTGATAAAATCAACAGGGAAGATTTCTGAGAAATTTCAAGAACAAGAGGTCATAGATTTAAACTAATTAAACAAAGATGCCGAAGAAATATAAGAAAATTCGTTTTCACAAACAGAGTGGTAGACGGTTGGAACAAGTTAAGTGAGAAGGTGGTGGAGGCCAAAACCGTCAGTAGTTTCAAAGCGTTACATGACAGAGTACTGGGTAGATGGGACACCACGAATGTAGCTCTCATCCTGTAACTACACTTAGGTAATTACAATTGCTTGTGCAACTGCCGAAACACCTGGCTCCCGCTCAACACCAGAAGATGGCGGCACTGCAGCCAGATCAAGGCCGCAGGAGGCAGGGAAAGTGACATCGACTAAGAATACCAAACCAAACCCAACCAGGTCCGAACCCCAAGTGCTCTTAACTCCTGGCTCATGCTGCACCAAACTGCACAGGAACAGCCACAAAGTCAAAGCCTCACTTAGCTGGAAAGAAGGACACTGGAGCCAGATCGACAGAAAAAGCACCGCACACATGTACCATCAGCAGAGAACCAAGGGTGGAGCTGCTCGCGAACTCCATGCTGTCTCCCTTCTCCCCCCAAATGAGTGAGGAGGTGGGATGAACGAGCTAGCACTAGTTTCATGAATTTTCAATTGTTTACAGTGTTGGGGGAGTTTTTTTGGTGGTTGTGAGGCTGCATTCTCACTTTTCACCAGCAGTGGTCTGTTTTGGTTCACTGACTTTCTGGGTACTTCTCTGGTGGTGGCAGACATGATTGAAAGTCATGAAGAATTTATCATAGTGCCACTGCTCCCTGTACCTCTCTGAGGGGGGCCAAGTTCTAGCTCCTTATCCCCAGTAGGGGACAAAGAGCGAAAAGAGGATAAGGGGGACAAGGACAAAAGAGGACAAGGACAAAAGGGGACAAGGACTTCAAAAAGAACTCCACAACTGATGGCACCTAGTAGTTTAGCACTATATCAGCATAGTAGCTTCAAGCGAACTACAAGGGGCTCTCCCCAGAAATCATATATTGTGAAGCAAACACTAAAACAAAGAACAAATACACAAGCAAATGACCCTGGTAAGATGAACAGTGTCCAGGAGGGAAAGCACTCTTGATGCTTGCTTCACTGTTCGTCTTATGGGGGACTATTTGCTTGTGTATTGAAATTGAAATAAGTTTATTGAGGTAAAATACACACAAAGGGATGAGGTAGCTCAAGCTATTCTCACCCCGTTCAGTACATCGTGTTAATACATACATAGACACACATCACAAGCAATAAACGTATTACCGAACATTCTGAGAGATAAACATATACATTTCCTCCTTTACACAAGTATGCTTGTGTATTTGTTCTTTGTTCCAGTGCTTGCTTCACAATATATGATTTCTGGGGAGAGCCCCCTTGGACTTGAAGAGGATGGCAGGAATGAGGAGTGTAATGATGGCTTTGCCATCAGGCAAATGACTAAGGTATCTATCTGAGGACTTGACAAGTTAGTCATGTAGCCACATGGCACCGTGCAGGTGTAATTAACAAGTGTATTGCTTTACGACTGGGTGCTACACTTTGTTTATGTTCTTGTTTCCTCATTTTCCAGGATTTGTTTACCTTGCTGTTTGTTTCTTTTGACCTATCCACCTTTCTGGAGGCTTTTATTGATTAGGATGATCTCGTATTCCCCTGCTCTTTGTGCAACTGTAGAGGGGGATTAGGTTTTGACCTCTGGCCCTGGTAGGATTATATTGACTTTCAAGAGCTGGGTGTGGACTAAATTGGGTGGAGCTATTCAGGGGCCAGAGTCACGAAGCAGTTACGCCAGCACTTACGAACCTGTACATCTTTTTTCAATCTTTGGTGGCTTTGTTTACAATTATAACAGTTAATGAGCTCCGAAGCACAAGGAGGCTGTTTACAACAAAAACAACAGTTGATTGGGAAGTTTTCATGCTTGTAAACTGTTTATTAAATGTAACCAAAGCTGTCAAAGATTGAGGAAAGATGTACACATTCGTACATACAGTACAGTGGTACCTCGGAATGCGATTGTCCCTGTATGCGAGGTTTTCGGAAGGCGAGGTGTATTTACTCCAAAAATTTGTCTCAGAAGGCGAGGGTTACTTCGGGAGGCGAGTTTGGACGCGAGTTTGTTGATACGCGTACAGCCGACCTAGCGCGTTCGTCGCCCCTCCGCCCCTCAGTTTATTATTGTCTCGCGCTCAGTGACTACCCCCACATCAATTCTTCTCGCGGATTTTCAGTGTTTTGTTGGATTTTTGGTGATTTGTCTATACAATTTGTTATTATATATCTCACCATGGGTCCCAAGAAAGCCAGTGGTAAGGATAAAGGCCAGAAAGCTCATGTGAGGATGACAATAGAGGAGAAACAAGAGATCATTCGGAAGCATGAGAACGGTACACGTGTTGTTGAACTTTGTAGGCAGTACAACAAAGCCACATCAACAATATGCACTATACTTAAGAAGAAAAATAAGATTATGGGTGCTAAAGTGGCAAAAGGAGTAAGAACATTAACGGCACAAAGACCACAAATACTTGAAGTGGAAAAGTTGTTATTAATTTGGATACACGACAAGGAGTTGAGGGGTGATAGTGTTTCGGAGGCCATTATTTGTGAGAAAGCCAGGGTGTTGCACGAAGACCTTCTAAAGAATACCCCTGCAACGAGTGATGCAGATAAGAAAGAGTTTAAGGCAAGCAGGGGCTGGTTTGAAAAATTTAGAAAGAGAAGTGGTATCCATAGTGTTACAAGGCATGGGGTTATGTGATGTGATTATGGAAGGGGACTCCCCTTCCAAACAGTAACTCCTCTCCTCCTCCCCCCTCCTCACCATCTTCCATACGCCTACAGCACTCGACAGCAAGGTAAGTAATAACTGGAACACAGTTTTGTAGGTTTATTTAGATGAATTAGGTAAATTAGGTATAAAAATTTAGTTTGATGTGGGGTTTTTGGGGTAGTCAGGAACGGATTAATTCATTTCCCTTTATTTCTTATGGGGAAATTAACTTCGGAATGCGAGTTTTCGGAAGGCGAGGCGTCTCCAGGAACGGATTAAACTCTTATTCTGAGGTATGCCTGTACTTGCGTAACTGCTTCGTGAATCTGGCCCCAGGTCGCTAGCATCAAGGAACTTCCATAGGAGCCCTCCAAGAAAAATCCTGATACAATTTAATTCCTTTTCTAATTTATGAAACTGAGCAGTACCATACCTATATTTCAACTACAGAAACTTCAAATATGTTCCATTTATATATATTCATGTGCTACAATTATCCCACCTGCCTCAACCATTAGGGTAATGAACAGTCACTGTGACATCACACACTTTATACAACATCGTTTATAAGCCGTTCCAACAATAACAAGAAAATATTATTAAATCATTTTCAGCACACCTATTTCCTGCATACTTTATACTGTACTGTACTTTATTCAAATCCATTAATACATATGTATTGCTTTTTCTTTAATTCTAAAAATATCTGATCTATACACCTTACTTACCAAATTCTTCATTAAACCTAATAATATGCAGCACAAATAAATTATGCACGCTTGTGGCTGAACAAACATTTAATGATGTACTTACCATGGGGTTCTCTATCTTATTTAAATGTTTATTTCTGGAGAGAAAATGAAGGTGCCTAGTTTTTTTCATTCCAATTTTTCCAATGTTGTCAACATCATGAATATTCTTCCATTTAAGTCTTGCTTTCTTGGCAGATTTCCTCCTTGGCCGACCAAAGTTTTCTGCTTCACTTTCATCTTCTAACTTTAGATCATCTTGAGATGCTTTGATAACTAAAGGACATTCTGACTTTGCTAGACTTGCATGAAAGTTCCATCTTGATTCAAAATTTGACTGATTTTGAATCTTACTTCCAAAATTAAATTTAGTATTTACATTTATTTTAATCTTTTTATCTTCAGGCTTCCTGGATAGATTTTTCCTGATATCATCATCAAAAATGGATCTTTCTGTAGTCCCTTTTACATAAGAGATGCTTCCATGAAGTATTCTGGAGTTATTCGTTGAGTCACTTGTGTGAGCTCGCTCAGGCTCGTGTTCTTGAGTGACCTGTACCAGGAGTTGTTCATCTACTAAATATGGCTCAGCAGGGGCCTGAGCTGAAGGATGCTCTTGAACTACCATGTTGCCTTCCAGATTCATCACCATACATCCAGCCATATCTTCTCTAATGACAATGGTATTTGAATCAACACCACTATTTGTGTTAATTGTAGCTAATACATTATCAGTCTCATGAGCAGACCCTTCAGAATTGTTTGATGAATGATTCAGAATCCTTTGAAGACATCCACCTTTACTTGGGACCTTACATTCAGAGGAAAGCCCCAATGGTTCACATTTTGCTTTCATTACTACTAAATTGTCTACTTGGCTTGAAATTGAGGTCACAAGACAATTACTAGCTGTTACTAATGCTGGTACTGGTGACTCAGTATTGTTAAACCCCTTCTGCTAGTGAAGTAGATTGCACAGGAATATGAACAGGCCTTCTGGCTATAGACTTGGATATTTTGACTTTAGGAAAAGACAGCTGTTCAAATGTCAAAGGTACAGGCTGTCCATGGGCCAGAGCTGTATTTGCAGCAGCTGTATTTTTTTGAAGGGTGGAAGTTGTTATAGGCTCTGCCATTACTACAACAACTCAAGTGACATGAGTTAAAGATGGCTACAGCACTGTATTCATATGAGGTCCCTCAATCAAGAATATTTTATTAATATCTTCATAAATCAGCATACAAGAATCTTGTATTCTTGACCATACTAAATAAATACAGTATATCTCAGGAGATACACATGAAGTTGGCATTGATTTAATATACTGTAATTGGTCATCACTTATCTCAGTTGTTTGTATACAACTCCCATCCAAGCCATCTGATGTAAAGGAGGAGGAGAATTACTGGTAGTGACAGAGGCACCACCAGTATATAATACACAACTCCAAACTCTGAAAAGAAAAAACAGCATTGATTGTAATGAAAAGCCTATTTCTGGTAGAGACCCAGTAGCTCCCTGAAGCAACCTCACTAAGATGACTTTTCACTACTAGGTGATATCAGTCTTGGGAGTCTTGTTTGGCCTACTAGGAACCAGAGCCAGAACCTGGCCTCCCTCACAAAGGCCCAAAGAACTGGAGATTGTTAAGATCAGCCACACTGGGAAAGCATCCAGATAATCAGCGAAGCAATACAGACAACTGCAAGGTTCATAGAAAACAAATCACTGAAACAGCCAAACAACTCCACAAAAAATTCATTCATAACAAATGGTTCACTTGAAGCTAGTTTTAATTCCCTGATGCAATTGCCCATCAACAGATGGCGTCCCAATCAGAGATCTCAGCTACCAGCCAGCTCCAGGTCAGACTTGAGCTGATGAACTATGAACTGACAAACCTGTTAGAGGGAATCAGGGAGCCACAGGGGAATTTCAATTTTCTACCAGAAAAAGGCATTTCATTACATTCAATGGTGGCTTTTTGGAGTGAGCCCCTTGATGGCTTTCTGAAGCTAACTATTCACACAGAAAAATGAAGAATGGCAACCAAACAGATCACTAAGACACAAAAAGTTCCACTAAACCCCAAGCTCAAAAAGCAACCCATGACACATCACAGAAGACAGCAACCACAGCTGTGAATATGTGAACCTCGTGAGCCCCAGGGTAGACCACAGGCTAGCTAGCTTTTATGACACTAGCAAACAACCTGAGAAATATAAGCCTCCAAGCATGGGGATAAGGAAACAGGGTCAACCAGCAAAGAGTCCACTGAGGTGGAACAGATGGCATGCAGAAAGCAGCGAAGAGTCGCCACCAGACACGAACAAATTATGCATCCTGGCATCAACCAAGCAGCAATCATCAAAGGATCCTTCTGGAAGCCAACCAGCTCATTCTTCACCAGGAAAGGAGGAGAAGGCTGCAAGAAACACAACATCTTTTCAAGAGACCACGATGGCTCAGGAACAGCATGAGCCGAGCGGAGGTGAAAGATGCCCGAGACAATTTTGGGAACTGCATTGAAGCAGTATCGATGATGAACAGTAGCAATAGTGACAGGGCTGACTTTGGAGCCAGTTACTGGCCCTGGGGTTCCAGGCTGCCTAATGGCAGCCATTGATGATTATAGGTTACCTTGAGGTTACCTTGAAAAAAGGTAACCTCTAATCTTAAATGGTTAGAGACAGTTTCAAGTAAACCAATTGTTTGGATTGAATTGCTGGTGGCTGTTTCAATGCTTTATTTTCTATGAACCTTGAAGTTGTCTGTAAAGCTTCACTGACTTTCTGGGTGCTTTCCTGGTGAAGATGTCAATAATAATCCCCAGCTCCTTGCACCTCTGTGAGGAGGCCAGGTTCTGGCTATGGTCCCTGGTAGGCTAAACAGTACTCCTGCGACAGATGTGACCCAGTAGTAGGGAGCCATCTCAATGAGATAGCTTCAGGGAGCCACCAAGGGGCTACCCCTAGAAGAAGCCGAAAATCAAACTTAACTCTTAAAGTGCGTTTATCATCATACATTGATTTACGGGGCATTGTGGTTATCATATTTTGATTAACACTATTAATATGATGCTAATATGGATCAAATAACTCTATGTGGATGTAGTTGAGTTTACCTTGACACAAAACATCCTGCTATAGTTTCATGATTTCCTTGTTGTGAGAGAGAAGATAACACTCATCCACAACTATTATTCAAATATTTAGTTGCACAGCCAGAGTACATATAGTCATTAATTTTTATCTTTTATATTACTTGCTTATTTTATAATGCTGAAAATATTACATTGTATGCTATACAGTAATATACAGTAATTTGTCATACATTAGAGAGGTGCATTAAGGGACCGGGAATCGGCAGAGAATCGCAAAAATATTTGAATTATGTAAAAATTACTAATAAATGTTAAAGAAATCTCCAATTTATTGACTTCAGCATCGTGAAAGTTTCATCCCAATATTTTCAGAAATAGATTTTTGACGATGTTTAAAAAAATAGTTTTGTTGATAAGGAGAACAGCTCCTATTAACTGGGCCTGAGGGATAATGCAGTAATAAAGAGGTGCAAGCACCTGTCCAACGCACAAAGAAGAAGAATAGAAGTATGAAGTATCCACAAAGTGGATATGCAGCTGGTGCTTTTATAGCATTGCTGAGTAATACATAATAACACAAATAATAATGAGTAAGTATGTTATTATGCTCTATTTTGTTATATATCATATACTGTAATGACATTGCCCGTTGTTAATATCTGTTACTTTCACCAATATCCAAATTTTGTTGTATTGTTTATTATCTGATTTTGTTGTAATCTTTATATCCTGAAGAGTGCATACCCATCCTTAATTATGTGAAGATAGAATGAAATTGGTCAACAAATAAATCAGCCACAACTAGCAAAACTTGGACTTTGAATTTTTTGGGGGGTGATTTTTTCACAGATTTCAAACTCTATTTCTTTGTCTCTTTAGGTTGTTTTGATGATTAGGGACCAGATTAGGGCTTTATCACTTATTTAAAGTATACATATATATATCCCCTAAATCATTATAATTTTTTTTTTTGGGGGGAAGGGAATTTTTTCTTGACCTCATTTCAACACACATTGATCTACAACTTTCATATATTCGAGTATGAATGCCAAACAATGTTTATTAAATCATACAAGTAAATTAATGAATTAGAACTACTATAATTATTGCTGATAACTTGAATTTCAATATCTATAATTAGAATTTCAACTTTGAAGTGAGCATCAAAAATCCAGTTTCTGGCCAATTCTCACCATTTTTACATATAGTGGGTACAGCTATCTGTTCTACAATCCTAGTTGATTGTTTTTCATAAACCCTAAATGTTGGAAGTAAATTTTTTTGTCTAAATTTGATGAATATCTCAAATGTATTGAATTGAATTCATTGGTATTGATTTTTTTTTTTTTTACAGTAAACTATACTAAATACTATAATAATAATAATAAATACAAATGAAGATCATATACTCTTCTGAGAGCATCATAATAATACTAAATGAAAAATTTGTGATATCTTATATTTTTCATACTCATTTGAAAATCTGAGATTTTCAATATTAAATGTTATAATTATTTTTAATTTTCTTGTTTTTTAAGTTACGTTGGTGATTATTTAGACAAAGTTGGAGCATTTTCAGGTGTTCTCATTGATAAGCTGAATTTCCAGGGCCACATACAAAATATAGCTGAATGGTTTCTAAAACAGTTGGCATTCTTTCTAAAACCAGATATTATGTACCTCGCCCTCCCCTGGTTTTATATATACCTCGCCCTCGAGGTATATATAAAACTCTGAACTCTAATGCTAATCCTGACCTTAAATGGTTCCTAGAGGGTTATAACAGAACCCATGGGGCACCAAACTAGGAAACAAATATCTTTTTGATATTCCAAGAGTGCAACTTAACCAAACTTAACCAAACCAAACCAAATTTGCAGAAATGCTCTACAAATCAAGGGACCCAGAATGTGGATTGACCTTCCCAATCATGTCGAAGACTGCCCCTCTCTCAACCAGTTTAAAAGAAAAACTAAGTACAGTACTACCTAATCAACTTCATGTAACCTACCTTACCTCCTAAATGTCAACCTATGTCTTGCTATTATCAAATATTAATGATTAATGAGTAATGTGTAAAGCTACTGATATCTAATTACTGGTATATTCATGTTTTTGATCTCAATTAGTTTTAAGTCTTAGTTTATAAGTTTTTTCTCACATCTTGCCCAAAATGCTGTGCGTATTTACCTGAATTTTACGTGAGAGGCCACTAACACTACTGTAGTGGCCTTGATGAGGACATGAAGCCAGCAGCTTGTTGAAAGTCCTTCCCATTTGCCTTGATCTTTTCCAGTTGTATGTACTTTAAAATTTAACAGAGTTTTGGCCTTTACATCTTTGACGGGTAGGCAGTTCCATGATTAATAACCCTGTGGGTGAAGAAGTATCTCCTGTTCTCAGTCCTACATTATGGCTTGTTGAGCTTGAAACTGTTGCTCCTTGTTTGTGTTACATCTAACCTCTTGAAGAAATTTTCTGGAAAATTTAATCCTCCAAACTGTTCAGTATTTTAAAAGTTTCAATGAGATTCACCCTGTCATGCCTTGTTTGCAGCATTGTTAGTCCTGTGGCCCTCAACTGTTCCTGATACATAAATTGGCATAGCTCTGGAATTACTTTTGTTGAATGATTTTGATTTTTTTTTTTTATATTAGTGGCTTTAAGCATAGTATATACTGGCTCTATCTAGAAATGCAACATTCTGCTTGTAACTCATTTTGCATGTACAGTATGTACTTTTCCCCTAAATAAACATTATTATTATTAATATTATTATTATTATTATTATTAATTCGTTTTCAACACTTTCAAACTTTTGTGCGGCTAATGGGATGTTGTCTAATCTTTCTAGTATGAACACTAGAAAGTGTGTGTGTAGAAAGTCTAGTGTGTGTGAGCAATGTAAAGCATTCATTCATAGTGTTTGCTGTCCCTTTATCATAATAATAATAATAATGTTTATTCAGGTAAAAGTACATGCATTCAAAATGAGTTACAAACAGAATGTTGGATTTCTACATAGAGTACGAACTGTGTTTCGGGCAAGAAGGGTTTTCTTAAAATCAAAACAAAGTATCAACAAAAATTTACAAGAACAAATAAGGGTATTTTATAACACATCTGGTGTGTACATAAATAATAAATAAATAAATGTTTATTCAGGTAAAGTACATATATACAAGAGGTTATACAAAAATTGATAGATTTATAGATAGAGCTAGTACTGTACATACAATGCCTAAAGCCACTATTACGCAAAACGTTTCGGACAGGAAAAACATTAAAGACTAAAACTTAATACTAATTGAGATTAAAGTATAGAAGTGTTGAGAACAAATAAAAATAAAAATAAAAAAAGGGGGGAACATGGCAGAAAAAGCAGCACAAATACAATTAGGTCGACAAACAGCGTTGTTTAAAAAAACAGACATGGGTTGACAATAGAGGGGTAAGGTAGGTTACAGGGAATTTATTAGGTAGTGCTTCGTTTTTATCTTAAACTGGTTGAGAGAGGTACAGTCTTTAACATGATTGGGAAGGTCATTCCACATTCTGGGTACTTTGATTTGTAGAGCATTTCTAGTTTGATTAAGTCGTACTCTTGGAATATCAAAACTGTATTTGTTTTACATGATGCATTGGCTTATGTATATTCAACACGATCACCAGTTTAGGTCTTACCTTCCATGAAAGATTTGCGACAAGTGTATCCAAGTGTTTCGTAGCTGGTAATAATGTTTCCTCGTGTAAACTCCCACAAGAGCAAGATTTTCTTCAATAAAATCTTGTCGGCAGCTTCTTCTTCGCGATAAGTGCAGTTTGCATGAAGGTTTTTACTGGAGCAAGAGCCCCAACACGGGGCCGAGAGCGGTCAGCTGGGGTCTGTTTACAAACATGACCACAACCACGACGCTCTTTTAGGTTTCAATGACGCCAGCTGATTAGTCAGAGCTGGTTTGTTTTTGTATTAAAGCAGGTATCATCTCCCCTAATTCCATGTATGATTAACTATCCTATGAGATGGGAATAATAGTCGAACCTATAGCTAATTCTCGATCTACACAGTGTAATATCTCATATAGAATAGGGTAGCAGCACATTGCTGTTTATACCTCATTTTGCTAATTAAAAAAAACGAAAATAGTTATAAATAAATAATAAATAAATAAATAAATAAATGTTTATTCAGGTAAAGTACATTCATACAAGAGGTTATATAAAAATTGATAGATTTATAGATAGAGCTAGTATTTTTTATTTTAGTTCATTTATTATGCACCCCATACCCATTTTGTGGGCGGTAGAGCTAGTACATACTCAAATTTGTAACAAATTAGATAACAAGTTCCTTGGTTCGTGTTACTGAAATTAACTGTCAAATTGGTATAAAAATGCTTAGGCTAACTCATCCTAATCCTTGCACAGAAGCCCTCCAGAATTTCTTTATTGAAGATCAGCATTGTTCCAAATGGATAACAAAAACTGGAACTCAACTCAGAATGTATCAGGTTCATGATTTGTACCAAGAGAAACAACAACGGCACTTTCCTGCACCGTGGGAGGTTACACCCTTTCCAGTTTTAATCCCTCCCTTTACACCCAAGAAGCAAATTAGAGATCAGCCCAAGCTTCGTCTTGAGGCAAAGCTCAACCCCTTAAGCCATATTGATGCTCTGTCCACAGAGCGTTCTGTCTCTCAAATCATATACACTGATGGTTCCCTACACCGCACCACGGGTGCAGCTGGAAGTACAGTTATTCTGACAATGGGCGAGGGCTTGTACTCTGAGTGGGGAGTCTGTATAAACAATTGGGCCTCTACCTTTCAGACCGAACTATTTGCCTTGATCCTTGCACTGAAATGTGTACAAGTCTCCAAACTTGATACATTAATTGTAAGTGACTCCTTATCATCCTTAAATGCTCTCAACTCTTTAAGACATAACTGTAACATGCTCGTGTCCGAAGCTAGACACAAATACAACAAAATTATTAAGGATGGTAACATTTCATGTGGTCTCCATCTCATGTTGGCCTCCGAATGCACGATAGAGCTGATAAGTTACCTTGAGGTTACCTTGAGGTGCTTCCGGGGCTTAGCGTCCCCGCGGCCCGGTCGTCGACCAGGCCTCCTGGTTGCCGGACTGATCAACCAGGCTGTTGGACGCGGCTGCTCGCAGCCTGACGTATGAGTCACAGCCTGGTTGATCAGGTATCCTTTGGAGGTGCTTATCCAGTTCTCTCTTGAACACTGTGAGGGGTCGGCCAGTTATGCCCCTTATGTGTAGTGGAAGCTGTTGGAACAGTCTCGGACCTCTGATGTTGATAGAGTTCTCTCTCAGAGTACCAGTTGCACCTCTTTTTTTCAACGGGGGTATTCTGCACATCCTGCCATGTCTTCTGGTTATGTAAGAGCAGCTGCTGGCTTGGGAAAGGGGCCCACGCCGTCTCCGTCCCGGTTTATATAACCTCGGGTCAATGCGCGCGCAGCTTGGGGCGGTTAAAGTCAGCTTCCAGACATACGTTCTCTTCCACTCAGAAAACCCACCGTTTTTGGGATACAGTGTTCTTTTAAAGGAGCCATTGAGTGTAACCTTGGATTGTCAATGAGCAATCTGAGAGCAGCAGTACACCGAGAACTTCAACAAGATCTTGTAGATCTGAGGCAAAGTGAAATTGACACCAGTAATTCCATCTATCATCACTACTATCATGCAAGAGGAGCCACACATCTATGGATCATCCAGTAAAATCAGCAGACTTCTAGATGTTACTACTGCTCGGTTTAGACTCAGTTACAAGTATCTCTGGGAATTCTCATTATCTGCTGATGTAAACCTGACCAAATGTAAACTGTGTCAACAAAATTATTCGCACACCCTCCGTCACCTTGTGATGGAGTGCGAAAAGATACGTGAATTTAGAGACAATTCTATAACCAATGTTCCAGCGATGTGTAAATATTTCATTCAAAATGATCTGCTACCAGAAATTTTAGCCATATATCCCCAGTTTGCTAACTGTAGGTAGTAATTGAGTGATTGTAACCTATCCACCGCTGCCCACTGGATGGGGGGCGGTGTGCAGTACAAACATATAAATTGTGACACTAGCTCTCCACATATGTCAGTTGCTTGATTTAGAACCTGTACTTGAGGTCGATCTCGAACCCATTGTTGATGTGACGACTTATATTGAATTTTTGTAACTAGCTCATCAAGACTATAACTTGCTTAGCTAAATGAACTGTGGGGTTCAGTCCCTGAGCCCATTATGTGCCTCTGTAACTCTTTCCACTACCGCCCACAAGATGGGTATGGGGTGCATAATAAATGAACTAAACTAAGTTCCTTGGCGTTCTCATTGACCACAAGCTGAATTTCCAGGGACACATTCTAAATATATCAAAAAAAGTTTCAAAAACTGTTGGCATTCTTTCTAAGATCAGATATTATGTACGCTGCCCTGGTGACTCTCTATTACTCCCTCATCTATCCATATCTCAACTATGGTATTTGTGCTTGGGGTTCTACTACCCAAAATCATTTACGTCCTGTAATTACTCAACATAAAGCTGCTATTAGGACAATATCCAACTCTTGCCCCAGACATCACTCGGTACCCCTACTCAAATCTCTGAATATGTTAGATATTAAGTCACTGCACATTCTCTCATGTGTATTATACATATATAAAACGCTGAATAGGTTGTAACAGAACCCATGAGCACCACATCAGAAATAAATACAGTTTTGATATTCCAAGAGTACGACTTAATCAGACTAGAAATGCTCTACAAATCAAGGGACCCAGAATGTGGAATGACCTTCCCAACCATGTTAAAGACTGTACGTACCTCTCTCAACCAGTTTAAGATAAAAACGAAGCACTACCTAATAAATTCCCTGTAACCTATCTTACCCCTCTATTGTCAACCCATGTCTGTTTTTTTTTTTTAAACAACGCTGTTTGTCGACCTAATTGTATTTGTGCTGCTTTTTCAGCTATGTCCCCCCCCCCCTATTTTTTATCTCTATTTTTATTTGTTCTCAACACATTTTATTCTTTATACCCAATTAGTATTAAGCTTTAGTCATTAATGTTTTACCTGCCCGAAACGCTTTGCGTAAATAGTCACTGCTTTCACAACAAAAGCGGGGAAGAAAGTGTATTACCATGATTTGGAGACTAACCGACTAAGTAGCGCGCGCGCGCATCGAGCAGGGTACTTAAAAGCGTGCCCGCGGTCTCAGCGTCTCTTGCTCGCTAGATACACTACAAAACGCTCTCCGCCATCCGTTACACGTGGACTACGACGCCAGTACCTCAGACGACTACACGCCTTTGACATAGCCTTCCACGCCACCCCCTGTCGCCTACAAGGGCGGCCCACATGGGGATCCTGATTTAGTGAAGTTTTCACTGTTAGCCATAGGCGTTACAAAGCAGCCGGCCCATCTCCATTATCCTAAGGTACAGTCCTGGCCGTGTTTCCCCTACACGTCCGCGTGTGGGGCGCCCTGTTTTAGTTAGGAATGCCCCCAGTGCCCTGGCGTGTGCCCAGCGCCTGTCCCCGGTTGTGCGTGTACTGACGCAGTAGCTAGCTGCCCCAGGTTTATTTGCCCTCTCTAAGGACCCCGGCGTGCGGGCTTACCCCGGCGTGCGGGCTGCACGCCGGGGTCCCTCCCCACCCGGGAGTTCCGTGCCCGGGCGTGCGGGTCGTGCCGTGCACGTGTGGCCCCTCCCCCTTCCGTACGAGGGCGGGCGGCACCCCTCTGGTGGTGTCGCCCACGTGGCCAGGCTCAGTGGCGTGCTTACCATGGCGTGGTCCCTGGGGGCAACCTATTCGCCCCTTGCCCTAGTGGGCGCCCCGGCCACGAGGCGTGCACGTGCGGGCTCTTCCACGCCCGGGGGCGGGCGGCGCCGCATCTGGTGGTGTCGCCCACGTGGCCAGGCGTGCTTACCCTAGGCGTGGTCCCTGGGGGCACCCTTCGCCCCTTGCGTGCGGGCTCCTCTACGCCCGGGGGCGGGCGGCGCCACTGTGGTGGTGTTGCCCATCTGGTCATGGCTCTCAGGGGTTTGCTTGCCCTAGGCGGGGTCCCCAGGGGCTCTGCTTCGCCCTCGTGGCCCTCGTCCTGCGGGTGCCTGGGCCACGAGGCATGCACGTGCGGGCTCCTCTGCGCCCGTGGGCCGGAGTCCTAGGCCCATGCGGACAGTCCTTGCCTAGGGGGCGTCACTGGAGCCCGGAGGTGTGCACGGCATGGCCTAGTGGCCTAGTGTCCGTGCCTGGGGGTATGGCGTGGGCCACGTGGACGGGCTCCTTACGGCTCTCACGCTTCTGGGGGCTGCATTAGCGGCCTTGCCTCGCCTGTCGCTCGGGCTGAGGGGCACTGGGTGTGGGCGTACCGGGCTCTCGCCCGCCACTGAGGGCCTCCTGCAGGCGGCGACCGGGTCTGGGGGCCACGTGGGGTGCACGTGCAGGCTCCCCCTATGTCCCGTCCCGGCTGCTGATGTTCCGGCGGAAGCTGGAATATGGAAGCTGGAATAGGTCATTCCACATTCTGGGCCCCTTGATTTGCAGAGCATTTCTAGTTTGATTAAGACGTACTCTAGGAATATCAAAACTGTATTTATTTCTGGTGTGGTGCTCATGGGTTCTGTTACAACCTTCTATGAAGCTTTTAAGATCAGGATTGGCATTATAGTTTAGCGTTTTATATATGTATAATACACATGAGAGAATGTGCAGTGACTTAATATCTAACATATTCAGAGATTTGAGTAGGGGTACCGAGTGATGTCTGGGGCCAGAGTTGGATATTGTTCTAATAGCAGCTTTGTGTTGGGTAATTAGAGGACGTAAGTGATTTTGGGTAGTAGAACCCCAAGCACAAATACCATAGTTGAGATAAGGATAGATAAGGGAGTAATAGAGAGTCACCAGGGCAGGGCGTGGTACATAATATCTGATCTTAGAAAGAATGCCCACAGTTTTTGAAACTTTTTTTGATATATTTAGAATGTGTCCCTGGAAATTCAGCTTGTGGTCAATGAGAATGCCAAGGAATTTGCCATCTAATTTGTTACAAATTTGGGTATTGTTTATTTTGAGATTTATATGACTAGAGGATTTATTGCCAAACAGAATATAGAAAGTTTTGTCAATGTTAAGGGTGAGTTTGTTGGCAGTTAGCCAAAGATGGACTTTATTTAGCTCAGTATTTACTGTGGCATTTAGAGCAAGAGGGTCAGGACTGGAGTAAATGAAGGTTGTGTCGTCAGCAAATAGAATTGGTTTGAGGTGTTGGGAGGCATTTGGAAGGTCATTAATGTAGATGAGAAAGAGGAGAGGGCCAAGTATGCTGCCCTGAGGAACACCAATGTTGATGGGTAGGGTGGGAGAAATTGTATTATTCACAGAAACATATTGGAGCCTGTCAGTAAGGTAGGACTCGAGGTATTGTAGGGAGTGTCCTCTGACTCCATAATGATGTAATTTAAGAAGAAGGTTATGGTGGTTGACAGTATCAAAAGCTTTACGCAGGTCCACAAATAACCCAACAGGGAACTCCTTTTTATCAAGAGCTGTATGAATCGAGTTAAGCATACTAATAAGTGCATCGTTAGTGCTTTTTTTGGGTCTGAAGCCATATTGGCAAGGGCTAAGTATATTGAGTTTGGCTAGATATGAGTAGAGCTGCTTATATATAAGTTTTTCAAAATTTTTTGACAAGTTTGGCAGGATTGATATAGGTCTGTAGTTGTTAACATCTGTGGGGTCACCACATTTGTGGACAGGCGTTACTCTCGCTTTTTTTAGAATATCTGGAAAGGTTTGGAGTTCAAGTGACTTGTTGAAGAGCAAAGCAATAGCAGGGGCTAAAGATCTGGAGGCTTTTTTGTAAATTAAAGTTGGTATCTCCTCAAGGGCACCAGACTTGGTTTTAAGGGAAAGGATTATCTCATTGACGTCAGTGGAGTTAATAGGCTTTAGGTACAGAGACTGTGGATAGTTACCTGTAAGACCTGTAACACTCTTGCAGCCTATAAGCTGCCACTAGTACGCGTATGGTGTGGGTCCACCACAACCGTGCCTTAAATTTGCCTTACACGTTACCACTGCATGCCAGCTTCTGCCCCCCCTTACTGCCTTAATACTTCCAGATTCACGATAGAACGCGCACGAGGAAAACCATGAATGATCGAGGACCACGTGGTGGGGCCCAAGAGGCGGAACACGGATCTTATGCCACCGTGAGAGGTATCCTGGGAGGCGACCTACTTGCTTCTAAGCTGCCTCCTCTCCCCCCACATCCGTGGGGCTCGCCACAGCGACAACGACCGACACGGGGTCGACCCTGGGAAGTCGGCCTCTGTGTGGACTGCGTTCACTTTCCCACACCTGTCCTGGGGCCAGCCTTCCAGGACTGGTCTCTGTGAGGGCGGGCTCCAGCGACGAAGATATACACGGGATCGACCAGTCATTTGCCATGGTGGAAAGCACTCCCTACATGGGTACAAACCCTGCAGTATGTACTCCTCCCAGGGGTCACTGTCGGTGGGCTATCCCGTCTCTCTACGCCCCATGACTTGTCAAGATGGCGCTCCATCGGCCCACCAAGGAAGCTGTTACAGTTAGCAGCAACTGCCTGTAGACCCGGAATGGTACTTTTTTCAGTCAGGGGGCACCTGACTGTTTTTTGACGGCCTCTCCGGGCATACGGGCACGGTTACGGCCATGGTAGCGAGCTGGCATGTTCCTACTTATGGCAGCCAGCTACCGCTCTGCCACCTCCCCTCCACATCCGTGGGGCTCGCCGCAGCGACAACGACCGACACGGGGTCTGCCTTGTACATCCTACGTCAGGCGGGATGTTGTTGCTCTGCCACTTTGAGGCTGCCTCGCGGCCAGCGGGCCTCGCCCTTCGAGGGGAAGGGGGGGGGGGGGGGTCCGGCCAGCTGGCCTGCGGTGGGGGTGCAGCGCCGGTTCCCAAGTGTCCCGCTGTCCGCAGCTAATACTTTGCCCAGTCTAGGTGCTAGTAAGCTCTACCTTTAGTCAGGAAACCCTTCTACTTATTCCTGGTCGGCCTCCATTAAGTGTTATGTGGCCTATTCACTTGATTGAACATTTGTGTCCTGACTGTTATAACTAGGTTTATATAATTACATTACATTGACATTAGGTTTCTGCAGAACGTGTTTACCATGTCACTAGGCTAAGCTTACTCACTTAATACGGGTGTACATTTTAAGTTAATTATTAGTACTCAGTAGACATGGATATGTTACATTTGTTCCTCTTATATATATTTTACATGTTCTGCAGAATTTAATTTACCATCTCCAATTTGTAATAAATAAGCCCCAAACTGTTGGCGTCTTTTTCCCCATGAGCAGAAAAAATGCATTACTCACAGCACTAGGTATTAACTTATCGTTCATTATTTTAACAGAAACTTGGCTAAATAAAGACTATACCCAACTCTACAACTTAGCTGGTTATAAAGCCATTCATAACTGTAGGCCTAATAAAAAAAGGTGGTGGCACAGCTATATTACCGAGATACATTTATCTGCAACAGTGTTATCTGCAATTCGTGACAGAGATGACTACTGTGAATATACTTTTGCTCAGTTTACAATTAAATCCCTTAAATCCTCTTTGATTATTGGAGCCATCTATAGATTTCCCAATACTAACATAGCTTCTTTCTCAGATAACCTAAGGAATCATATTATAAACAACAATCACAACAAAAACCACATCATTCTGGGAGGAGACTTTAATATTGACCTGGGTCAACAAAATTGCTCACAAGTTGACTATTTCCTTAACAGCATATGAACTCCTGTATGCTAATCCCCACAATCACCAAACCTACCCGAGTCACTCAAACATCAGCCACTACCTTGGACCACATATGGACAAACATAACAGCTCCCCTTGTATCTGGTATAATCTACGACAGAACAACTGACCACTATCCTACCTTTCTCATAGCGAACATGGACATAACACCACCAAAAAGCAAGAAACTTTCATTTAGGCTACACAGTGAATCAGCTTTAGACAATCTCAATTCAAAAAACTCTTAGCCTTTATAATAAATAAAAATAAATAAATAAATAAATATGTTTATTCAGGTAAGGTACATACATACAAGTGATGTTACATTAATGGATTGATATATAGATAGAGCTAGTACATACAATGCCTAAAGCCACTATTACGCAATGCGTTTCGGGCAAGAAAAACATTAATATCTAGAACTTAATACTAATTGAGCATAAAGAATAAAAAGTGTTGAAAACAAATACAAATAAAGATAAAAAAAAGGGGGAACATGACTGAAAAAGCAGCACAAATACAATAGGTTGACAGTGTTGATTAAAAAAAAATAATAATAATAAAAAAACAGACATGGGTTGACAATAAAGGAGTGAGGTGGGTTACAGGGAATTTATTAGGTAGTGTTTAGTTTTTATCTTAAACTGGTTGAGAGAGGTACAGTCTTTAACATGGTTGGGAAGGTCATTCCACATTCTGGGTCCCTTGATTTGTAGAGCATTTCTAGTTTGATTAAGTCGTACTCTAAGAATATCAAAACTGTATTTATTCCTGGTGTGGTGCTCATGGGTTCTGTTACAACCTTCAATGAAGCTTTTGAGGTCAGGATTGGCATTACAGTTCAGCGTTTTATATATGTATAATACACAAGAGAGAATGTGCAGTGACTTAATATCTAACATATTCAGGGATTTGAGTAAGGGTACCGAGTGATGTCTGGGGCCAGAGTTGGATATTGTCCTAATAGCAGCTTTGTGTTGGGTAATAAGAGGACGTAAATGATTTTGGGTAGTAGAACCCCAAGCACAAATACCATAGTTGAGGTATGGATAGATGAGGGAGTAATAGAGAGTAACCAGGGCAGGGTGGGGTACATAATATCTGATCTTAGAAAGAATGCCAACAGTTTTTGAAACTTTTTTTTATATATTTAGAATGTGACCCTGGAAATTCAGCTTGTGGTCGATGAGAACGCCAAGGAATTTGCCATCTAATTTGTTACAAATTTGGGTATTGTTTATTTTGAGATTTATCTGATTAGAGGATTTATTGCCAAACAGAATATAAAACGTTTTGTCAATGTTAAGGGTGAGTTTGTTGGCAGTTAGCCAAAGATGGACTTTCTCTAGCTCAGTATTTACTGTGGCATTTAGAGCAAGGGGGTCAGGACTGGAGTAAATGAAGGTTGTGTCGTCAGCAAATAGAATTGGTTTGAGGTGTTGGGAGGCATTTGGAAGGTCATTAATGTAGATGAGAAAGAGGAGAGGGCCAAGTATGCTGCCCTGAGGAACACCAATGTTGATGGGTAGGGTGGGAGAAATTGTATTATTCACAGAAACATACTGGAGCCTGTCAGTAAGATAAGATTTGAGGTATTGCAGGGAGTGTCCTCTGACTCCATAATGATGTAATTTAAGAAGAAGGTTTTGGTGGTTGACAGTGTCAAAAGCCTTACGCAGGTCCACAAATAACCCAACAGGAAACTCCTTTTTATCAAGAGCTGCGTGAATTAAGTTAATCATACTAATAAGTGCATCGTTAGTGCTTTTTTTGGGTCTGAAGCCATATTGACAAGAGCTAAGTATATTGTGTTTGGCTAGAAAAGAGTAAAGCTGCTTGTAGATTAGCTTTTCGAATATTTTTGACAAGTTAGGCAGGATTGATATAGGTCTGTAGTTGTTAACATCAGTGAGATCACCACATTTGTAGACAGGGGTTACTCTTGCTTTTTTTAGAATGTCAGGAAAGGTTTGGAGTTCAAGTGACTTGTTGAAGAGCAATGCAATAGCAGGGGCTAGAGATCTGGAGGCTTTTTTGTAAATTAAAGTTGGTATCTCCTCGAGGGCACTAGACTTGGTTTTAAGGGAAAATACCCACTGTCCTATGCTTACAAAACAAGTCACAACCAAAAGGCTCAACAATCCCTGGCTTACAAAGGGAATACTTAAATCTATTAATATAAAACATGACCTTGAGAAGAAGTATAGGTTAGGAATTGTCTCCAAAGAATTCTCAAAGAATTACTCATTATTGCTATCTAAGATAATTAGACGAGCCAAAACTAAATTCTACGAAGATAAATTTACCCAAATAAAGAGCAACATTAAACAAACTTGGAGCACAATTTCACAAATATTGGGATCAAAGAAGTCTTTAAATAACAAACCGACTCTCCTGTCTAATAACGATGGTCAGCTTTCAGCCTCTGATTCTGCTATTGAGTTCAATAGGTTCTTCTCTTCCATTGGTTCATCCCTTGCAAATGATATTCCATCTTCCAGTACTGACATTAAGGACTATCTTACAGGTAACTATCCACAGTCTCTGTACCTAAAGCCTATTAATTCCACTGACGTCAATGAGATAATCCTTTCCCTTAAAACCAAGTCTAGTGCCCTTGAGGAGATACCAACTTTAATTTACAAAAAGCCTCCAGATCTTTAGCCCCTGCTATTGCTTTGCTCTTCAACAAGTCACTTGAACTCCAAACCTTTCCAGATATTCTAAAAAAAGCGAGAGTAACGCCTGTCCACAAATGTGGTGATCTCACAGATGTTATCAACTACAGACCTATATCAATCCTGCCAAACTTGTCAAAAATTTTTGAAAAACTAATCTATAAGCAGCTTTACTCATATCTAGCCAAACTCAATATACTTAGCCCTTGCCAATATGGCTTCAGACCCAAAAAAAGCACTAACGATGCGCTTATTAGTATGCTTAACTCGATTCATACAGCTCTTGATAATAATGAGTTCCCTGTTGGGTTATTTGTGGACCTGCGTAAAGCTTTTGATACTGTCAACCACCAAAACCTTCTTCTTAAATTACATCATTATGGAGTCAGAGGACACTCCCTACAATACCTCAAATCCTACCTTACTGACAGGCTCCAATATGTTTCTGTGAATAATACAATTTCTCCCAGCCTACCCATCAACATTGGTGTTCCTCAGGGCAGCATACTTGGCCCTCTCCTCTTTCTCATCTACATTAATGACCTTCCAAATGCCTCCCAACACCTCAAACCAATTCTATTTGCTGACGACACAACCTTCATTTACTCCAGTCCTGATCCCCTTGCTCTAAATGCCACAGTAAATACTGAGCTTAATAAAGTCCATCTTTGGCTAACTGCCAACAAACTCACCCTTAACATTGACAAAACTTTCTATATTCTGTTTGGCAATAAATTCTCTAATCAAATAAATCTCAAAATAAACAATACCCAAATTTGTAACAAATTAGATGGCAAATTCCTTGGCATTCTCATTGACCACAAGCTGAATTTCCAGGGACACATTCTAAATATATCAAAAAAAGTTTCAAAAACTGTGGGCATTCTTTCTAAGGTCAGATATTATGTACCACGCCCTGTCCTGGTGACTCTCTATTACTCCCTTATCTATCCATATCTCAACTATGGTATTTGTGCTTGGGGCTCTACTACCCAAAATCACTTACGTCCTCTAATTACTCAACACAAAGCTGCTATTAGGACAATATCCAACTCTGGCCCCAGACATCACTCGGTACCCCTACTCAAATCTCTGAATATGTTAGACATTAAGTCTCTGCACATTCTCTCATGTGTATTATACATATATAAAACGCTAAGCTATAATGCCAATCCTGATCTCAAAAGCTTCATAGAAGGTTGTAACAGAACCCATGAGCACCACACCAGAAATAAATACAGTTTTGATATTCCTAGAGTACGACTTAATCAAACTAGAAATGCTCTACAAATCAAGGGGCCCAGAATGTGGAATGACCTTCCCGACCATGTTAAAGATTGTACCTCTCTCAACCAGTTTAAGTTAATAACGAAGCTATACCTAATAAATTCCCTGTAACCTACCTTACCCTTCTATTGTCAACCAATGTCTGTTTTTCTTTAAAGAGCGCTGTTTGTCGACATATTTGTATTTGTGCTGCTTTTTCATCTATGTTTTCATTTCTTGTTTTCATCTACTCATTATGCTCAATTAGTATTAAGCTTGTCATTTAAGTTTATCATGCCCGAAACGCTTTGCGTAATAGTGGCTTTAGGCATTGTATGTACTAGCTCTACCTATAAGTCAACCAATCTTTGTAAAAATTTATTGTATGTATGTACCTTACCTAAATAAAATATTATTATTATTATTATTATTATTATTATTATTATTATTATTAATCTTACAGAGGCACTTCACAATATTAACTGGGATTCTGAATTCAATAATACCCATGATATAAATTCATTAGCTAACCTCTTCCTCTCCAAAACTCTAAGCCTCTACAACCTTCATTGTCCCCTTCTTACCAAGCAAGTAACTGACAAAAGATTAAATAATCCATGGCTCACAAGTGGCATTCTCAACTCAATCAACAAGAAACATGAATATGAAAAGAAAGTTAGGATTGGCCTAGTTTCAAAGGAAGTAGCTAAAAGGTACTCATCAATGCTTACCAGTATCATAAGAAAGGCAAAACTTGCATATTATGTGAATAGATTCAATGAAGCAAAAGGCAACATGAAATGCACTTGGAAAACTATCTCTAGTATCCTAGGAACTAAACAACACTCACATAACCAAATAAAACTCTACAAGGATGGGGATATACCGTCAACTGATTTAGAAATGGCATATGAATTTAATAATTTCTTTTCATCGGTTGGTGCTAATCTTGCCAGTAAAATCCCACAGACTCAGACACATATTAACACATATCTCTCAGGCAGCTATCCAAACTCTCTTCTCCTTTCACCAATCAGCCCGGCAGATGTTGTGTCCATCATACACTCTCTAAAAACCAAGGCAGGGAACACCAGTGAAATTCCGTCCATTGTGTACAAGAGAGCCTCCCATGCCCTTGCCCCACCCATAGCACTACTGTTCAACAAATCTATAGAGTGTCACACCTTCCCTGATATCCTCAAAAAAGCAAGAGTAACGCCAGTCCATAAAGGAGGCAATCCGGCGGACATAAACAATTATAGACCAATATCAAATCTACCCATTCTATCAAAAATATTTGAAAAAATTATTTACAAACAGCTCTATTCCTACCTCGTAAAATACGACATACTCAGCCCCTGCCAGTTTGGCTTCCGGTCCCAAAAGAGCACCAACGATGCAATCATTAGTCTCCTTGACGTTATCTACTCAGCCCTTGACAAAAATGAGTTTCCGATTGGACTCTTCATTGACCTAAGAAAAGCCTTTGATACTGTTAATCACAACTACCTCTTACTTAAACTCCAGGATTATGGAATCCGAGGCCTTGCCCTTGACTACATCCGATCCTATCTTAGTGACAGACACCAATATGTAACCATCAATGATACAACTTCTTCCACTCTACCAATTACCGTTGGAGTGCCACAGGGCAGCATCTTAAGACCTCTTCTATTTCTTATATATATATATACGATCTGCCTAATGTCTCTAATATTCTCAAACCTATATTGTTTGCTGACGATACTACCCTTATCTATTCAAACCTCAACCCACATACACTAAATAATGTTGTGAATAATGAATTAAAAAAAGTCCACTTATGGATGTCAACGAACAAACTAACATTAAACATCGAAAAGACTTACTACATCTTATTTGGAAGCAAATCATCAAATGCAATTCAGCTACAGATAGACAACATTAACATCAGTAATAAAAATGATGGCAAGTTTCTTGGCCTATTCCTAGACAAGAGACTCAACTTCAGCACCCACATTCAACACATAACTTAGAAAGTCTCTAAGACAGTTGGTATACTCTCCAAAATCAGATATTATGTTCCTAACTCTGCTCTCCTCTCACTATATTATGCACTAATCTACCCCTATCTTAATTATGGTAACTGTGCATGGGGGTCTACCACTGCAAACCACCTTAAGCCCATCATCACACAGCAAAAATCTGCTATCAGAATAATAAGTAACTCTGCTTTCAGACAACACTCAGCTCCCTTGTTTGAATCCCTAAACTTGCTAAATATTAACTCCCTCCACACATTCTCTTGTGTCAAATACATTTACAAAACCCTGTTCTTAAATGCAAACCATGCTCTGAAACTCTCCCTGGACAGATGTAATAGGACCCATTATCACCACACCAGAAATAAATATCTCTTTGATATCCCCAGGGTCAAACTTAATCTGTGTAAACACTCTATGCAAATTAAGGGACCTAGTCTATGGAACTCACTCCCTAGTGAATTAAAAAACTGTAAAACTTTTGCCTTATTTAAAAGCAAAACCAAAAAGTACCTAACTTCATCTTCTTAGTTTCCTACACTGAGCTTTTTTTCTGACCAGGGGGAGAAAGATACTGGCAGTATGGGGCGTTAAAGTTTATTGAAGATTAAATTCTGCAGAAAATGTAAATATATAAAGTAAGAATTAACAGTAACAATTCCAAGTCCGAGGACTAGATTTAACATAAAAGGTACACCCGTAGTTTCTATGAGACCTTAGCCTATAGTGACATGGAAACTAATTCTGCAGAAACGTAAAGCTTAACTGTTACTAGAATTAAGGCCGAATGCAAATGTGAGTAATTATATAACACTAGGATATAACAGGCAGGACACAAAGAGTAACTAATAAGTGAGAGACCACATAACACATAAAGTACCCGACCAAGAGGCCGGAAAGACCTAATGAATAAGGAAAAGGGGGTGACTACAAGTAGGGCTTACTAGCACCTAGACTGGGCAAAGTATTAGCTGCGGACAGCGGGACACTTGGGGACCGGCGCTGCACCCCCCTTCCCACATGCAGTGGGGAGACAATCGGGACAACTGTGCAAAGCATGACGGGGGTACAAAAGCAGCCGCTTGCAAAGGGGGGGAGGGTGGGGTTTTGCGAGGGCAGCGGCGAGGGCAGGCGGAGTGAGGGCAGAGCCCCATTGTGCGCCCGTATTTATACGGCCCCAAACTGCCCGCGCAACGCCGCGGGACGCGCTGCGCAATTGTTTCTTTCTCCCCCGCCAGAAACATCCCCGCTTGCGATCAAGCAGTGACCATAAATTTGCTCTGTACCTAGTGTTACCCAATCTCCTAATTTTTATGTAATATCAAACAACCTTATCATTGTGTTCATTGCTGTCTTCTTTTATGTGCTAGCCATATGCTGTATTGTGACTACCAATTTTTGTCAACTACCATTCAAGCTGTCATTGCAATCAATCTTATATTGTTTCTGCTGTACTGTGCCTACCAATTTTTGTCAACTACCATTCAAGCTGTCATTGCAATCAATCTTAGCTACCTATGTGCTTTAATATACTGTACCTACAATTTTCTTTCATCTTCTTTTTTTCATTTCATGTAACAGTTATCATTTTTTTGTCTATAAATTTTGCAAGTATTTACCTTCTTAAAATTTTCTTAGATTAAGGACCTGCCCGAAACGCTGCACGTGCTAGTGGCTTTACAAGACTGTAATTACCATATTTGTATCCTCACATTCTTTATGTACATTCTTGTATATGCATAAATAAATAAATAAATAAATCAGCAAGTCTTTTGCGCACACCCCTCACACGTTCCAGACAGGAACGCTTTGCCCGAAACGCTATGCGTATTAGTGGCATTAGGTATTGTATGTACTAGCTCCATCTATAAATCCCACATTATGCTTGTAACTCATCATCTATGTATGTACCTTTACCTGAATAATTTTTTTTTTTTTAGTCCATTACTGATGCATATACCCAATACCACTTTCAATAGTTGTTCATACAGCTACGTCGTTTACCGTTTTATTTGTATATAATTTTTTACACTAATTCGATTAATTCTTAACCGTATTAATTTTGTTTTGCAATTAATAATTAACAATTATGATAATGTTTTCTTTACAAAGATGTTCCTCGGTCGCCATGGAATCCTAATTTTATAAACACAAACAAAGCCTGGATAGCGACCGCCCTTCTTTTCAAATCAAATCAAATCAAATATTTATGCAGGTAAAGTACAAACATACAAGGTGAGATACAACACGTTGATGGATTTATAGATAGAGCTAGTACATACAATGCCTAAAGCCACTATTACGCAAAGACGTTTCGGGCAGGAAAAACACTAAGACAAACTTGTGTTCATTGTGTTCATTGCTGTCTTTTTTACGTGCTAGCCATATGCTGTATTGTGCTTACTAATTTTTTTTAAACTACCATTCAAGCTGTCATTGCAATCAATCTGAGCTACCTATGTGCTTAATATACCTACAATTTTCTCACATCTTTTATTTTATTTTTTGGTCTTGCTTTGTAACTTATCATTTTTTTTATAAATTTTGCAAGTATTTACCTACTTAAAATTTTCTTAGATTAAGGACCTGCCCAAAACGCTGCACGTATCTGTGGCTTTACAAGATTGTAATTACTGTACTATACTATGTATCCTCACAATCCCAATGTACCTTCTTGTATATATATAAATAAATAAATAAATAAAACTTAATACTAATTGAGATTAAAGTATAAATTGAGTTGAAAAAATAAAAAATAAAAAAGGGGGGAACATGGCAGGAAAAATACCAAATATACAATTTGATCAACAACCAAATAATCACAACATTACCAATCGGGACATATACAATCTGCAGTGACTCCAAGAGTGCGATTCAAGCAATTACTTTCTCTTCAACAACATGCAAGGAGTTTGTTTACCCATGTCTTCAACTTCTTCATGAACATCGATTGAACGGTTATGATACCTCTATCCAATGGGTCCCAGCGCATTGTGGTATTCTCCATAATGAACTAGTAGATCAACTAGCTAAAGCAAGTGCACAACACACCTCACATTACCCGTCATCCAATTCCCCATGTTGCACGTAAAGGAGCCTTCAAAAATACCATCACCCAAGATTTTGCGACGAAATGGGAAATGTCATGCTCACCTTTGTACTATGGGTTCATTAAAAAGAAATGGGAAACTTGGAAACATGTCAGATATAAAAGCAGAGAAATTGATATAGCGATGACCAGATTAAGGCTGGGACACACCAAACTAACAGCACACAGCTCTAAGTACAGAACAGACATCAACGAACTCTGCATTCACTGTCAGGTGCCTGAAACAATCGAACACTATCTCCTTCACTGCTTCAGACATCATAGTGCCAGAGTAAATTTCAAACAAGTACTTATCTCACTTAAAATACCCTTTACCATCGAGCATATATTAGGAGGCGGTGACCACCGGTTAGAAGAAAAATACCAAATAGTCAAAGCACTGGCTAAATATCTACAGTCGACCAACAAACTGGGTCACATCTGACCCGTGCCACATTTATACCTGGCGCCACCAACAGCTAAACACAGACAACAACTGCCTCGTTGCAGTACCAAGGATCAGCTGACGCCATAAACACAACACACCACCCTTCGGTGCGGCAAGTCTCCCTCTAACACACACCTCTGTTGTAGTCGCCGCTCCTCTGTCTACAGCACAACGCAACAAGTACTTTTGAAACTCTTATCATCCTCAACATAAACGCCTCTACCAACATCTGTACTGGTGCAGTCATCGGGAGGACAAACCCTTCTTGCAAACTGCACCTACTATCAAGAAGAAGAAGATCAACAAACAGCATTGTTTAAAATAGAAGATATGGGTATAATGGGTTGACATTTAGGGGAGAGGTAGGTTACATGGAGCTAATTAGGTAGTACTTAGTTTTTATCCTAAACTGGTTGGGAGAGGTACAGTCTTTAACATGATTGGGAAGGTCATTCTACATTCTGTGTCCCTTGATTTGTAAAGCATTTCTAGTTTGATTTAGTCGTACTCTTGGAATATCAAATAGGTATTTGTTTCTGGTGTGGTGCTCATGGGTTCTGTTACAACCTTCTAGGAAGCTTTTAAGGTCAGGATTGACATTACAGTTCAGCATTTTATATATACAAAATACACATGAGAGGATGTGCAGTGACTTAATATCTAACATATTCAGAGATTTGAGTACATACATACATACAATACAAGAGTAAGGGTACCGTGTGATGTCTGGGGCCAGAGTTTGATATTGTTCTAATAGAAGCTTTGTGTTGGGTAATTAGAGGACATAAATGATTTTGGGTAGTAGAACCCCAAGCACAAATACCATAGTTGAGATAAGGATCTTCTTGAGGTTATCTTGAGATGATTTCGGAGCTTTTAGTGTCCCCGCGGCCCGGTCCTCGACCAGGCCTCCACCCCCAGGAAGCAGCCCGTGATTTTACTGCTAGGAAACAGGGGCATAGGGTGAAAGAAACTCTGCCCATTGTTTCTCGCCGGCGCCTGGGATCAAACCCAGGACCACAGGATCACAAGTCCAGCGTGCTGTCCGCTTGGCCGACCGGCTCCCTGGATAGATGAGAGAGTAATAGAGTGTCACCAGGGCAGGGCGAGGTACATAATATCTGATCTTAGAAAGAATGCCAACAGTTTTTTATTTTATTTTTATATATTTAGAATGTGTCCCGGGAAATTCAGCATGTGGTCAATGAGAATGCCAAGGAATTTGCCATCTAATTTGTTACAAATTTGGGTATTGTTTATCCTGAGATTTATTTTATTTGAGGATTTATTGCCAAACAAAATATAGAAAGTTTTGTCAAAGTTGAGGGTGAGTTTGTTGGCAGTTAGTCAGAGATGGACTTTATTTAGCTCAGTATTCACTGTGACATTTAGAGCAAGGGGGTCAGGACTGGAGTAAATGAAGGTTGTGTCATCAGCAAATAGAATTGGTTTGAGGTGTTGGGAGACATTTAGAAGGTCATTAATGTAGATGAGAAAGAGGAGAGGGCCAAGTATGCTGCCCTGAGGAACACCAATGTTGATGGGTAGGGTGGGAGAAATTGAATTATTCACAGAAACATACTGGAGCCTGTCAGTAAGGTAAGACTTAAGGTATTGCTGGGAGTGACCTCTGACTCCATAATGATGTAATTAAGAAGAAGGTTTTGGTGGTTGACAGTGTCAAAAGCCCTACACAGGTCCACAAATAACCCAACAGGGAACTCATTTTTATCAAGAGCTGCATGTATCAAGTTAATCATACTAATAAGTGCATCATTAATGTTTTTTTTTTGGTCTAAAGCCATATTGACAAGAGCTAAGTATATTGAGTTTGGCTAGATAAGAGTAAAGCTGCTTGAAGATTAGTTTTTCAAATATTTTTGACAAGTTTGGCAGAATTGATATAGATCTGAAGTTGTTGACATCAGTGAGATCACCACATTTGTGGACAGTGGTTACTCTCTCTTTTTTTAGAATATCTGGAAAGGTTTGGAGTTCAAGTGACTTGTTGAAGAGCTATGCAATGGCAGGGGCTAAAGATCTGGACGCTTTTTTTGTAAATTAGAGTTGGTATCTTCTCAAGGGCACTAGACTTGGTTTTAAGGGAAAGGATTATCTCAGTAACATCAGTGGAATTAGCAGGCATTAGGTACAGAGACTGTGGATAGTTACCTGTAAGATAGTCCTGAAGATTAGTACTGGAAGATAGAATATCATTTGCAAGGGATGATCCAATGGAAGAGAAGAACCTGGTTGATACCTGGTTGATACCTGGTTGATAGGGTTCTGGGAGTTGTTCTACTCCCCAAGCCTGGCCCGGGGCCAGACTTGACTTATGAGAGTTTGGTCCACCAGGCTGTTGCTTGGAGCGGCCCGCAGGCCCATATACCCACCACAGCCCGGTTGGTCCGGCACTCCTTGAAGGAAACAATCTAGTTTCCTCTTGAAGATGTCCACGGTTGTACCTGTAATATTTCTGATTCTCGCTGGTAGGACGTTGAACAACCGTGGACCTCTGATGTTCATACAGTGTTCTCTGATTGTGCCCATGGCACCTCTGCTCTTCACTGGTTCTATTATCTTCACTGGTTCTATTGAGTTCAACCTATTGGACTCAATAGCAGTATCAGAGGCTGAAAGCAGACCATCGTTATTGGACAGGAGTATTGGTTTGTTATTTAAAATCTTCTTTGATCCCAATATTTGTGAAATTGTGCTCCATGTTTTCTTAATGTTGCCCTTTGTGTGGGTAAATTTATCTTCGTAGTATTTAATTTTGGCTCTTCTAATTATTTTAGATAGCAATGATGAGTAATTCTTTGAAGACGATTCCTAACCTATACTTCTTCTCAAGGTCATGTTTTTTATTAATGGATTCAAGTATCCCCTTTGTAAGCTAAGGATTGTTTAGCCTTTTAGTTGTGACTTGTTTTGTTAGCATAGGACAGTGGGTGTTATAAAGGCTGAGAGTTTTTTGAAGAAAAGATTGCACGGCTAGATTGATGTCCCCTATGCTACCTAATTTGGATTCCCAGTTGATATTAGCAGCAGCAGCTATAAAATTGCCTATAGCAGTTTCATTGTGCAGCCTAAAGCTTATCTCCCTTGTCTCTAAAGATGGTTTGTTAATGTTGGTTAGGAGAAATGTGGGGGTAATGGTCTGTAGTGCTATCGATGATTATCCCTGAAGTAAGCGGAGAGGTTATGTTGGTCCAAATGTGATCAAGAGCCATGGCAGTACTATCAGTGATTCTAGTATATTTAGTGATTAAGGGTATGAGAAAGCAGGAATTCATACAGTTGAAGAAACTAGTAGCTAGGGTTATCAGGCTCGCAGAGGTCAACGTTAAAGTCCCCAGAAATAATTAAGTGGTTTTTGTTCAGTCTGTTCTTTAGTATTAGATTTCTAAGGTTAGTGTTAAATTCAGTCACATCAGTGTTAGGAATCCTGTAGACTGCTCCCACAGTCAGGACAGCATCGCTACCCTTGACTCTGAAACAGGCAAATATATACTTATTTATTTATTTATTTATTTATTTATTATTTATTTATTATTTATTTATTTATTTATTTATTATTTATTTATTTATTTATTTATATACAAGAAGGTACATTGGGATTGTGAGGATACATAGCATAGTAATTACATTCTTGTAAAGCCACTAGTACCCCCAGCATTTCGGGCAGGTCCTTAATCTAAGAAAATTTTAAATAGGTAAATACTTGCAAAATTTATAAAAATGATAACAGTTACATAGCAAGAAAAAAATAAAAGATGAGAGAAAATTGTAGGTATATTAAAGCACATAGGTAGCTCAGATTGATTGCAAGGACAGCTTGAATGGTAGTTTAACAAAAATTAGTAGGCAGAATACAGCATATGGCTAGCACATAAAAGAAGACAGCAATGAACACAATGATAAAGTTGTTTGGGTTAAGTACATAAAGATTGGGAGATTGGGTAACACTAGATACAGAGCAAATTTATAGCTCAGTGTAGGACACTACGAAGATGAAATTAGGTACTTTTTGTTTTTGTTTTTAAATGAGGCAAAAGTTTGACAGCTTTTCAATTCACTAGGGAGTGAGTTCCATAGACTAGGTCCCTTAATTTACATAGTAGTGTTTACACAGATTAAGTTTGACCCTGGGGATATCAAACAGATATTTATTTCTGGTGTTGTGATAATGGGTCCTATTACATCTGTCCAGGGAGAGTTTCAGAGCATGGTTTGCATTTAAGAACAGGGTTTTATAAATGTATTTGACACAAGAGAATGTGTGGAGGGAGTTAATATTTAGCAAGTTTAGGGATTTAAACAAGGGAGCTGAGTGTTGTCTGAAAGCAGAGTTTGTTATTATTCTGATAGCAGATTTTTGCTGGGTGATAATGGGCTTAAGGTGGTTTGCAGTAGTAGACCCCCATGCACAGATACCATAATTAAGATAGGGGTAGATTAGTGCATAATATAGTGAGAGGAGAGCAGAGTTAGGAACATAATATCTGATTTTGGAGAGTATACCAACTGTCTTAGAGACTTTCTTAGTTATGTGTTGAATGTGGGTGCTGAAGTTGAGTCTCTTGTCTAGGAATAGGCCAAGAAACTTTTCCATAATTTTTATTACTGATGTTAATGTTGTCTATCTGTAGCTGAATTGCATTCGATGATTTGCTTCCAAATAAGATGTAGTAAGTCTTTTCTATGTTTAATGTTAGTTTGTTAGTTGACATCCATAAGTGGACTTTTTTAATTCATTATTCACAACATTATTCACAACATACTCTCCATAAGGGTCTCTAGATTTAATTATTTGTAAGCAAGTCAGTTCTTGGTGGTAGTAAAGAGAAGTACCACCTCCTCTTTGTATAGGACGACAGTTATGAATAGCTGAGTAGTTAGGTATGTTGTAGAGTTGAGTAGTGTCCTCTTTTTAACCACATTTCAGTAAACAGAACAAAAGAGAATTTTTTGTCAACCGTTTGAATCAGGGCATTAACATCATCAAAGTGTTTGCTTAGAGATCTTACATTCAAGTTAATTACAGAAACATTGTGATTACACGCTAAAACATTGTTTACATCATGCGATGTATAATACCTGCAATTTTGATCATTAAGTGATGATTGTCACAGATACTAGATAAGAGGTTATGGTCTGGGTCTATAATAGTTTGCATAAGAGGGCTGTTTTATAGAAAAGCCAAAAAAAAGACAATTATAAAAGAACTAGCTACGGATAAAAAAGAATACTGTATATAAAACTATACACAAAATGAGGTAGGTTGCTTAAAGGTACTTTCAGGTACACTGAAGGTAATAATTTGCACAAATAATCAAAATTGCACAGGCAAAGCCAAGAGCACAATGGAGCAAGGGTGGTGAGGCTAGGCAACCTGGGTTACAAAGAAAAAGTAGAATAAAAATTCTAAAGTAATATAAACTTAATGGTAATTTAAGTAATAAAAACTTAATGGGAACTTAAGAAAAGTAAAAATGAACTAGAATACTTAATAACAATAAATTACCAATAAAAGTAAAAAAGCAATTAAGATATCTATAAAACAAATAGCTTACTTACTATAATATTATAAGTACACTTTAGTTGAATACTAAAGTTACACTAAAACACTAAAACAAAATGAGGTAGATTAAATAGAGATACACTCAGGTACACTGGATGATAAAGTTTATACTAGCGGACACAGGCAAAGCCAGTGTACAATTGAACAAGGTAGTAAAAAAGAAAAAAAAGAGACAATAATAAAGATGACAATTTTTTTTAATAAAGTTAAAACCTTTTGAAAGGAAGGGCAGAGCTATAGTACACATTGGTAGTTAAATGAGATTATAATTTGAATTCTGGTTATTCAGCAGCTATCCCATAGTTATTCAGGAAAGAATTGAGGTGAGCTCCAATAGGTTTTCCAGGGTCAGTCCTCCTAGCTATAATTTTACCTTCTCGCACAAAACAATGTTTAATTACAGGGGAATTTTTGCAGAAATCCCGCAGTTTAAGTCAGAGTACCGACAAATCAAAATTAAATCAAATGTTTATTCAGGTAATTATTTAGGTTTATTTCAGGGCTTCCGATCATAAGAACATAAGAATAAAGGTAACTGCAGAAGACCTATTGGCCCATACGCGGCAGCTCCTGTTTATCTCCAATCCCATTCATATACTGTACATGTTGTCAATCACTTATTAATCTGCCCGAAATGCTATGCGTGCTAGTGGCTTTATAAAAATGTAAAACTTCAAGTCTCTGTACTCTCATAAGCCCAATGTACCTTCTTGTATATAAATAAATAAATAAATAAAATAATCTATGTTTTCAAGAGGAAGACCAATGGTATTTGCAATTATCGATTCAAGCAACTTTTCCACAATTGACGTTAAGCTAATTGGTCGATAGTTTGACACAAGTGATCTATCTCCCTTCTTGAAAATTGGCACCACATTAGCAACCTTACACGACTGACTCTAATGATTTATTTAATATAATGAGCTCACAAAACTCCTCTTTGCATTCTTTAAGCACCCTGGCAAACACATCGTCTGGCCCTGGGGATTTGTTTGGCTTGTAACAATTCTATTGTTACATAAAGTATGGTGACAATAAACACAGACACTAAGAGAATTTATATATATTTGGTCGAGTATACAGAAGTTTGCAGTTGACACTTTGGCGAGCAATGGTGTGATAACGAGATGAGTGCACTGATAGTCGATACAGTATCTCGCAAGTGACTGTTCTAACCAACACTTGAAAGTAGACTGATTAATCCTCGCTACTTTGCTGCTTATATGCTCGGGCCGAGTATATTATTGGGATAATCTACTCGCTACAGGCTTGAGTTTCATGATTTGTTTAATAACATCCTCCCTGATGGGATATTTACGGCCTCACGCGGTAGCTGGTCCTAATCCCTGCAACGACAACTATAAGCCCTTCTCTTCACTCAGTTTTCTGCCGTCATACATTTATCTGACCAGTAACAGAAGAGAGAGGTTGTAAAGTGATTAAAACTTAACACTCACCAAGAATCAAGCCAGCAAGATCTGGTCTCGTGCAGAAGCCAAGTATCAAGTAGCATAAAAAAGCTACTCCCTTGGTAAGCTATGTTAATAGAACAGGTAATTAACACCTGTGTAAATAGGACCTGTTTGCCTGGGCCAGTAGGCCCAGTACTTAGTGTTTTGTCATTTTTATTTATATATATACAAGAGTTCTTACATTCTTGTACAGCCACTAGCACAGACAGCATTTTGGGCAGGCCTTTAATCCTAATTTTCCTTGGAATACAACTCGGCAAATCGTTTAACAACCAGGTACCCATTCACTGCTGTGTGAACAGTAGCTACAGTTAAGGACTGGCACCCAGTCAATCCTCCCCCGGCCATGATACGAGTCCAGGCTGAAGCGCTTACAAAGCGTTGGGCTAGTGTTTTACCACTGCACAACGGGGAATGTTAATTAAACCACGGGAAATGTTATTAAACACTACACCAAATTAAAAAAAAATTCAATGAACCTTAGGCATAATTTAAAGGACACAATTATTAAGTACTGTACTGTACTGTACTTGCAAAATGCCATATTGTAGAGCATTACTTATCACTAAGAGATGCATTAGAATAGGGTAAAAGTTTGGGCTAAAAGGGGCTAAAAATTTGGTGTATTGTGGTAGAGAAAGTCTCCTGAACAATTTTGGGATAACTCTAATTTGGTTCCTATCACAAAGCAATGCTGCTGCTTTTCTTGACATCATCTGCATGGTGTTTCCAAGATTAATAACATTAAATAAGTTATACAATATTTTTTTTTGTATCACAACAATACATTGTTATGAAGAAACCAGTTTTCTGATTCCCAAAGTTGATTGGTTGTAGTTTACTTCCAGAGACCATTATGTGCTTAACCTTTTCTACTACTGCTCCCAGGATGGATATAGGGGTGTATAATAAATAAATAAGGTAGATTACAGTAAATAAGTTATATTAAATTAACTCCTGCACTGCGCACCTGTTTCAAGAGACAACTCAGTGGTGCACACAAAAAAATTCAAAGTTTTTTCTAATATTGTTAAAATGTGTTCCATGATAATGAGACAGTTAAAAAAAATTATGTAGCTTACTTTGGCTGTGGTGGAGAGAGGAATATTCATAATGTCATCACTGATGAGATACCCTGTGGAAGTTGCCTAGGCTAGGCAGGTGGTGAGAATTGCCACGAATATATTAATACAGTACTGATTTATTTTAATGTCATAGATTTTGTTTTTCAGAGTTATTTTGTAGTTATATTATGCAATAGTGTGTAATTTGAGAAATTTAAATAATGTGTGGAACATTGACACACACAATTATTGTACATTGATGTCACTAATATGCACCGTTGCATGTTCCCCTGATTGCAACACAAGCAACTTGGACCCCAGCAGCTTCCCAGAGGACCTGCCTCACAGCATTCCCAAAGACTGGTGGGGGGGGGGGGTTAAGTGGGGAGCTTTACTGACTGATATCTGCAACTAGCTGTTTCACACTTGGCTGGCTTCATTTTTTCACAGGGCCTCTTCTTATTCAGCAGGCCATCAAATGCTCTTCACTTTGGGTAAATGAGCTCCCACACATCCAGTGCACAACATATACTGGATAAAGACAAACTATTTAGCATTGGTGGAACATGAACAAGGGGACAAATGAGCCACAAGGATGTTACAAAGAACTTTTTCAGTGTCAGAGTAGTTAACAGATGAAATGCATTAGGCAGAGAAGTGGTGGAGGTGGATTCCATACACAGTTTCAAATGTAGATATGATAGAGCCCAGTAGGCTCAGGAATTTGTACACCAGTTGATTGACAGTTGAGAGGCAGGACCAAAGAGCTGAAGTTCAACCCCCAAAAGCACAACTAGGTAAGTATATGCTGTACTCATCTCATCCATGTTGCACCTCAATGAACCACACAAATATAAATGGGAGGCTAGGATACTCCTTACTTCTTATTGACTCACTCATGCATCTTGGCCATGGCACTATGCTGACAGTAGCACTGTAGGATCTCTCAAATGTTCTGGATATATAACCTAGTGTCTAAAATTGACAAACAACTCCAGAACAATCCCACTGTCTCACAGGCATCTGCAGGAATAGTTTCTTCTCTTATGTGTACCACAGTATTTAGGAATTAGTTATAACTTAGCCAATGTAGCATCAATTAATAAATTTCATAGAAAGGAGGGACATCTTATCTTCTTATCTTGAGATGATTTCGGGGCTTAGCGTCCCCGCGGTCCGGTCCTCGACCAGGCCTCGTTTTTGTTACACACCCTCAGGAAGCAGCCCGTAGCAGCTGTCTAACTCCTAGGTACTTATTTACTGCTAGGTAACAGGGGCATCAGGGTAAAAGAAACTCTGCCCATTTGTTTCCACCTCCACCGGGGATCGAACCTGGAACCTCAGTACTAGGAATCCGAAGCTCTGTCTACTCAGCTATTAAGACTCCTATCAAGCCTCAGCTATCAAGACACAGAAACACAAAGTTCATAAAATGTTGAAAGAAAAGCAGACTTCATGTTACATTAATAGCCTCTACCAGAAATTTGAAATTTAACTGCCTAGGCTCTTTAAACTCAAACATCTTTACTATACTTTTCAAACAATCTTGGAATGTCAGAGACAATAAATGAGCCCCACACTCAAGTACTAAAACCTTAATAGGTTTGTTTTTCACTTGGCAAGAACTGTAAATCAAACTTGAAAATCACCACAAATTAACAATAATGCACCATGAAACATGTGCATAAATAATTACCACTGCAAGCTGCATGAAATGCCTAGGAATCGTGGTACCAAGAGCTGGCAAATGAAGTGAGCCACCCTTTTAAAGGGGCGAATCGCAAAAGGGCCAGCACGAATTACAAGAAGCAGCAGCCCTCTGTGAGGCACAAGCACAGCGCCGACCACAGAAGATGAACATGTCACAGAAGGCACACACAACCTGGAACCTGGTTCCACGGTAAGCCTATCTTGACCAATCACAGGCAATGTCCTAGTGCTACCCTACTACTTCCAGGAATGAGATAAGAAACAACAAGCACAAAGAAGGTCCAAAATAGGCTGACAAGATGCAGCAGCAAAAAAAAAAAAAATGACCACACACTTCCTCTGGAAAAAAAAAAAGTAGAAAAGTGGGAGGCAGACAAGAGGACCGAGGCCCTAGCTGATTCTAATGCCTGGGCTAAGACAGCCTGTCGGCACACAAGACGGGCAGCGTAGAATGCCACCTCCCAGAGCACGGGTGAATATGGTATGTGCAGTGCTGCTGACAATGCTGCAGTGGGCATGAAACCACCCACACCAAGTCTAGAGGTGAGTGTTTCAGTATCTTCATGGAGCCACTCAGAGTGGAGCTCCATGACTGCCAGAAACCATACAACTGAAACCACATGCGAGCAAGCCCAAAAAACACTTGAGTTTGGAGCTACACCAAGCCCGCATAACAGGAAAGAGCAGGAGCATACAGGCAGTCTTTGAGTGGCACAAAAGAAGGGCCACAAAGTCACATGAAACACGGTCGAACCCTCACGCCACTCAAGCATGCGGGAATGACAAAAGCTGGTTCCAAGTCCCAAGGGAAAACAGGATTGTCTGCTAGCCAGTTTCCTCTTAATGCAATCAAAAGGCAGAAGACCCATACTCAAAAGAGGCAGAGTCCATCAAAGAGGCACACTCCAGGTTATGCAGGAATGTACTTAAACAGATACTTATGAACTACTGATGAAGGGTCTCAAGATAAAAAACCTCTGAAAGGACGGTTTTGATGGGCCCAACGGCACATAGAAATGCAACCTGGCGAAAGCCAGATTCAAGTCAAAATCATACAAGGAAGGGGGATATGGAAACCCCTCCTTTTGAAGCAAAAAGTTCTTGCCCGAAGGAACAGATTCCCATGTGGCATCCAAGGAAATCCAAGGGGCCCCTTGCCAAACTACTCCCCATACCCAGGGAACCAACCATGAATGCTCCAGGGCAGAGTCTGCATCCTCGCCTACCTTCCATGATAGAAAAGTGGCTGGCTGGAAAGAAAACCCCAAAACCTCGGCGGGATCAACAGGCTAAACTACCTCCATGCCCGTATTGGAAGGAGCTGCTCCCGGATGCGGCGGACCTGCTCCCGGATGCGACGGACCTGCTCCCGGATGCGGCGGAGCTGCCCCCGGATGCGGCGGAGCTGCTCCCGGATGTGTCGTAACTGCTCCCGGATGCGGTCAAGCCGCATCCCGAACTAAACCCTGCCTTGGCCTGTAAAACCCTTGGACACTTCCTTGAAGTGTCCTCTGATTCTCCCCCCCTCCCCTTTCCCCAGAAGCAGAGGAAAAGAGCAGAGACAGGATGAACCATGCCAGAAAGGGAAGGAAGAGGTGCGGATGGAGACAAAAGTGGAGTTCACCATTGCCTCCAAGTTTGAGTCCCTAAACACAAGGCAGCCCATCTCTGGGTCATCCAACTGGGCATACAACCTAGACCACTGCAAATGTGTAAAACAAACCTGCAAAGCAGTAGCTGTCTGATACTTGCTAACTTCATTTGGAGGGTCAGATACAAGACTTGCCAGAGGAACGCAAACCCCACACAACTCTGGGTCATAGGTGTCCTTTGACCCAACAGGCGGTATAGCAGAGGCTGGATGAATGATCATTGCCCTGTGGCATGGATGACGAACAACCCTGAAACTTGCATGAGGCGAGAATCAGCTCAGAGGAAATACCTATAGACCAACTGAACCTGTAGGGGATTTTCAGGTCCAGAAAGGTAAACCATGCAGGACTCCCATACACTGGGGATGCTACACTGGACCTAAAAGTAAACCGCCACAGCCTGGGCTACACAGCGGGGAAAGCCGACTTTGGCACACACTATATACAAGCTGGCGAACCACTAGTGTTCTCCACCAACTAATGATTGCTCCTGACTCAGGTCTTGACAGAGGAGCAACAAGACCCCCTGACTCACCCAAGATGAGGGCAACCCCAAGGAGGAAGGATGTATAAGGGGGTGAATTTCCAAACATACCAGTGAGGATCTCTGACAATGGTAAAGAACACTCAGGAAAGGTGATCCTGAACACATGCAGCTAAAAGCCAGGCCACATTACACCATGGTGTACAAAACAAACCACACAGGACAAAGTGTAGAGAAGCACTTAGCTGAAAAGCACCAGGGCAGCCACAGCCACTAACAACCCTAGGGGCCCCTACTGCAGATGTCTGGAAGGCATTGCATCAGTGGAGAAACTGAAGGCTTGAGCTAATGAATAGCATGACCCTCGGCCCCTTCCTGCCCAAATGAGTGGGAGGAGTGGGGCGAATGAGTACATGCTTGTTTTGAGAAATATTTGATTGTTTGTGTACATTGTTGGGGACTTCATTTGGAGGGTTGTGAGGCTAAGATCTGTTTGAACCGAGTAGTGGTTTATATTGGCTCACTGACTTTCTGGGTGCCTTCTCCTGTGAGATGGCAATGTCACCTGCTTACCTGCTTGATACCTGCTTGATGGGGTTCTGGGAGTTCTTCTACTCCCCAAGCCCAGCCCGAGGCCAGGCTCGAAGAGAGTTTGGTCCACCAGGCTGTTGCTTGGAGCGGGCCACAGGCCCCATACCCACCACAGCCTGGCTGATCCGGAACTTCTCTTAGAAAACAGACCAGTTTTCTTTTGAAGATGTCCACGCTTGTTCCGGCAATATTTCTTATAGTCGCTGGGAGGACGTTGAACAACCGCGGACCTCTGATGTTTATAGTGTGTTCTCTGATTGTGCCTATGGCACCTCTGCTTTTCACTAGTTCAATCTTGCATTTTCTTCCATATCGTTCACTCCAGTATGTTGTTATTTCACTGTGTAGATTTGGGACCTGGCCCTCCAGTATTTTCCTTGTGTATATTATTTGGTATCTCTCTCATCTCCTTTCTAGAGAGTACATTTGGAGAGCTTTGAGACGGTCCCAATAATTTAGGTGTTTTATCTCGTCTATGCGTGCCGTATATGTTCTCTGTATTCCCTCTATTTCAGCAGTCTCTCCTGCTCTGAATGGGGAAGTGAGTACTGAGCAGTATTCGAGCTTCTTGTGCCTCTTATGAGGGGAGGGTGGGAACAGGTTCTGGTTCTGGTTCCAGTAGGCTGAAATCAACTCCACAGCTGATGTGATCCAGTAGTTAGGAGCCATCTCAAGGAGATAGCTTCAGGAAGCTACAAGATGCTCCAGAAACAGTCCTAAATATGGATAAAATGGGAAATACCTCTCAAAGTGTTGAGGTGTGCCCATATGAAGGACTGTGAATGTTATTACTAGATTTTACTACCGCAGATCCACAAGGTTCTGTTGAAGTTTTTGGTGTATTTTTATTGTCAGCTAGGCTGCTTATAGATGAAAGGGTTAATCAATATATCATTAATTATAAGACAGAGTTTATGATGTACTGTTTGTTCAGTGCATATCTTCTTGCACATTTTCTTTGAGTATGATTTATACCTACCTTTATGCAAGGTTTATGTCTTTTTTTTCTGTGGGAAGCCCCTATAGCTCCCCAAAGCTTACCGAGCTGATATGAATGTATTAGACCGTGGCATCATTCTATTGGAGTTCTTGCCTACCGGCAAGAAGCCAGAACCTGGTCCCCTCAGAGAGGCACAAGGAGCAATGGCCTATTGAAACTCCCCATGTGTTTGGAAGCATTTCCTTTTGGTGTATTTCTGCAGTGTGTGGTACACAGGCCAGGAATAACTATTCAGTACTGGGGCAGCTTGCGCTTAGGGCCACCTAAAGGTGGTGGAGGCCAAGACCGTCAGTAGTTTCAAAGCGTTATATGACAAAGAGTGCTGGGAAGACGGGACACCACGAGCGTAGCTCTCATCCTGTAACTACACTTAGGTAATTACACTTAGGTAATTACCTTCCCTAGGCACCCTGTAAGTACTGCCCTTGCGTCTTGGGGTTCTCTTCCACAATGCGTTCGGGAACTGCTTCTGTAGGGGTCTGTTGCTGCTCAGCAATTGCCCACCCTTGATGCTAGCTGGGTTTTTTTTTGCAGCCACTGTTTGGCCTTTCATAGGAAGTGGTATCATTGCTGATAGGGGCACAAGGAATTCTGCAGCTTGTCTCCCATTGTATGCAGTAGCCGGTTCTGTTCCTCTTGGGGACGTTGTGCTTTCGCAGGGTTTTCTTTTTCTTTTTGTTTCTTTTGCCTGGTGGGGAGTCTGGCCTCTTGGTTTATCCACCTTCTGTTATACTGTATAGGTGGTCCTCCGCTATGCCCCTGTGCTTGCACACGTTACAGAAGTTCAGGTTTTTTGCAGTTCTCTTGGTAGTTTGGGCCTAACCGGTTAGCAATACCTTGCCTGAGCTTCCCTTAGCAATCAGTCTAAGGGTCCTGGAAATCCTCATTGGTGCTCTTTGGACCTATGGATATGTCCTCTGGGTTCCTACTCGCTGAGTGTGAGTTTGACGGTTGCTCTGTCCCCTTGTCTCAGGGTGACACACACCAATTTTGCCTCAATCATGCGGCCTGCTGGGGTCAATGACTCCTTTGACCCGGAGTCTTTTTAAGTCCTGATCCTTGCTTGTACTCCTGTTTACCCATTCTACTGATATTGATGTTCGGATACAGGCGGCTTTGGCACTGCATGCTAGATATAGATTGCTGCAGCGCGCTATGTTGGTTGCTCACCTGGATGCCCTAAGGCTGCCCTGCTTGGGTTATAAGGACCCACACTTGGGGGCATTAGCCGCTTCGACTATGGTTTCATCCGCACTCCCTAGTCCTTCCCTGGTTGGTGTCGTCTTTCTCCCCACCCCCCCTCTTTGCTCCCAACTCCCAAACGTCTGAGGGGTTTCGGAGTCGGGGCAAGGCTTAGATGGTAGTGAGACTTGGGCGGCTTCGGGGACTGCCCCATCCGGGTTGGTGACGGAGGCATTCAAGCTAACTCCTCCCACCGAGGCTTCAGGGTTTTACCAGTGGACCCCCTTCTTTTCAGCCTTTCCCCTGGACTTTGCCTTTTCTTTAGGGGTGGCGGACAGCTCTGCCCCGTGTTCAGGCGTGGAGGATCCCGGAGCTGGGGAGGAGTTGACTTGGGGAGCCTGGGCCCCATTTGACCCCACTTGGGTGTTGATATTCTCACAGAGGGGCATGTTGTTGCAAGGAGAGGGGGGTATGATTTGGGTTTGGTTCCAGGTTCCCCTGGGTTCTTCTGTTCCTTCCCTCCAGAGGTTTTCGGCTTCTCGAATCCCACCTAAGGAGGTTCGGGAGGCTTATACCTCCTGCAAGACCCAGATTATGCCTCGGTGAGGGATCCGTCTTCTTTTGAGTTTGGTTTGGCCTTCCCCTTTTGGGTACGTTACCAGGTACTGGAGTCTTCCTGGTTGGCAGACTGTCTTTTCTTTTCGTTAGGAGCATGGCATGGATTTTGTCAGACCTGCACGCTTGATTGGTAGGAGACTTCCACTGTGGTACAGATTTAACTGGGGGTGAGTTTGAGTGCCTTAACTCATGCTTGTTCGCCCCTGTGCTTCCTCGGGATGTTGGCGTTGTGCAGCTTCACGTGCAGGTTTCCTCCCTTTTGGCTGCCTTTGTGGCTGCCTAGGTGGCTGAGGATTTACATGCCCGGGGACATTTGGCCTCAGTCTTGTTTCTTTTGTCTTCTCGAGCTGTCCTCAGACTGGCTTGAGAAGGATGTGGAGGCGCTGGGAGCCTGGTCTTCGTCCGGTGCGCTTGCCTCGGTGGCTTGGGCATTGCCTGCTTTGTTGAAGTTGTTTGCGCCAATTCTCAAGGAGGCGGTGTCTCTTGTTTTTGCTTCTCGCCTCGCGTGCTGATTGGCTGTGCTTGTTCTCTGCTTGGAATCTGCTTAAGATCTGGCTCTTAGGTTTTTGTTGCCTTTTTGTTCGTTGTTGTTTGTGGAGTCTCGGAGCAGTTTCAGAGCCAGCAGCGTCTAGTCGGCACAGTGGTCGCTCTGTTCGTCAGCCGATTTCTTGCAAGGGGCGTCGGCCTTTTCGTAGGTCGCCCTGGGCGATGGGGGGAGGGGGGAAAACTCACACTGTTTGCTCACGCCTAGTCCCATGATTCGTGGGCATTGTGGGTCATCTTGTCCAGCCTGTGGTAGCGTTGGGTGGCGCCTCTTTCTCTAAGGGGTTCGGGACTGGCAGGGCAGGCCTCTTCCCCTGTGCTCTGTCTGATCATCTCTGAGTGGGTATGCTTGGGCGTGGTCGAAACGACTTTGTCTCAGGTGGATTTCCCACCTGTTTCCAGTCCTGTTGCAGATCTGAGGTTCATTCTGGGTTTGTCCCATATGAACCCCCTGGATCATTTGCCCCTCTTTTCGGATGACCACACTGTTTCAGGTCTGGCTTCTCATGGAGCTGGGTGTTTGGATGGTGTCTCTGGACCTTTGGGACGTGTATTGGCACGTCCCGGTTCATCCGTGGTTCAGGTACTGGTTAGGTTTTGAGGTGGGGCAGCGGGTTTTCCGTTTTTGTTGCCTTCCATTTGGCCTGAATCTGGCACCTCACGTGTTCACGCATCTTACTCAGGTAATCTTGGCCTGTTTGCATCTGTTAGGGGGTTCGGGTTTTGGCCTACCTTGACAACTGGCTAGTGTAGGCTCCCAGCTGATCTGCATGTCTGCTCGCCAGGGATGTGGTTCTTTCCAAGCTTTTCGGGTTTGGGTTCCTGGTGAACTGGAGGACATCCCATCTGGTTCTGTCCTGGGTTCGGACTTGGCTGGGTCTTGTGTGGGACTCTCAGACTGCTTCCTTGTCTCTCCCTCCAGAGTCTTTGCTGCGGCTGCAGTCCCACCTTCATCTGTTTCTAGAGGGCTCCCGGGTCACTCGAGCAGCTGTGCGGGAGTCTGAACTTCGCTGTGCTTGTTTACCCACCAGATCGGGTTTAGCTACGGAGGCTGTTCTGGTTCCTTCGGGAATCTCCCTTCTGCCACTCTCGCGATCATTATGTTTGGCCTCCAGGGACTTTGCGTCGGTTGCTGTGTCTTCGTATTTTTTGGGGCTCAGTGCCGTGGTGCCTACCCGAGCCCTCGCTCGATGTGTTCACGGATGCCTCGTCTCTCAGCTGGGGCTTTGTGACCAGTGCTCGCCAGGCCAGCCAGAGGCGGTAGGCTCTGTCCTTTTGTCGGGTTCATAGCATGATGCGGGAGTTCGCGGCGGTTTGGTTGGTGCTCCAGAGGGTTCAGGCTCACAATCAGGCTCCATTCCGACTGTTCTCCGGTGGTTCATTGCCTGAACCACGGGGATTCTCTTTGGTCCTTGGCTCTTTGGGGCTGGTCTCTTAGAGTGACTCATCTGCTGAATTCTCAGGGTTTGGCTCTCCATGCGGTTCATGTCCGGGTGGTATCCAACATCCTGGCGGATGGCCTGTCTTGGTTCATTCCCCTGTCCACGAAATGGACGGTCGACGCCAACTCCCGGATGTGGATCTCTTCGCGTCGGTGTGGTCCCGGCGCTTTCCCATGTAGCGCCCTTCCAATTGCGAGGCAGTCGTGGTGGACACCTTACGGCAGGACTAGTTGAAGTGGGGTTACCTGTACCTCTTCCCCCCCCTCCCCCCCCCTCCAGCTGGTACCTCGAGTCCTGGCTCGGTTGGAGATTTACCAGGGGAGAATAGCCCTGTTGGCCCCTTGGTGGCCCGCCCAGCTTTGATTTCAGGCGCTGCTTGCGCGGTGTCCAAACCCGCGATGTTTCCCGTAGCTCAGCCTCTTTCAGCAGATCGGCCTGATCAGGTACCTGGCTGGTTTGGTCTTCTCGTCCACTGTTCGCATCTGGTCCTTCTGACATGGTTCTATCATCACTTGTATGGTGATCACGTGGCTTCGTTGATGGTGTCCCATCTGCGAGCTTCGTTTCGGCGATAGGATGAAGTTTCCTGGCGCTCTTTCTGACATTTTCTCTCTCTTCATAAGTTGTCCTCTATTTCGGATCGGTTTGTCTTGTCCTTTCTTTCTTTGCTTTTTCAGGACTGTCATTTGATGCCTTATACTGTCGCCTCATATCGTGCTGCACTGGCGGAGCCGCTTCAGCTTGCGTTCGGGGTGGATGTTACTTCTTCCCTATTCCGTAAGCTTTCTCGTGTTTTGTTTCACCTCCGGCCTGCTCATGCGCCGCCTGAGCTGTCCTGGTCTTTGGACAGGGTGCTCTCTTTTCTCTCTCTTCTCCTCGGTTTGTGGTTGCCCCTACAGTACAAGATTTTTTTCCAATGCTCTTTCGGTCCTGGTGATAAGGTTGTTCATTTGCAGCTGTCTCCTTTTCTGGCAAAGAATGAGTCAGCGGCTTTCCGGTGGGGTCCTTGGGTCATTGAGGCTTGGTTGGTCAGGTCAGGGGTGCATCATGTGTTGTGTCTAGTTGCAGCTCTTCACCGTTACCTGCGTGCCATGGCCTCTGTGGCCGGAGATGCAATTTGGGTTGACCCGGTTTCTCTCATTTCCTGTTCCAGGGCTCGGGGTCTCCCAGGTCGTCCGCTGGGGTATTCGGTCCAGCATGTCTATCCACGTGCCCATGACTTTTGTAAGTTTGCTGCTGTCTTTGGTAACATGTCTTGAATTGACATTCGGGCACTGGGATTTTGGAGGTCGAACAGAGTCCTGTCCGCCCGTTACTTGGTCAACGTTACGGGCCCTTGTAGGGCGTGTGTCGCTTTGGGTCGCAGGTTGCAGCCAGTTTCTCGACTTCGAGTTGAGATACGAGTGGCGGCCGCCTCTCGGGTAAGTCCCTCTTCTCACTTTTCTTTGGTTAGGTAGCTCCGGGAAGCTGTAGGGGCTCCCACAGAAAGCCAGCATTGAATGCAATGAAACGCTATTTTCTGGGTGAGCCCCGGAGGCTTCCCAGCACCCTCCCTTCCTCCCATTCTCCGCGAAAAATGTTTTTTTTTTTTTTGCATTTTTTTGATGTTCAGCCTCAAAACTGATAGCTGCAGCGGCGGGCGTAAGGGGGCTGTGCGGATGATCGGCGTGATGGTGTTAGTGATGTTTGCTTGTTTGCCTATTTTAGTTTGGGAGTTCTGCCTCCGTGTTCGGTGTTTAGGTAGTAATTTTTACCATGTGGGGTTTGTTTTATTACATCTACCTTTCTGGATACCAAACCCTGGTCGATGGCAGACATGGAATGTTTCTAAACACATTGGGGTTTCCATAGGCCATTGCTCCTCATGCCTCTCTGAGGGGACCATGTTTTGGCTCGTGAGTCCCAGTAGGCAAGAACTTCAATCGATTGATGCCACGGTCTAATACATTCATATCAGCCCGGTAAGCTCTGGGGAGCCTCTAGGGCTCACCCAGAAAATGATGTTTATTACATTCAACGCTATTTTCTGGGGGGGAACCCCGTCGGCTCCCCGGAGCTATCCAGGCTGAATGGATATGTATAACTTTCTGGCATCAGTCAATGCATGTAGTTCTTGTCTACCGGGGACCACGTGCCAGAATCTGGCCCCCCTCTAGAGAGGCATGAGAAGCAATGGCCTATAGAGACCCCCCCCCCCTTATGATTGGGAGCATTCTATGTCTGCCATCGACCGGGATTGGCATCCAGAAATGTAGGCGCCCCAAAACAAACCCCTATTCTAGTAAACTATTGCGACCAAAGACCGAACAAGTGGACAGAACTCCCCAAACGAAAATTAGCAAACAAGCATGACGTCATCATGTCGCCGCGCCGTTGTCTGCGCAACCCATCCCTTCCCTGGGAGGGGGAAGCCCCAGACCCCACCGTCGGCGACCCAACCGTTAGTTCTTAGGCTGATGGGATCTGGTGCGGTCGTGCCTCTGGCTCCAGTTTTCCGTTGCAGTTCTGTGCCTTGTGGTGTGAGCTGTCCCTTCTGGTGGTGCATGGGCCAGGAGTGATATTCCATGATACTCGGGCTGCATGTGCCTAGGGGTTACCTTCCCTAGGTGCCCTGTAAGTACTGCCCTTGGGGCTTAGGGCCACCTTCCCTTCGTCACCTTGATGTCTACCTCCGCTGTGCCGTTTACTGCTCGGTACTTGGCTGCCCTTGGGGTCTACCTCCGCTGTTTACTGCTCGGTACTTGGCCGCCCTTGGGGGTCTACCTCAGCTGTGCTGTTTACTGCTCGGTACTTGGCCGCCCTTGGGGTCTACCTCCGCTGTGCCGTTTACTGCTCGGTACTTGGCCGCCCTTGGGGTTAGCTGGGTCTTTTCTTGCCCTTGTTTGTCTCTGGGTAGGGTGTAGTTTTTGTCACTGGCAGGGGCGCGGGGTCAGCACCCGGCTCTGTTCCGCCCGGGTACGTTGTTCTCTTGCAAGGGTTTTTCTTTTGTTTTTGTTTTCTGCCTATTTGGGGGGGGGAGGTGTCTGCCTGTTGGTCCCCCATCGCTGTTCTTGAGGCATATCTATATCTTTATAACTCCACCTTGTGTTGGTGGTCCTCCCCGCTTGGCCCCTGTGAGTGTACACGTCCCTGGGGTTCAGCTATAGCAGTTTGATAGTCTTGGGTGCCGGTTCGCAGTACCCTGCCTGGGCTTCCCTTAGCGTGTAACCAAGGATAAGGGCCCTTGGGGAAAACCCCCACGGGGGCTAGGTGGTTCGATGGATGTGACCCGGAGTCCCCCCCTCGCGTCCTGCGAGTTTGAAGGATGCTCTGTCCCCTTGTCTCAGGGGGACACTCACCGGTTTTACCTCTGCCATGCTGCCTGTTAGGTCGGTGACTGTTTTGACCAGGAGTCATGCGACGTGTGTTGTCTGTACGTATTTCAATTCACCCAGGCCACTGTGCCTGATATGCGGGTGAGGGCAGCTGAGGCGTTGCATGCTCGCTTTAGGTTGCTGCAATGCACTAGGTTGGTTGCTGCCCTGGATGCCCCGAGACTGCCCCGTTTTGGTTATAAGGACCCGGACTTAAGGGGTGGGAGTCGCTTTGGCTCTAGTTCCGTCCACCTCTCCAAGTCCTTCCCCTTCTGTTGCCCATTCGGTCCCCCCCCCCCCCCCTTGCTGCCAGCTCCGAAACGTCTGAAGGTTTCAGAGCCGGGGCTGGGTTTAGTTGGTTGTGAGATTTGGGCGGTCTCGGGGGCGTCCCCTTCGGGGGCGGTGGTGGAGGCATTCGAGCCTGGTCCTTCTGCCGGAGCTTCTGGGCCTGGCCAGTGGACCCCCCCCCCCCTTTGTTCCAGCTTTTTTGGCTGCTCCCATCTTTTTTTGGGGGGTGGGGGCTCAGGAGGATGGCTCGGCCCCGGGTCCTCAGGGCAAAGTTCCCGGGGTTGGGGAGGGGTTGACTTGGGGGCCTTGGCCCCCGTTGAACCCTACCTAGGGTTTTCTACCCTTTGAGTGGGGCTTGGTGTTACAAGGAGAGGGGTTCTCTTTTGCTCCCTCCACGTACGACTTGAATTTGGTGTCCACCCCTCCCCGGGTTCGGTTCCATGATCCCGCGAGTTCTTCGGTTCCGTCTTTCTGGAGGATTCCAGCTTCCCATGTTTCGTCTTCGGAGGTGCGAGAAGCCTTGGCAGCTTACCTCCTGCTCGACCCGGATTATGCCTTCGTGATGGATCCGCGTTTCTTTGTGTACGGATCCCCTGATTCATACTGGTTTCGTTATGAAGTTCCGGAGTTATCCTGGTTGGCAGACTGTACTCTCTTTTCGTTGGAGGCTAGGCACATGTTCTGTCGGTCTCGTGCGCTTGAGTGGCGAGAGGTTTCTACGGCGTTCCAGGTTTTCCTGGGGGCGACTTCGAGCATCTTAATGCTTGTTTGTTCGGCCCTGCCCTTCCTCAGGAGGTTGGTGTCATGCAGCTTCACGTGCAGGTTCCTTCCCTCTCAACTGCCTTGGTTGCGAAGGATTTGCGGACTTGTGGCCTGCTTGCTTCGGTTCTGCGTTTCTTTTCCCTCCTTGAGCTGTCCTCGGATTGGCTTGAGTTGGATGTGGGAGCGCTTGGGGCCCAAGTCCGGTGTGCTGCCCTCTGTGGTGCGGGCATCGTCTGCTTTGTTGAAGCTCTTCACGCCCATCCTGCGTGATGCGGTTTCGCGGTTCTATGCTTCTCGCCGCGCGTGTGCTGGCTTCTTCCTTGGAATCCGCCTGGGCCCTGGCTCTTCGTTTGTCTTCTCTCTTTTGTCCGTTGCTGTTTGCTGAGTCTGCTGTGGTGCAGTACCTGCAGGCGGCCTCGGTTAGTTGTCGGCCAATGTCTGAATTGTTGTTGCTCTTGGGGGGCTCGCGGGGGCTCACGGGGGGGGGGGGCCTTCCCGGAAGGGTCGTGCCAGGGCTCGGGGGGTCTTTTTGTTGGGGTAGGCCTCTGGTGCCGGATTCGAGGCTGGCGACGCCTTCGGTTCCAGCTGTTGCTGGTCGGCGTGGGGTCCGCCCTGTTTGCCGCTTGGGTTCTTGCAAGGCACGTTGGTCCTTTCTCAGTTCGTCCCATTAACAGGGCGATGGGGGGTAGGTGGGACTCACCCGGTTTGCTCATGCCTGGTCCCATGATTTGTGGGCTTTTCGGGTCGTTTCGTGCGGCCTGTGGTGGCGTTGGGTGGCTCCTCCTGCCTCGGGGGGTTTAGGGCTGGCAGAGCAAGCCTCTTCTCCTGCGCTCTGTCGGATCATCTCGGAGTGGGTCCGCTTGGGCGTGGTCGAAACAACGGCACCCCCTCAGGTGGGTTTCCCGCCTGTTTCTGGTCCCGAAAAAGGACTGCGCAGACTCCGGTTCATTCTGGACTTTTCCCGTATGAACCCGTGGGTTTTGTGCCTCTACTTCAGGATGACTATGCTGTCCCAGGTCCGTCTTCTCTTGGAGCGGGGTGCTTGGATGGTGTCCCTGGACCTCATGGATGCACATTGGCACGTCCCTGTTCATCCGGGGTTCAGGGACTGGCTCAGTTTTGTTGTGGGGCGTCAAAGTTCGGGTTGAATCTGACACCTTGCGTTTTCACATGCCTTACTCGGGTCGTGGTGACCTGCCTGTGTTTGCTAGGTGCTCGGGTTCTGGCATACCTCGACAACTGGCTGGTTTGGGCTCCCAGCCGGTCCGCATGTCTGCTCACCAGGGATTTGGTTCCTTCCCAGTTAGCCGAGTTCGGGTTCTTGGTGAACTGGAGGAAGTCCCATCTGGTTCCCTCTCAGGTTCGGTCTTGGCTGAGTCTGGTTTGGGAGACTCGCACTGCTTCCTTGTCTCTACCTCTGGCGGCTCTGTTGCACCTGCGGTTCCGCCTTCACCTGTTTCTGAGGGGTTCCCGGGTCATGAGGCGGTTGTTCGAGAGTTTGTGCGGGAGCCTGAACTTTGCCATGATGGTCTACCCGCCGGGTCAGGTGTGGCTTTGTCGGCTGTTTTGGTTCCTTCGGGGACAGCCCTTCTGCCTCTCGCGATCGTTGGGTTCGACTTCCGGGGGCTTTGCGTTGGTTGCTGCGTCGCTGACTTCCTCTTCGGGTTTTTCGGGGTTCGGTGCCTTGGCGCCTTCCTGAGCCCTCGCTCGATGTGTACACGGACGCGTCGTCTCTTGGCTGGGGTTTTGTGACCAGTGCTCACCAGGCCGGCCAGGGTCGGTGGGGTCCGTCCTTCCGTCGGGCTCACAGCATGGTCCGGGAGTTCCCAGCGGTGTGGATGTCGCTCCGGAGGGTTCGAGTCGCTCACAGATCGACGATCAGGATCCATTCGGACTGCTCCCTGGTGGTTCATTGCCTGAACCGCGGGGGTTCAATGCGGTCCTTGGCTCTTTGGGGTTGGACGCTTCGGGTGATTCGTCTGCTGAGTTCTCGGGGTTTGGCTCTCCTGGCAGATCACGTCCGGGGGTGTCCAACGTCCTGGCAGATGGCCTGTCCCGGTTCCTTTCCTTTTTCACGGAATGGACGGTCGACGCCGACTCCTTTAGTTGGTTGTGCCAGATGTTCGGGACTCCGGACGTGGATCTCTTCGTGTCGGCATGGTTGAGGCGTCTTCCGGTATATGTGGCGCCCTTCCCCGACTGCGAGTCCGTCAGGGTTGACACCTTCAGGCAGGACTGGGCGAGGTGGGGTTACCTGTACCTCTTTTTCCCGGTTCCGCTGTTGCTCCAGGTGATGGCTCACTTGGAAACTTACCAGGGTCAGGTTGTCCTTCTGGCTCCTTGGTGGCCGGCCCAGCCTTGGTTTCAGGTGCTGCTTGCTCGGTGTCCAAACCCGAGGATCTTCCCGCTGCTCCGCCTCTTTCAGCAGATCAGTCCAGCCCTGTACGAGGCTGGTTCGGTCTTCTCCTCGAGTCTTCATGTCTGGTGTTTTTGACTCGGGTTTATCATTCCTTGTATGGTGCTCAGGTGGCTTCGTTGTTGGTCTTTGTCTCAGCGGCAGTATCCACTCAATTTAACAGCCTATATGGGGCTGAGCCCAAGTCGTTATTTACGGAGCTCCATTATTTCCGACGTTAAGTCGGGTCGGGTAATTTTTCAAGTAACATTCAGGTAGGATATATTTTATACTGTATAACTAAAATTAAATAAAGTTCATTGTGTAATTGCATTCCAATTTAGTGCATGGCCGACGATTAAGCCAGTTGCTGGCTGCTGCATGGATGATGTGTGAACACGCTCTGATCAAGTCCAGATGGGTGGGAAAAAATTGATTCATTCCTTTGTATTGAAAAATATTTCATGTATCAATCAGTGAGTTAATATTGTCTTAATAAAATTTTAGAGATGTGTTTTGATTTACCCTGAACAGTGCAGGTAATGTATTTTTAATGTTACGACACAGGCTGTGGCGGCCATGCCATAACAATGGCGATCGAGCCTTGTCACTGAGAGCTAGCCAAGACGAAATATTTTGAGCTCACCTTTTCTCTGCTGACGATAGAATATACATTTGCAGAGACTAATATGTAGCTTTTGTTGAAAAAAAAACAACTAATATCTTGTAATACTATAATAAAATTGGTAAATTGACTTACTTTTAATGTTACAACACAGGCTGTGGCGGCCATGCCATAACAATGGCGATCGAGCCTTGTCACTGAGAGCTAGCCAAGACGAAATATTTTGAGCTCGCCTTTTCTCTGCTGACGATAGAATATACATTTGCAGAGACTAATATGTAGCTTTTGTTGAAAAAAAACAATTAATATCTTGTAATACTATAATAAAATTGGTAAATTGACTTACTTTTAATGAAGCTGAAGATTACGAAGCTGTGATGATTACGTCATCCTCTGCAGCGCTTGTTTTATATGTACACTTATTTTCAGGCACTCACTTCACACAACAGCTAGCCTTACTACTAATTCACATGAGTTCTAATTCTACTTCACTATTGACAATTATTTCTACTGTATATTTACACTGTACAGTATCTTTTTGTCTAGGCTTAATTAATCATTAACACTTACAATACTGTACTCTATCAACACTTTTTACACTAATTTATATGCCTTTCAATCATATTTTATATCGTTAGTGGATGACTTGTCACGACTTGGTGGGAATTCAAGCATCGGCGGGTGCAACATGGCTTGTAGAGCATTCGTTGCTGGCGGATGTTCCACGACTTGTCGATGGGAATTCAGCATCGGCGGGTGCAGCATGGCTTGTAGAGCATTCATTGCTGGCGGATGCTCCACGACTTGTCGATGGTAATTCAGCATCGACGGGTGCAGCATCGCTTGTCGACGAAGATTTTTCACGAACCGTTGAAATCATGAATTTATCTATTTTTGTCTGAATCTGATTTTCTCTGGCTAACGTTCTGAGACATTGCTTTAAGGCTGTAAGGTGTACATAAAAATTTCCAATAACCTCATGTTTACTTTTTATTGAATATTCAATGAGTTCCTCAACTTGTTCCAATCTTTTCTGATATCCGACACCTCTAGGCAGAGCCTCACCAACATCGTCCGAGTCATCATCAGAGTCATCAGAGTCATTTCCGAGAACACTTTGCGCAATCTGTTCTTCAGTTAACAATTCATAACCAGGATTGTAATCATTTTCTAACCATTCATTGATATCATTCACTTGTACACCCTGACCAGCTTGGAGCAACATTGTTCGGATCGTTTCTTCAAACCCTTCAAAATCATTGGCTTCATTTTCAAAACCTTCGAATTCACTATCAGATACTGCTGCTTCACATCTAGGCCTCTCTGTTAACAGTTTCTTCCATGAATTTGTTAGTGTGGTTTCTTTCACTTTATTCCAAAGCCTAGCCCAGTGGAATATTGCTTCCCTGATTGTGTACTTTTTTAGATTTTCTAGTGTTCTTTGAGCCCTTGTATCCTTTCCTGTCAATTCATCTTCCTCGCTAGGTAAAACAACTAAAACATCTTCAAGCATTGCTGTTTGGTACATACGTTTAGCAGCAAGGATAACACCTTGGTCCATGGGCTGGATCAAGGATGTTGTGTTTGGTGGAAGTGCCATGCATTTTATTCTGCCATCCCTTGAAATTAACTTGCTAATGGGATGAGCAGGGGCATTATCTAGCAGCAACAATGCCTTAACCTCACTGGCCTTTATTCCACATTTGTTGATCTGGAATTCTCTGACTTCTTTGCAAAAGTGGTTTTCAAACCAGTCCGTAAATATTATTTGATTAAACCATGATTTCTTAGAATTGTAATATATTACAGGTAATGCCTGCATTATATTTTTTAAGGCTCGAGGATTTTTAGACTTGCCTACCACGGCACATTTTGTCCTGTGAGAGGCATCAGCATTAGCACAGAGCAAGACTGAGAGCCATTCCTTGCTTATCTTTCGTCCAGGAATATTTTCCTGCATCCTACTGGTTAAAGATGTACTTGGTACAGCTCGCCACATAAACCCAGTCTCGTCAGCATTATATACTTGATATTTGCTTAAATTATTACTGACAATGTACTCGTTTAATTTAGCCTTGAATGAATCAACATTAGTGGGATCAGCACTTGACGCCTCACCAGAAATTTTTTTGGTGTTTGAAATGTTATGCCGAGCCTTAAATCTTCCAACCCACCCATCACTTGCACTGAAATCTTTTATACCTAATTGAATGGCAAGTTTACTTGCTGCAACTTTAAGCTCTTCAAATCGTATTGCCATGCCAATTGTGCGGTGCTGAATAAACCACTTATACACTGCAGCATCCAATTGTGGATACTGACCAGACTTTACTGTTTTTCTCGAACATGCAGCACCAGAAGTAGCACACTCTACAGAAACAACTACACGGCAGTGAGGAGAGAGGCAGAAAGAAATTTTGAAAAAGGGATTGCGGACAAATGTAAAACAGAACCAGGTCTATTCTATAAATTCATAAACAACAAATTGCAGGTAAAGGATAATATTCAGAGGTTGAAAATGGGAAATAGATTCACGGAAGATGAAAAGGAAATGTGTGAAACACTAAACGAAAAGTTCCAAAGTGTGTTTGTACAAAATGAAATCTTTAGGGAACCAGATACAATAAGAATTCCAGAGAACAACATAGAACACATAGAGGTGTCTAGAGACGAAGTGGAAAAAATGCTCAAGGAGCTCGGTAAGAACAAAGCAGCTGGCCCAGATGGCGTTTCACCATGGGTTCTGAGAGAATGTGCATCTGAGCTCAGCATTCCACTTCACCTGATCTTTCAGGCATCCCTGTGTACAGGAATCGTAGCAGACGGGTGGAAACAGGCTAACATAGTTCCAATCTACAAAAGTGGCAGCAGGGAAGACCCCCTCAATTATAGACCTGTATCATTGACAAGTGTAATAGTGAAAGTATTGGAAAAACTAATCAAAACTAAATGGGTAGAACACCTAGAGAGAAATGATATAATATCAGACAGACAGTATGGTTTTCGATCTGGAAGATCTTGTGTATCGAATTTACTCAGTTTCTATGATCGAGCCACAGAGATATTACAGGAAAGAGATGGTTGGGTTGACTGCATCTATCTGGACCTAAAAAAGGCTTTCGACAGAGTTCCACATAAGAGGTTGTTCTGGAAACTGGAAAATATTGGAGGGGTGACAGGTAAGCTTCTATCATGGATGAAAAATTTTCTGACTGATAGAAAAATGAGGGCAGTAATCAGAGGCAATGTATCAGAATGGAGAAATGTCACAAGTGGAGTACCACAGGGTTCAGTTCTTGCACCAGTGATGTTTATTGTGTACATAAATGATCTACCAGTTGGTATACAGAATTATATGAACATGTTTGCTGATGATGCTAAGATAATAGGAAGGATAAGAAATTTAGATGACTGTCATGCCCTTCAAGATGACCTGGACAAAATAAGTATATGGAGCACCACTTGGCAAATGGAATTTAATGTTAATAAATGTCATGTTATGGAATGTGGAATAGGAGAACATAGACCCCACACAACCTATATATTATGTGAGAAATCTTTAAAGAATTCTGATAAAGAAAGAGATCTAGGAGTGGTTCTAGATAGAAAACTATCACCTGAGGACCACATAAAGAATATTGTGCAAGGAGCCTATGCTATGCTTTCTAACTTCAGAATTGCATTTAAATACATGGATGGCGATATACTAAAGAAATTGTTCATGACTTTTGTTAGGCCAAAGCTAGAATATGCAGCTGTTGTGTGGTGCCCATATCTTAAGAAGCACATCAACAAACTGGAAAAGGTGCAAAGACATGCTACTAAGTGGCTCCCAGAACTGAAGGGCAAGAGCTACGAGGAGAGGTTAGAAGCATTAAATATGCCAAAACTAGAAGACAGAAGAAAAAGAGGTGATATGATCACTACATACAAAATAGTTACAGGAATTGATAAAATCGACAGGGAAGACTTCCTGAGACCTGGAATTTCAAGAACAAGAGGTCATAGATTTAAACTAGCTAAACACAGATGCCGAAGAAATATAAGAAAATTCACCTTCGCAAATAGAGTGGTAGACGGTTGGAACAAGTTAAGTGAGAAGGTGGTGGAGGCCAAGACCGTCAGTAGTTTCAAAGCGTTATATGACAAAGAGTGCTGGGAAGACGGGACACCACGAGCGTAGCTCTCATCCTGTAACTACACTTAGGTAATTACACTTAGGTAATTACTCTGTTGTGCTCACATATTTTAATAGAGTATCCTTCTGTTTCTTGATGTCACTTACTGTACTTTTCCCGATGTTAAACTCTGCTGCTGCTCGTGCATGAGAATATCCTTTATCAAGTTTCTTAATTAACTCCAGCTTCTGTGCAACCGTCAGGCGCTTCCTTTGGGTAACTTTTGGCATTTTGTAAATTAAAAAGATCACAATTACAGTACAGTAATATCCTTCACAATTGAAGCTAGCCGCGCGAGTTCACGGTAAACAATGGGAACACATGGCCCGGCGGAGTACATACTAGGTCCGTGGGAAAAAAAATACCTAGTGCCTATACATACTATAAAAGGTATTTAATAAGAAAACAAAGACTTTTGCTTAATAAAAACTGTTTCAAAATATTTTATTAATAATAATTTACAATTTTCTTCATTAAAGTGAATCATTTTAAAAGAAAATTAAGATGTAATATATGACTCTGGACGATCCAGGTCGGTGGCGGCCTGGTCGCCATGTGAGGGGACGCTGATGCCACAACAAACCCAATACCGACTGTCGGTAATATCGACCGCAGACCGGTATAGCAGGCTCTAGATACTGGGCTCCCAAACCGGTCGTTAATACCGGCAGATCGGTATAAAAGAGGCCGTTAAATTGAGTGGATACTGTATGAAGTTTCCTAGCAGTCCTTCCGGTTTTTCCTATCACTGCGTCGGTACTCTTTGGTCTCTGATAGGGTTGTTCTGTCGTTTCTCTCTTGGTTGTTTCAGGACCGTCATCTTATGCCGAATACTGTCGCCTCATATCGTGCGGCATTGGCAGAGCCGCTTCAGCTTGCTTTTGGTGTTGATGTTACTTTGCAAGCTGTCTCGTGCGTTGTTTCACCTCCAACCTGCTCATGCTCCGCCTGAGCTGTCTTGGTCCTTGGACCGCGTGCTCTCGTTTCTCTCTTTTCCTCGGTTTGTTGTGGCCTCTTCCGTTCGGGATTGTTTTTCTAAGGCTCTTTTTCCTTTTGGCATTGGCCTCTGGGAGTCGGGTTGGGGAGCTTCATGCTCCCCTCCGGCGCAGAGGTTTCTGCTCTTTCAGTCCTGGTGGTCGTTTTGTTCGCTTGCAGCCATCTCCCTCTTTTCTGGCGAAGAATGAGATGGCTGCGTTCTGGAGGGGGCCGTGAGTTGTTGATGCTTGGTTGGTCAGGCCGGGGGTGCATCATGTGTTGTGTCCGGTTGCGGCTCTCCGCCGTTACTTGCACGCCACAGCTTCGGTTGCCGGGGATGCGCTCTGGGTTGATCCGGTTTCCCTTCTTCCCTGTTCCCGGGCTTGGGTCTCTCAGGTTGTCCGCAGGATTATTAAATGTAGCCAGCTTGCGGTTTTTCCCCGAGCCCATGACGTTCGTAAATTTGTTGCTTTGGCTGCCGTCTTTGGCAACATGTCTTGGGTGGACATTTGGGCCCGGGGTTTTTGAAGATCGAACAGGGTCCTGGCCGCTCGCTACCTGGTGAATGTCCCTGGGCCTGGTCGAGCCTGCGTTGCATTGGGTTGGTGGTTGCAGCCAGTTGTCTCGACTTCGCGTTGAGGAGTGAGGACGGACCGCCTCCCGGGTAAGTCCCTGTTTTTTCCATATCTTTGGGTAGTTAGCTCCGTGGAGCCGACGGGGCTCCCCCCAGAAAACCAGTATTGAATGTAATGAAACACCATTTTCTGGGTGAGTCCCAGAGGCTCCCGGCATCCCTCCCTCCCACCGGTCGGCGGTGTTTTGGCGTTTTTGACATCCAGCCTAAAAACTAATGGTTCGGTTGCCGACAGTGGGGTCTGGGGCTCCCCCCTTTCCCCTCCTGGTGGGGGGGGGGGGTTGCGCGACAGTGGCGCGGCGACATGATGACGTCATGCTTGTTTGCTAATTTTTCGTTTGGGGAGTTCTGTCCACTTGTTCGGTCTTCGGTCACAATAGTTTACCAGAATAGGGGTTTGTTTTGGGGTGCCTACCTTTCTGGGTGGCTGTCCCGGTCAATGGCAGGCACAGAATGCTCCCAATCATATGGGGGGTCTCTATAAGCCATTGCTCCTCGTGCCTCTCTAGCCCTTAAACTGTGCATGGCGTATATATACGCCATGAGTAACATGTCCCACTGTGCGCATAGCGTATATATACGCCATAGGGTGCCAGGCACGATTCAAATGGCCCGCGGCTACACGGGGTTCACATTAGCTTCCTCAGGGCTCTTGTAAACAGACGCCATTTTTTTTTTAAATCGTGGGCAATATTCTCCGGTGTGAGAGCCACAGTACTGTTGAAGCAACCAAGGCTGGCGCACACAGCATGAGCAAACAGCATTGCTGTTCAGCTTGTGACCACATCATCGCCGAAAAATGTCAAAATAAATATACCTGTATAACTGCTATTATTTAGTGCTGACAATATTACAGATGACCCCTAACTGTGATAAAAATGACCAGGATTGTGATAATAACAGCATTGTTGTGATAATTATCGCTGTGGGAAGAGTGATGCTGAGGGACGGAGGGAGATAGCATTGTTTACTGACTGTGAGGCCACCTGTTATTGTCTGCATTCACCATACCAGCTCAGTGGTTCTCTATGGTGAACACAAATGTAGATACTTATATGTAATGTGTGTATTAGTGTAATAACAGCAAAAGGATTATGTTCGGAGGAGCCATTTGGGTGACGGAGGTGACGTCGTCTGCATGATTTGTCTGCCTGTGTAGAGGGTGGCCACTATGCTCTTTGGGCACCCTACAAGCTTAGGTGTACAGATACGGTGCATACAATATGTTGATACTTATTTATAATGTGTGTATATAGTGTAATAACACTGCAAACAGTATTGTTGGGGGAGAAATTTAGTACGTGTGACCTTGAATGAGTGTGGGAGGCAGCCGCCAGCTGACTGTGTGTAGCGATGACTCTTAGTACCTGAACTAACTATCAGCTTAGTTGTACAGTTGTGGTGAACAAAACATATACATACTTATATATAACGTCTGTATATAGTGAAATAACACCACAAACGGTATTGTTGGGGGAGAAATTTTAGTGGGTGTGAACTTGAATGAGTGAGGGAGCCGCCAGCTGACTGTGTGTAGCAACGACTCTTAGTGCCTGAACTAACTATATCAACTTAGTTGTACAGTTGTGTTGAACAAAACATGTAGATACTTATATATAACATCTGTATATTGTGAATAAAATATAAAACAGGATGGTGGGAGGAAAAAGTGGGCGAGTGAGGCGTTGTTGAGGGAGTGGCAACGAGTGGCTGGCTGTGTGGGGCAGTCACTCCTCGTTACTTTTCGACTCTCAGTACCATCTTAGTGGTTCGTTATGGTGAACAAAACATGCAGATACTATATATAACCTGTGTATAGAGTGTAATAACTGCAAAACTATTTGTTTATTGTTTTATGAACATAATTGCATCACTAATATGCACACCATACTTTTGAGTATAGCGATGATTCACCCCATTTATTATATAAATATATCACAATACACACTATTGAATAATATTACTGCAAAAAACTAAGAAAAAATCAATCAGAGACATTGAAATAATTAGGTGATAATATCTTTGTGGCAACTCCCATCTGTCAGCTCGTGTGACGCTGACCGGCTCTGATGACCGCTCTGTCAACGCCCACTTTTTGCCAGACTTCCTCGGTCTATTGCGCCCAAAATATGTCACCTACGTTTTTTTTTATTTTTCCCGTGCTCAGGGAACACAAACACATTTTTAGAAGACGAAATAATTTTTTTATAATTTTTTTTTCTTGCGCACAGGGGTGTAAATCTCCTCAGGATCCCTTAGCAGCTTAACCCCTTAACTTGCGTTGCCTCCAATTATGACACCCCCCCAGTGCGCAGGAAATAAATTCTCTGGAAAAAATTCTTTTGATTTTTTAAAGTGTCAAAAATCCTTCCCTCAGTATGGGTATGTAAAAAAAAAAATCGAAATTGTCTTTACTTTGGCTACTATGGGGTCCGTAAGTTGGCGTGTGACGTCATCATTCCCCGTTCGCCCGTGACGTACGCTCCCGGGGCCAGTAGGGTGCCCGAGGCGGGGCGGGCGAGTTGCCGCGAATATATTTATGTTCATTTTTTGCGCACAGTTCCAAATACATTTTATTTGTTTTTATGTGCTAATCCTATGTATAATGAACACGCACACTATATTATGGCAGTAAAACATCCGTACTGTCCGAAGACACTGTTACGTGTATGACACTTGTGTACACATATGCTGCACATATTTACTAAGTATCATGCTAATTTATGTATATATACAATCTATTTACAGACTATACACTGTCACACACTATATACATTCACCATCAACACATTCAGAACACCGCAAGTGAGAGCAGCCACGCCCAGCCAGTCTCCCTCACTCCAACATCTTATTCACCAACATTGCTCCTCCCACCATACTGTTATTGTTCTTATTACACTATTTACACATGTTATATATACCTATCTACATGTTTTATTTACCAGAACTATGCAAGTAAGCCAGTATAATGTCCAAACAGCACAGTGGCCACTATACACTACATGAAAAATCACGCAGCAGACAGCAGACGACGCTACAATTACGACGTCACCTCCCTCACCAAAATAGCTCCTCTCAACATTCTCTTGTTGCTATATACACACACACTGTATATACCCATGTACATATGTGTTGCCCATAGTGAACCACTAAGGTAGTATGGTGAGCAAAACAAGAGTGGCTGCCACACACACACAATGAGGCTACCTCAATTCTCTTCCTCCCTCCCTCACCAAAATTCCTCCTTCCACAATACTACACACAATGCTAATTATAACCACAATCCTGCTATTATCACAATCCTGGTCACTAATTCCTGTAAATGAATAAGTGACCACACGTTTATTTTGAAAAGGAACCTAAAAATTCATTTGAAGAGTGTGGGTAGCGCTGTGAACATCGTGAACAGCATTGAATCACTGATATTTGAACATTGTACCCAGTCATTATCACACTCAGGCTCTTCTATAATACTATCATGGCTAAATAATACAAGTTATATATATATTTTGACATTATTAGGCGATGCTGTGGTCACACGCTGAACAGCAGTGCTGTGCGCTCATGCTGCGAGCGCCAGCCTTGGTTGCTCACTCACTACTGAGGCTCCCACACCCGGGAATATGGACCACAATTTTTTTTAAAGATGGCGTCTGTTTACAAGATCCCTGAGGAAGCTGATGTGAACCCCATGTAGCCGCAGGAGTTTTGAATGGAACGTGAAAAATACAAATACCCAGAGGCGCGTTGCGCAAACCAGACGTGAGCCTGCAGGCGCGTTGCACAGTTTAAGGGTTAAAGGCTAGAGGGGGCCAGGTTCTGGCTCGTGGTCCCCAGTAGGCAAGAACTCCATGCATTGACTGTTGCCAGAAAGTTATACATATCCATTCAGCCTGGATAGCTCCGGGGAGCCTCCGGGACTCACCCAGAAAATGGCGTTTCATTACATTCAAAGCTGTTTTTTTGTTTTTTGCAGGCATAGGTATTTTCTTTCCTAAAACAATGGCAATTAAAATGCAATGAAGACAACACTGGGAACAATGTCACCTGGCGGAGCTGTGGCCATTCCATCTGTGGTAGAGTTCCCTTCTCAGCGACGAGAGAGGGTGGACTGGCATAAACTAGCTTCCATAGATCTTCATGAATTGTCCTCAGGATGCACCATAGAGGTTCTGCAAGATAACTTATCACATGTTGCTTTCTGTGATGCCGAAGCAGAATTTGATGGAACCACTGCAGGCCAGCGCAGTCTCCTCAAGATGTTTCGTTTAGCTCAGCTCATAATTCAGTATCTCTTCCTTTCTCAAGAATTTGTCGAAACTCAACTTCAGCAGTCCCAAGAAGAAATTGTACAAATTACAGAGAAATATCAGCAGGTAAATATTATTTCTATCATAAGAACTTGGTAATATGTGTTTAAAATTATTAAGATTTTTTCTGAATTGGCTATTTTTTCAAAAGTAGTTTCCTAAAATCCCTATAAAATAATTTAAAACAATATCAACACCCTTTAATATTTTGCCCTCACAGTCCTTAGGTATGTGACCCCTCACTTTATCAGTTGCATTCATCTTGTAAATAAAAATAATGGTCAAAGTTTAATTGATTTAATTAACCTTCATCTTCTGATATAGTATCTTTTCCACTATTAACAATTATTTCCTCTGTAAATACAACTCCATATTTTTACGGTATTGTACAGTGTTCTCTGGATTACTCAAACAGTATCTACTTTTTTTTTTTTTTGCAGGGATATTCCTGTGCGGGCCCTAATCCTCTGGCTGGCCCACTAAAATAGTACAGTACATTGATAAGGTCAAGGAGGCTTATGTAACCACCAGTTGCATAATCTGGTGATAAATCAGATTAACTGTAGATCATTGTAAAATATAAATTCTCAGTTAAACTCTGGAAATTTTCCAGTTAGTGGCTGGATAACCCAGAGATTGACTAAATAAATGAGAGAATATGACAATAAATAAGATACACTTAAGGTCTCTTAATTCACTCTGTTATCCCAGAGATAACTGAAAAATCTCCAGATGGATCAGCCATGGGTCCATGGATCAGCCTCAATTTGTTTGAATAATCTGGTAAACACTGTATTCTTATACAGTATCACTCTTGCCTGTTCTAATAGTTTATTATCTCCTGATGGCACTGTTATTAGATTTAATATGTTAAAAATATTTGTCTATCTTGGCTATTAGTAATTTGTTTTCCTTACACTCTACAGGTTAAGACGAAGTTACTTGAGCAAGTTGAAGAAGCAAAAAAAATGAAAATTACAAATAGGAATATGCGTGAAACTGTAAAATATATAAATTCATTTGCACTTGCTAATGGCATATTCCAGTCCCTCAAGTGTCCCATGTGTCCTAAGACTTTTCGGGGGCAAGACTTCCTCCAGTCTCACTTATGGCGAAAACACCCTAATCAAGCCAGTGCTGTTACACTTCCACAAACTACACAGGTGCCATCAGCTGTATCAGGATCATGTGTAGCTCAAACTGTGACTTCAGAAACCAAAAATCAAGAATTGCATCCAACTAAGGAAGTTCCTCTTGAGTCTTTACATACTAGGGCTTCCTCAAATGTTAATGACATTGATTTATATAAATTAACTGAAATTGAGAAAAAATTTAATGTTATGAATGAAAATTTTAACAAAATAATAAGAGAAATGGAGGAGCAAAAAAGGTATTTAGAAAAAGAAAATGAAAAAGGTCAGGAAGAAATAAAGAAAGCCTGGGAAGAAAAGTATCACACAGAAAGAGTCTATGAAGCCCAGCTAGAAAAATTAAGTGTGCAGATTGCCCATCTCCAGTTGACAAATAGCAGTAATGCCGTTTCATTTGATAATGAGAGATTTGTAGAGCTCATAAAAAAGCAAGAAAATGAAATCAAGTGTTTGCATGCACAAATCCAAGAACATGCTGAAAATAATAAAGCTGTAGGGCTAAAAAGTGGAGATACTGTGGATGGATTATTTAATGAAATTCAAGCTCTGAAGAAGCAGGTAAGTGACCAGAAGAAAAGTTACAAATGCTCCTTAAAACAAATGCAGGAAGCTCTACAGAAAAATTATGACGAAGCGTTGGAATTTGAGAAAACTAAACTGAGAGTGATGATGACAGATATTTCTCACAAAGAAGCCCCAGTGGCAATAATATCCCAGAAACCTCCACCATCAACAAAAAGTGCAGCTATGAGAAAACCACCAACGTCAAGCAGAGCTACGAAATCATCTAACATGATACATGATTTACTTGAAAATTCTGAGACATTAACACATTTGAAAGTTGGTGATGCATCTCATTTGCATTATATGGATGCCCATGATTCAGAAACCCAGTCAGAATCAGAGAGTGAAACTGAAACATCACAATGGAACCAAAGTAGCCTGAAAGTGAAACAGCTAGAAATTAGTAGCTCAATTATAGAACAGGAAAAAGACATTCTCAAGCCAAAAATTGAGAGGGCTGAAAGCTTGCGATCTGAACATTCATATTCAGAATCTTCTAAAGATGACATGACTCCTTCTGAAAATGATACATCATCAGAGTCATTAAATCTAGATGACTTGTTGAAAGATAATCCACAACTATGGAATCAAATGCGAGAAGCAACATCAGATGTTCTAGCTTCAAAACTTTTAGCCTATGGAATAGATTCTTCAGCAAGTGGTATAAAGTTGGAAATCCTTACATCATGCTTATCTCAGTTGAGAAAGGAAAGGAGACTACTTGTGGATAAATATGATAATTTCTTGGATTTGAGAAAAAAATTAGAAAATGAAGTTATTGCAAAGGTCGATGACAAGATTGATAATGTAGATGATATATCTGGAATTAACCCGATAGAAACAGTGAACAGCAAAGCCAAAGAAAAACAGTCAGGTATTCTTTTAAGAATGGTGAAAAATGTTCAGTCAAGAGTTAGAAAGCAGTCAAAAGCTTTATCATCTTCTGTATCAAAAACCAGTGAATCAATGAAATTGGGGGTCAAAGATATATTTCATGATAATATTAAACCTGATGATAATATTAAAGCCATTACAGGAACATGTAGAGTTTTTGACAATCCAGATGAAAATATAAAAAATGAGAAGGAAGACGGTTTCTCAGAGACAGAATCAGATGACTCGAGTAGTGCTCAGATAGAAATTCATAACGAAACATCAAAGTCTGTCTCAAGAAACTTGTTTAATGATGAACCCTTACCAGAGACATCCGGTGCACGACCAAAACGTGATAACTATTTTGACAACAAGACCTATGGAGAGGTTCAGGAGGTCAGTGATTCTGACTGGGATTCTGATCCTAAATATGAAAACGTTAAAAAAGACCCACCTCCAAAGAGAAGTGATAGTCTGAATACTGCAGTAGTGTCGGCTAACTTGCATAACGTGACTGCAGACAGCTGGAAGGTGACTGAATCAAAGGAAATTAAACTAAAAAAACCAGAAGGAGCGATGGTGAGCAATCTCGCTAGAACCATTGAACTTCAGTTGAGTGGACGCAAAAAGGGCAAACCTACTGGGGCAGTGGATGTGATGTGTGGGAGTTTGGTGCCAAATAGTAGTCAAGAGAAAGGGACATTTTCAGAATATCCAAACACAAACCAAACCTCTCCCTTTGGAAGTCGGCAGCAGCTACAAAGTGCAAGTGATTCCTCCAATACTTTTCGAACCAGTCTTTGGGGATCGGTGGATGCTGTTGATAAAGTTTCTCAGGTGGGATCAAAGCTATCTGCTAGTAAAAGAAGAGATATAGTGCACTCTTGGGATTCTGATGATGATATTGATATAAGTGAAATTGAATAATTATTGGACATTGAGTTGTTTGTTTGCTTTATTCTTTTTTGTACTCATACATTTCCCATATTGTAGGCAAGGTAGTACAGTACTGTATTGTATAAAGAAGAAATTCCTGGAATGCATGATTTCCATATACAGCGGAACCTCAGCTTACGAATGCCCTTACTTACTAATTTTTCGAGTTACGACCCAATTTCGTTGGAAAATTTGACTTGCGACTTTGTTGATACACGTATGGGTTGACCGAGCGTGTGGTTCCTGGTGGCACTGGCAACCCCGCCTCAGTTTACCAGAGCCGACCGCTTAGTGATGACTGCTTGAATTCTTTGTATAGAATTTCATTGTTTTTTTGTTTTTGTTTTTGATTTTTGAACACAAAAGTAATTATTTTATATCATGCCATGGGTCCCAAGAAAGTCAGTGGTAAGGTTCAACCTAAGAAAATAGTTGTGATTAGTCCTCTACGGCAGTAGAGGATGTCCTTTCCTCATTAAGAAAATGTGTGAAGTATGAGAAGAATGCAAAGTTTTGTTGAAAAAACTAACCCAGATAAAGCTGTAGCAGGCCGTTGCATTGACTTTTTAAATGACAATGTAATGTCTCACTACAGACAAGTGTTAAAGTGTAGGGAAAACAAGTATCTTTGGACAGATTCTTAGACAAGCAAGTACTGTAGTGAACCACAACAAGGTCCTAGTGGTATGTCTGCAAAACATAGGAGAGAGTGTGTACCCCAGAGAAGTCATCACTGCTTGATGTTAAAATGGAAGGGTACTCCCCTTCCAAACAGTAACACCTCTTCTCCTCCTCCCCTCTTTGTCTTCCATACACCAACAAGAGTCATCAATAAAGGTAAGCTATAACTTGTACATGCTATAGTACAAAATATGTGTGTATGTTAGTACTCAAATTGTATGACGGTTGGTTTATAGCCAATCACAGACGAGTAAGCCTATGATGTCACAATCCACTGAGCCGGCAGTAGGCTGCTCTCAAGTAGGCCTCAGTATCTCACAGACCCAGAGCAGGTAGGACCTTGGGTGGACTCTATCTATACCTTGTTTGCCTTACCCAATAAAGCCCTTGAAGTAACGACAGTGTGTAATCTCTCCAGTCCCAAGCAAGTACAATCAACACCACCAAACAACAACGAATATGTGTATTATGTATGAAATGTACTGTAGTTTGAAGTTAATATTTTTGGGGGTGTGGAAGGGATTAATTCAATTTACATTATTTCTTATGGAAAAATTCGTTTCGAGTAACGAATTTTTGAGTTATGACCCTTCCCTTCGAATGGATTAAACTCGTAAATGGAGGTACCCCTGTACTTTTTATGCTTTGGAGTGCAGTAATGAAGAAAAAATAGTGTTGAATGTAATGAAACGGCAATTTCTGGGTGAACCCTGTTGGCTTCCTGAAGCTATTATCTTTGATATTTTGTCATACTACAGCCAGTCCTCCTGTTTGGTAGTATAGTAGTACTTAGAGTAACGAGGAGGACCTTAGTATGTATACCAGCGTACAATGAAATTAGAAAGTAGAAATTGGCACTATTGAGTTGGACAAACCGGAAAATTATTTTCTACTATGTTGCAAAGACAAACTAAACTAGCCCAACCTTCCTAGGCCTAATACATGATATCTGAGACCTAATCTAGTACATATGTGTGCAATACTAGGCCTAGGAATATTTAAGTATGTAGTTTTCATTTTTTACATCCATAAAGTTAATAGTACAAAGTTCTGATATCTAAGTGCTTAGAATGGCAATCTTTGTACTATGGTGCACATACTGTAGTTACAAAAACTACTATCTAAACAGGAGAATGGTTTGCATACTACTAGGCCCCATCACTCGTGGAGTTCTATAGGCCTATCAGGAACCAGAGCCAGAACCTGGCCTTCCCAAAAGAGCAAGGAGTGATGGGATGTACGACAAAATTCCATTGGGAAAGTCACCCAGAAAGTCAATGAAACAAACCACTGCTGGCTTCAAACGAAACCACAGCCTTGAGACTCGCCTAAACTTTGCACTGCGCACCACAACTGGAGCAATGGTGGCTAATTTTCTACAAACTGTGCACCATGACTCGGGCTATATTAGGGTACAGCGTAAGACTTAATACTCCCACGGGTACATGGGGCTCACATTGACTTTCTTAGGGCTCTAGTAAACAGACACCATTTTGAACAAAAAATCATGGACACTGTTCCTGAATGCGAAGGCATTAGTACTGAGTGAGCAACCAAGGGTAGGCGCGCACCCACCACAAGCTAACAGCACCACTGTTCAGCTTGTGTCCACAACATCACTTAAAAATGACAAAGTATGAAAGTACTGTAACTGCTATTGTTTTGCGATAATAGTGTTAACGAACATCTTGACTGTAATAAAGACTTATGTACAGTGTTAAGATCTCTTTGAACTTGATGATGTTCACAGCATGATGCAGACAACCACAGCACACTGCCTTATTTGGTGCATCTATGTATCATGAATGACCTCATTCTCCTTTAGAAAATAAATTGTGCGTAAAATGATTTATAGGGTCTTGGTAGTACAGTCGGGTTTGTTCTTGATGTACAATTGAGAATTCCGGGATTGACTCCTGGGTGGGACAGAAATGGTTGGTCATATTTCCTTTCACCTTATGCTTCCGTTCACATAGCAGTGAGTAGGTACTGAGGAGTTAGTCAGTTTGTTGTGGAGTTGCATCCTGGGTAGGGTCAGTTATTCGGCCGGGGGGAGGGGGCCTCGATGTAAGTCCACTGTGTATGAATACACTCTGGTTTCCTGTCCCCCCAACACAATGATTTATCAATTTATTACTACAGTATATTCTGGATTTACTGACCAGGATGCTGATAATACAGGAATAGCAACATTGTGCCTAGAGTAGGGATAAGTGTGTTATATTGGAAGCATTATGTCGAGTCAGGTGGTGTCGTGTCAGCTGACTGACGTGTTAACACTATGATATGTGTGTGGGTCCATCAGACCTGCTTAATGGTACATTAAGGTACATAAAATTGTACATAGTTATATATATTGTTACGTGTGAAGATACTGTGGCAATACCCAGCAGGTGGTAAGCTTCATGCTCAAACATTAACTTTGCCACCATGCGAACAACTAACTTCATAATTAGAGCACTATACTGCGATTAGATGTTAATTCCCCTTAACCCTTAAATGCACAACACATCAATAGCTGGGGTGATTAACTGTTGCGGAATTGCGCACCACAGCTATTGATGTGTTGGAGTACCGTGCAAGATTTAAAAGTCGTGCGGCTACATGGGGTTCACAGCAGCTTCCTCAGGGCCCTTGTAAACAGACGCCATTTAAAAAGAATATCGTGGGCAACATTTCCGGGTGTGAGAGCCTCAGTACTGAGTGAGCCACCAAGGCTGGCAGCATGAGCTAACAGCACTGCTGTTCAGCTTGTGACCACAGTATTGCCTAAAAATGTCAAAATAAATATGTAACTGGTACTATTTAGCAATGATAGTATTACAGAAGACCCCTGAGTGTGATAAAAAAAAACAGGATTTTGATAATAGCAGGATTGTTGTGATAATTAGAGCTGTGCTGTATGGTGGGAGGAGTGATGCTGAGGAAGGTGGTGTCTGCTGACTGACTGTGTGGCCACCTGTTATTGTCTGCACTGACCATACCAGCTTAGTGGTTCATTATGATGAACACAAATGTAGATACCAGTACTTATATATAACGTGTGTGTATATAGTGAAATAACAGAAAAAGAAGTATGTTGGGAGGAGCCAGTTTGGTGACGGAGGTGGATGTCATCTGCTGGCTGCTGTCTCTCTTGCCATGCAATTCTGTTGTGGCCATTATGTTTGGACACCATACCAGCTTAGTTGTACAGTTATGGTGAATAAAACATGTAGATACTTATATATAATGTACAGTATGTATATAGTGTAATAACACCACAAACAGTATGGTTGGAGGAGGAATTTTAGTGCGCTGGCCTTGAGCAAGGAGGGAGGGAGGGAAGCATCAGCTGACTCTGTGTGTTGACCTCTTATTGTCTGAACTCACCATACCACTGTAGTTGTACAGTTATGGTGAAGAAAACATGTAGATACCTATATATAACGTGTGTGTATATACTGTAAAAACAGCACAAACAGTATAGTGGGAGTAGGAAAGTTAGTGTGTGAGGGAGCTGTCAGCTGACTGTATGGCGACCTCAATTATTGTTTTATTATTTTTTTTTTTTTGAGATATATACAAGAGTTGTTACATTCTTATACAGCCACTAGTACGCATAACGTTTCGGGCAGGTCCCTGGAATATGACCCCCACGAAGAATCGTTTTTACAACCAAGTACCCGTTTTACTGTTGAGTTTAACAGAGGCTACAGTTAAGAATTTATGCCCAGTAAATCCTCCCCAGCCAGGATACGAACCCATGCCGAAGCGCTTGCGGAACGCCAGGTGAGTGTCTTACCACTACACCACAGAGACTGGATCACTCACCATACCATCTTGACTCACCATACCTTCTTAATTGCACAGTTGGTTCACACACATTTTATTATATAAATATATCACACTACACTCTATTGAATAATATTACTGCAAAATAACAGACAAAAAATCAGAGACATTGAAATAATTAGGTAATAATATCTTTGTGGCAACTCCCACCTGACAGCTCGGGTGGAGCAGACCACCTCCGACGCTTGCTCTGTCAGCGCCTCTTTTTTGCCAGACTTCCCCAACCTATTGTGGCCAAAATATGCCACCTACAATTTTTTATTATTTTTCTGGTGATCAGGGAACACAAATGAACACTTTTATAAAACAATTTTTTTTTTTTGTGCCTGGGGGTGTTGGAGGCTATAATTGCAAGAGCAGCCAAGGGGTTAATAAAAAAAACACATTTGACCTTTGCAGTGTGAAAATATGGGCAAGCATTAAAGTAAATTTAAGAAAAATATAACTAATTTAAAAAAATGAATTTAATCCTCAAATTTCAACTTGGCTTTTGCACACGTATGAAAGTAACAATAAAAATAAAACATGAAAGTTAAATTTACTCTGACTGAACAAATTATGAACAAAAAAATAAGGCTAACACAAATTATATTTACCAAACACCACAAACTGTGCATGAGCTGCTTGCGCAAGTCGTGGACAGCTAGCAGTGTAAACACCTTAGAGAACCTGGAGAGACTGAGCTCACAGAGCCAGTCATGGGTATTTATACCCTTTCTGGTGACATCACATCATGTGTCAGTGTTGCTGAATCAATCAGCTGGCCGAGTAACAAGGCGGCCAGCAGGTCTGGTGACTGAATTTAGTGGGGGTAGGTCTGGGCATCTTACACTGGGCCACAGGTGCAAATGTATATACAATATATCTGTGCATACCTATGATCTACAGTTTCTGTGATTCAAATAACAATGACAACCCATTGCATCATTTCACTTGAAAAACCATGATATAACATTAGAAACACAGATAAAATATCAAATACAGCTACAATTTCATGCAAAAAATGCAGAGCTAGGTTAAACTCTTCACACACACATTACCACACCCATCAGAACGGCTTATAGTGGTTCATAATCGTGCATGAAAATGTACATTAGTTATATATAAAGTTAGGATTCAGTATAATACACCAGCTGTGACTAGCCACATCGGACAGCCTGGTTGATCAGACCATCAACCAGGAGTCCTGGTCAGAGATGGGACCATAGGGACATTGATCCTCGAAATCTCCAACAAATAGGTAGTTTGTACAGTATTGTTCTAAGCAAATAATATACACATATTAGTGACATGAATATTTTTGAGCATTGCGATGTTCCACATTTTATTATATAAATTTCTCAAAAGACACACTATTGAATAACATTACTGCAAAAAAATCAGAAAAAACTAACAAGAAATATTGAAATATGTAAAAAATATATTTGCAGCAGCTTCTGCCCGAAGTCTGGGAGTCCCTCCCAGTCTGCATAAACAACTGGGCCTCTACCCTTCAGATCGAACTATTTGCCTTGCTTCTTGCACTGAAATATGTACAAGTCTCCAAACTTGATACATTAATTCACCTGGGCTGTATGGGTCTCGAACTGTGGACCCCACGCGTGTGAGGCCAATGCTCCGAGGCAGAAAATTCTGGAAACTTTCCTTTTAAGACTGCTCATAGCCCAGTCGATAGAGTGTCGGCCTCACACACATGGGGTCCACAGTTCGAGACCCATACAGACCAGGTGAATGGAATGTTTATTTCCACGGAAGTGTGGATGGCAATATACTTGATACATTAATTGTGAGTGACTTCATCAATCTTAATTGCACTCAACTCTTTAAGACATAACTAGCATGCTTGTGTCGAAAGCTAGACATAAACTGTTACGGCCTGCTTGAGCCAGGTTCTTTCTGAGTAATGGGACTTAGAGCCTCTTTTTCTATCATCCCACCCAAAGTCAATGGTAAGTTATCAAGAATTGGTGGTAGCAAGTAATTGTGCAAGGAATAAAGGGGGTAAACAAGACTAAATAACACCCTCACCAATATATTCTGTCTTATAATTACACATATGTACTGTCAGGGGTGTGTCTCTCTCTGTCTAGACGGTCACCGCCAAGTATAGCAGTGATAACCGTTACTTACTGTAGCCCCACGAGTTTTCACTCAATCCTCACGGTGCCACTATTCACCTGGAGAGTCTCTCAGTCTATCTCCGGCCGGCCTCGTAGCCTAAGATGAGTGAGAACACGATCACTTCACTTGATCATGTGCCCGCCCCGACAGAGGGCTCTACCGCTTACTAAAGGTCGCCAACTGGTGTTTCCCGTGTCCAGTAACACCTCAGTGGAATAGTTGTGGTAATATAGTAGTTTTTTTTTTTATTATTATTATTTTCTACCACAGACATGGCCACACATTTACAATGCTAACCAGCATATATACATTTTCTTCTGTCCTCCATGGACAGGGTTAGAGAAGTGTTAAACATATAGAGAACATATTGATTAAAGTGATTATATTATTGATCATATTGATTATAAACATATTGATTAAAGTGAGAAAGACATCAGGAGGTAAAATGTTTACAATTGCTAATGAAGAGAACCTCAACACTTTCCTCTCCCAATGTGGTTTGTCTCACCTTATTATCAATCTCAATGAGTCAACATAATTAACCCCCTGGTCACCTTGTGCGGGCTAGGTATCCTAAGTCTGCTTGTTTCACTTTTTAAATTAATTTTTAATTTACTCTTTACTAGTCATTTACTGGACTTAATTAATTGAGTGCATTAATATTTCTTTAGGTCTTATTAATTATAGTCATAACTAAATTATTTATAGTTAATAATCATTAGCTTAAATTTGCCTATGTTTATTATTCAACTTTTTTCTTTGATTTCATTTATTACCTAGTTTGCCTAGCCTCGCCATACTCCCTTACTCCATTGTACCCCTGGCTTTGCCTGTGTCTTAAATTGCAAATTGTTACCTACAGTGTACCTGAGAGTACTTGTAAGCAATCTAACTCATTTATCTTTTTTTGTTCATTTTGTTCTTGTATTGTATAGTCTTGTTTATATATTTTTCCCCCTTCTATATCTAAATTCTATTTTGTAATTGCCATTCTTGCCTTGTTTTCCTACAACCAGCCTTTTTATGCAGACAAGTATAGACCCAGAATTAAACCTCTTATCCACTATCTATGACAATCATCACTTTACTGATATGCCCGAAACGCTTTGCGTAATAGTGGCTTTAGGCATTGTATGTACTAGCTCTACCTATAAGTCAAACAATCCTTGTAAATATTTATTGTATGTATGTACCTTACCTAAATAAAATTGTATTGTATAATTGTATTGTATAATGATCAAAATTGCAGATATTTTACAGTCAATGGTGGTCAATGAGAATGCCAAGGAATTTGCCATCTAATTTGTTACAAATTTGGGTATTGTTTATTTTGAGATTTATTTGATTAGAGGATTTATTGCCAAACAGAATATAGAAAGTTTTGTCAATGTTAAGGGTGAGTTTGTTGGCAGTTAGCCAAAGATGGACTTTATTTAGCTCAGTATTTACTGTGGCATTTAGAGCAAGGGGGTCAGGACTGGAGTAAATGAAGGTTGTGTCGTCAGCAAATAGAATTGGTTTGAGGTGTTGGGAGGCATTTGGAAGGTCATTAATGTAGATGAGAAAGAGGAGAGGGCCAAGTATGCTGCCCTGAGGAACACCAATGTTGATGGGTAGGGTGGGAGAAATTGAATTATTCACAGAAACATACTGGAGCCTGTCAGTAAGGTAAGATTTGAGGTGAGCACCACCTGCCAGCTCACCCAGTAATATTGGGATCAAAGAAGATTTTAAATAACAAACCAACACTCCTGTCCAATAATGATGGTCAGCTTTCAGCCTCTGATTCTGCTATTGAGTTCAATAGGTTCTTCTCGTCCATTGGATCATCCCTTGCAAATGATATTCCATCTTCCAGTACTGATATTAAGGACTATCTTACTGGTAACTATCCACAATCTCTGTACCTAAAGCCTACTAATTCCACTGACGTTAATGAGATAATCCTTTCCCTTAAAACCAAGTCTAGTGCCCTTGAGGAGATACCAACATTAATTTACAAAACAGCCTCCAGATCTTTAGCCCCTGCTATTGCATTGCTCTTTAACAAGTCACTTGAACTCCAAACCTTTCCAGATATTAAAAAAAAAAACGAGAGTAACCCCTGTCTACAAATGTGGTTATCTCACAGATGTTAACAACTACAGACCTATATCACTTTAACGCGACCGTACCGTAAATATACGGCCCACTTGGCTAACGGATTCCGCAACCGCGCCGTAAATTTATTTATTTATTTATTTATTTTATTTATTTATGCATATACAAGAATGGACATAAGGAATGTGAGGATACAAATATGGTAATTACAGTCTTGTAAAGCCACTAGCACGCGCAGCGTTTCGGGCAGGTCCTTAATCTAAGAAAATTTTAAGGAGGTAAATACTTGCAAAATTTATAGACAAAAAAATGATAACAGATTACATGAAATGAAAAAAAAAGATGATGAGAGAAAATTGTAGGTACAGTATATTAAAGCACATAGGTAGCTAAGATTGATTGCAATGATAGCTTGAATGGTAGTTGACAAAAAATTGGTAGGCACAATACAGCAGAAACAATATAAGATTGATTGCAATGACAGCTTGAATGGTAGTTGACAAAAATTGGTAGTCACAATACAGCATATGGCTAGCACATAAAAGAAGACAGCAATGAACACAATGATAAGGTTGTTTGATATTACATAAAAATTAGGAGATTGGGTAACACTAGGTACAGAGCAAATTTAAAGTTCAGTGTAGGAAACTAAGAAGATGAAGTTAGGTACTTTTTGGTTTTGCTTTTAAATAAGGCAAAAGTTTTACAGTTTTTTAATTCACTAGGGAGTGAGTTCCATAGACTAGGTCCCTTAATTTGCATAGAGTGTTTACACAGATTAAGTTTGACCCTGGGGATATCAAAGAGATAATTATTTCTGGTGTGGTGATAATGGGTCCTATTACATCTGTCCAGGGAGAGTTTCAGAGCATGGTTTGCATTTAAGAACAGGGTTTTGTAAATGTAGTTGACACAAGAGAATGTGTGGAGGGAGTTAATATTTAGCAAGTTTAGGGATTTAAACAAGGGAGCTGAGTGTTGTCTGAAAGCAGAGTTACTTATTATTCTGATAGCAGATTTTTGCTGTGTGATGATGGGCTTAAGGTGGTTTGCAGTGGTAGACCCCCATGCACAGATACCATAATTAAGATAGGGGTAGATTAGTGCATAATATAGTGAGAGGAGAGCAGAGTTCGGAACATAATATCTGATTTTGGAGAGTATACCAACTGTCTTAGAGACTTTCTTAGTTATGTGTTGAATGTGGGTGCTGAAGTTGAGTCTCTTGTCTAGGAATAGGCCAAGAAACTTGCCATCATTTTTATTACTGATGTTAATGTTGTCTATCTGTAGCTGAATTGCATTTGATGATTTGCTTCCAAATAAGATGTAGTAAGTCTTTTCGATGTTTAATGTTAGTTTGTTCGTTGACATCCATAAGTGGACATTTTTTAATTCATTATTCACAACATTATTTAGTGTATGTGGGTTGAGGTTTGAATAGATAAGGGTAGTATCGTAAGCAAACAATATAGGTTTGAGAATATTAGAGACATTAGGCAGATCGTTTATATATATAAGAAATAGAAGAGGTCCTAAGATGCTGCCCTGTGGCACTCCAACGGTAATTGGTAGAGTGGAAGAAGTTGTATCATTGATGGTTACATATTGGTGTCTGTCACTAAGATAGGATCGGATGTAGTCAAGGGCAAGGCCTCGGATTCCATAATGCTGGAGTTTAAGTAAGAGGTAGTTGTGATTAACAGTATCAAAGGCTTTTCTTAGGTCAATGAAGAGTCCAATCGGAAACTCATTTTTGTCAAGGGCTGAGTAGATAACGTCAAGGAGACTAATGATTGCATCGTTGGTGCTCTTTTGGGACCGGAAGCCAAACTGGCAGGGGCTGAGTATGTCGAATTTTACGAGGTAGGAATAGAGCTGTTTGTAAATAATTTTTTCAAATATTTTTGATAGAATGGGTAGATTTGATATTGGTCTATAATTGTTTATGTCCGCCGGATTGCCTCCTTTATGGACTGGCGTTACTCTTGCTTTTTTGAGGATATCAGGGAAGGTGTGACACTCTATAGATTTGTTGAACAGTAGTGCTATGGGTGGGGCAAGGGCATGGGAGGCTCTCTTGTACACAATGGAGGGAATTTCACTGGTGTTCCCTGCCTTGGTTTTTAGAGAGTGTATGATGGACACAACATCTGCCGGGCTGATTGGTGAAAGGAGAAGATAGTTTGGATAGCTGCCTGAGAGATATGTGTTAATATGTGTCTGAGTCTGTGGGATTTTACTGGCAAGATTAGCACCAACCGATGAAAAGAAATTATTAAATTCATATGCCATTTCTAAATCAGTTGACGGTATATCCCCATCCTTGTAGAGTTTTATTTGGTTATGTGAGTGTTGTTTAGTTCCTAGGATACTAGAGATAGTTTTCCAAGTGCTTTTCATGTTGCCTTTTGCTTCATTGAATCTATTCACATAATATGCAAGTTTTGCCTTTCTTATGATACTGGTAAGCATTGATGAGTACCTTTTAGCTACTTCCTTTGAAACTAGGCCAATCCTAACTTTCTTTTCATATTCATGTTTCTTGTTGATTGAGTTGAGAATGCCACTTGTGAGCCATGGATTGTTTAATCTTTTGTCAGTTACTTGCTTGGTAAGAAGGGGACAATGAAGGTTGTAGAGGCTTAGAGTTTTGGAGAGGAAGAGGTTAGCTAATGAATTTATATCATGGGTATTATTGAATTCAGAATCCCAGTTAATATTGTGAAGTGCCTCTGTAAGATTGCCTAAAGCTGATTCACTGTGTAGCCTAAATGAAAGTTTCTTGCTTTTTGGTGGTGTTATGTCCATGTTCGCTATGAGAAAGGTAGGATAGTGGTCAGTTGTTCTGTCGTAGATTATACCAGATACAAGGGGAGCTGTTATGTTTCTCCATATGTGGTCCAAGATAGTGGCCTGATGTAGTAATAGCCGGCCGATCTAAAAAAAAAACATATAAATCCAATTCTTATTCGATCGACTTGGGGTTAGTATGAAAATGTTTGCCATTAAATTTCTGTTTTCTCTAATAAGCACATGGCCTATTTGAGAAAACGACATTGTATTGTAACTTAGAGGAGAGACTATTGAGTTGTTGACACAACGAGGGTAATCGCCCACTTCACACACTCTTAGTGTGGGCCGCGATCATGATTCTACATTTATATGCATATGTCTGTGTAGGGAATTTTATTGCGAGTTCAGTGATATAAAATATAACGCTATAGGACTAATGTGGAGCTGACAACAAACACAAGAGTATGAACATTATGTTTCTGTTTGGGCGCCACGGCGAGTGATATACGTTTTATTTATTTCATGGTGGGATAGCTAATGCTTTGGTGACATGTTATACATATGATCTTGTAGAGAATTTTATTGCGAACACATTGATACCAAATGGAAATACATAGCTCGAGAATTGGTGTCAGGAGAGTGAAAAGATTACACACTTTTTGGTGTTTACCCTCAAGAGCCCAAAACGCCGCGCGCACAATGCGCTATTTTTTCACGGGACGCGCGCGCATTAAAGTGTTTTAACAACTACAGACCTATATCAATCCTGCCTAACTTGTCAAAAATATTTGAAAAACCAATCAACAAGCAGCTTTACTCTTTTCTAGACAAACACAATATACTTAGCTCTTGCCAATATGGCTTCAGACCCAAAAAAAGCACTAACGATGCACTTATTCGTATGCTTAACTTGATTCATACAGCTCTTGATAAAAATGAGTTCCCTGTTGGATTATTTGTGGACCTGCGTAAGGCTTTTGACACTGTCAACCATCAAAACCTTCTTCTTAAATTACATCATTATGGAGTCAGAGGACACTCCCTGCAATACCTCAAATCCTACCTTACTGACAGGCTCCAGTATGTTTCTGTGAATAATTCAATTTCTCCCACCCTACCCATCAACATTGGTGTTCCTCAGGGCAGCATACTTGGCCCTCTCCTCTTTCTCATCTACATTAATGACCTTCCAAATGCCTCCCAACACCTCAAACCAATTCTATTTTCTGACGACACAACCTTCATTTACTCCAGTCCTGACCCCCTTGCTCTAAATGCCACAGTAAATACTGAGCTAAATAAAGTCCATCTTTGGCTAACTGCCAACAAACTCACCCTTAACATTGACAAAACTTTCTATATTCTGTTTGGCAATAAATCCTCTAATCAAATAAATCTCAAAATAAATAATACCCAAATTTGTAACAAATTAGATGGCAAATTCCTTGGCATTCTCATTGACCACAAGCTGAATTTCCAGGGACACATTCTAAATATATCAAAAAAAGTTTTAAAAACTGTTGGCATTCTTTCTAAGATCAGATATTATGTACCCCGCCCTGCCCTGGTGACTCTCTATTACTCCCTCATCTATCCATATCTCAACTATGGTATTTGTGCTTAGGGTTCTACTACCCAAAATCATTTACGTCCTCTAATTACTCAACACAAAGCTGCTATTAGGACAATATCCAACTCTGGCCCCAGACATCACTCGGTACCCCTACTCAAATCTCTGAATATGTTGGATATTAAGTCACTGCACATTCTCTCATGTGTATTATACATATATAAAACGCTGAACTGTAATGCCAATCCTGACCTCAAAAGCTTCATAGAATGTTGTAACAGAACCCATGAGCACCACACAAGAAATAAATATAGTTTTGATATTCCTAAAGTACGACTTACTCATACTAGAAATGCTCTACAAACAAGGGACCCAGATTGTGGAATGACCTTCCCAACCATGTTAAAGACTGTACCTCTCTCAACCAGTTTAAGATAAAAACGAAGCTATACCTAATAAATTCTCTGTAACCTACATTACCCCTCTTATTATATCCCCCCCCTTTTTTTTATCTTTATTTGTATTTGTTCTCAACACCTTTTATTCTTTATGCTCAATTAGTATTAAGTTCTAGATATTAATGTTTTTCTTGCCCGAAACGCATTGCGTAATAGTGGCTTTAGGCATTGTATGTACTAGCTCTATCTATATATCAATCCATTAATGTAACATCACTTGTATGTATATACCTTACCTGAATAAACATCTGAATCTGAATCTGAATCTGAATCTTATGTCATCCAATCTTTTTTTTTTTTTAATGGAGCAATTTGTCGACAGAATTGTATTTGTGCTGCTTTTTCAGCCATGTTCCCCCCTTTTTTATCTCTTTTTTTTATTTGTTCTCAACTTATTTTATTCTTTATGCTTAATTAGTATTAAGCTTTAGTCATTTAAGTTTTTCATGCCCGAAACGCTTTGCGTAATAGTGGCTTTAAGCACTGTATGTACTAGCCCTATCTATAAATCCATCACTCTTTGTAAAATCTCTTGTATGTATGTACCTTACCTAAATAAACATTTGATTTGATTTGCTTTTGAACTGGCAAAATTCTTGTGTTTTGTACATTCGATCATGTTTGTGGCCATTCGGGTGCGTTGTGTTTACGCTGGTGGGCGGCGTTCTTACCAATCCCGATTATGTCCATCACATTACTAAACTTCACTTAATAACTATATGCCTGTTAAGTAGAAGATTGTAACTGTTAATAGCATTATATTGTCGTTTTAATATTGAACATGTAGACATATACGAAACGTCCAAAGTTAGTGTCCGAAATGATAAAAATGTTAGTGTACGATGTGGTCAATGTACGGAGTGTGGGGATATAACTGTAAGGGGATATGGTTTGCACCTTGTTATTCTAATAATGGATAAATAATTATAATAATGGAAGCGCTAATTATATGAACAAGTGCCATGTATTTATTCAGACGAGAACAACAGCGAACACAAACCAGCGCATATACGAACGGAATGGTTTGTATGTACAAACTTCTCAGTGAACGAAGTTGTTTCTAGCCCGGTATCCGAAATTGCAGTATACGACTTGACCAGTCCCCTATGGGAGCTGCCCGGTGGCCCAGCTGGAAGATGTAAACATGGCCGGGTGTATGCTGCTCGCCGGCCTCACCAGGAATCTTTCCTGTGTGCACACCAAATGTGCTTCACCAGTTGGTAAGTATGAGGTGCTGGTTGGTGAGTGGGTGGTCCAGGTGTGAGGTGCTGATTGGTAAGTGGGTAACTACCATTGCGGGTTCAACCTCTGCAAACTACCTCAAGCCCATCATCACCCAGTAAAAATCTGCTGGGTGATGTAACAAACTCTGCTTTCAGACAACACACAGCTCCCCTGTTTAAATATCAAAACGTGCTAAAGATAAATTCACTCCATACATTCTCTTCTGTTAATTACATTTATAAAACCCTTTTAAGTGCAAACCTTGTTCTGAAACTCTTCCTGGACAGATGTAATAGAACACATAATCTTAGGGTCCTGGGTGATGAACAGCCAACTCACCTCAGAGGAGGAAGATTAGATTATGCTCTCCTGCTGAATGCACAGGACACGGATGCCAGTACACACATTGTGCACAGTTTATGTAGTGACCATTGGGCACTGATTACCACCGTCGACATGAGCAAGAGAAGGAAAGAGACAAATAAAAGAAAAAGGTTATCACTCGGACCAGATATGAGGCCGCACTTCATAAACAGGATGAGTGACTGGTTCACGGAATACCAAATCCCAGAAGACATTGACACATTTGTTGATGACCTTAACCACCAAATTGAGAGCTGTCTAAGAGTTCCGCGCCGTACGCCTGGGCGAAGTAACCCTCAGAGGAAGATAATAAAATGGTATGAGAATGATTACATAAAGATGCTTAACGCAAATGTGCGAGACATGAGTAGAGAGTACCGGAGACATCCCACTGAAAGTAACCAAGAGTTGTTTAAAACAGTGTGTCAAGTAGCCAGGGAAGAGAAGATTAAAGAGCGGGAAAGACAATGGCTTGAGTTCACTAGCTCTATTGGACGGGAAACATCTGCAAGACAAGTGTGGGCAAAAATTCAGATAGCTAAGGGGGGCAGAGCCCGGCCTGCGGCTCACAAAGACCCCCAGGGTAAGGCTGAGGAACTAATTCACAAGTGGAGTGATGCAGTATCCTCCTCCTCCCTCCCTGCAGAAATCAGCAGGGAACAGCTCCTGCGACATGATGACAGAAGAATTAGGATAACAAGAGCACTGTCTAGTGATGACGAGTATGGGGAACCAATCACAGCCCAAGAAGTAAGGGGCGCTATGAAAAAGGGTAAAAGTACAGCACCTGGTGAAGATGGCGTCACCTACGACATACTCAATGCACTGTGTGAAGTGTCTGGGAATCCACTACTCCACCTGTTTAACAAGTCATTCCTAAGTGGAGTGTTGCCCACACAATGGAAACACGCAATAATTATTCCCATACCGAAGCCTAATGACCCTGGTAATTACAGACCTATCAGCCTCGTGTCATGCACTTGCAAGATGCTTGAAAGGATCATCCTAAACCGACTGTTGCACAAAATAGGCAGGTTAGGGGAGGGGGTCAATGGATTTGTTAAAGGACGGAGCACAGCAAATTGTATAGTTAATTACTTGGTTAATGACACGGCTAGGTACTCTGTATTTGTTGACATCAAAGGAGCCTTCGACAAAGCACAGGTGATTGCGATCCTGGACGAGCTTGCATGCATGGGTGTCAAGGGGAGACTCATGAAATGGGTTGAAGACTACCTCACAGGAAGGAAAGCCAAGGTTTGCTTCAATGGAGCAGTCTCCAGAACAATGAGTATGGAACTCGGGACCCCCCAAGGCGGAGTCTTAAGCCCTACACTATTCAATGTACTTATGAACGCCATTGCAATTATTGATTTTCCGGAAGGAACACAACAAGTGGGATATGCAGATGATGTCCTAATACAAGCTCCCACCTTGGGAAAAATTGAACAGTCCATTGAACTCCTCGGAAGGAAATGTATTGAGCTCGGTTTCACTCTCTCCACAAACAAGACGAAGGCATACTCCCATCACAAGCGGAGAGCAAATGAAGAACTGCAAATTAATGGTGTAACACTTGAATGGGTTGACCACTACCGGTACCTTGGCGTCACTGTCGGCTCTAACAAGGGAAAGAAAGAGGAGCTCAATCAACTCATAGGAACATGCAAAAGTCGACTCAGGGCACTGAAAGCTATGACCTGGAATGGACATGGAGCCTCTATTGCCGTGCTCAAAATGATGTACACAGCCTATGTGCGCTCCGTCATAGACTATGCCGCACCAGTACTGTGCACCTACTCCCAAAGCGATATGAAAAGGCTTGAAAGCATTCAAAATGAAGCCATGACAATCATTCTTGGAGTCCCAAGAACTGCCAAAACGTCTAATCTACGAGAGGAGTTGTCCCTTCCCAGTATTAAAAGCAGAATTCAGGAGCTGAATGCTAAGCTTGCAATTAGGATAGCCAGAGATCCCCATTGCAATGATATTGCCAAGAAAAAACTGAGCTCTGTGCTACTTTCAGGGGGAAACAGGAGAAGCAAAAAATGGCATCACAGAGCAGTCTGCTACCTTGAAGAGCTTCACCTGCTTGAGCAAGCCCGTGAGCTCCTGCCTGTAGAGAGGTTACCTCCCTGGGAGGATGACTCATGCAAGATCATCATCAATGAAATGGCAATGAAAAAATCCAACATGATACCACAAGAAATGAGGCACAAGTATCTCGAGGACATTTATAAAGAAGCCGGAGATGAACTAGATCAAATCTACACTGACGGGTCATCTAATCCTATCAATGGCAGGGCTGGTGCAGCATACACGGTAATCAAGGATAATACCTTCCAACGCAGAAATGAAGAAAAAGCACGTATTGAGAACTATGCCTCTTCAACGCAAGCAGAGCTAACTGCCATTGTTATGGCGTTAAGGTTTCTTGAACGGAACACTAATGGTGCAGTGATTTGCACCAATTCAAAAGCAGCACTGCAAAGCCTAAGTAAAAATCAGGCAGAAAATCTTGCAATAGTCGCTGAAATCAAGAGAGTTGTGAGAGTACTTACCAATCAGGGAAGAGTCATCAAGTTTCTGTGGATCCCCTCCCATGTTGGAATATGTGGGAATGAACGAGCAGATGTGCTGGCTGCTGAAGGCGCTGAAGGAGACCATATTGAATACTTCATACCCAAGACTCAACTACAAATTAGAGGTATTATCAGGCAACATCACCGTGACAAGGTAACTGAGGAAAGGAGGATAGAAGCACAAACCAGTGAATCTGTACGATGGTACAACATGGTTGCAGCTGGCAATCCCAATCAGTATGGCCGAAGAGGAGGACGATGAGTGAGAGAATCTGTAATAGCGAGAATCCGTCTTGGATACAAATATCCATGGAGATTTGGAATGGAAACAACAGTTGATCAGCGAAGTTGCAGAATCTGTGGTGAGAGTGATGGACACCGCCTTGACCACTATCTACGTGAATGTGAACACCTGAGAGACATTAGGAATAACTGTAGAATAATAAACCCCACATTGTTTGAGTTAGGAAAACACTATTTGTCAAATATTGATACTGTTCTTAAAAGATTTCCCCATTTTGCACCCGCAAGATAACGTAAGCTTTTAAGGGTTGATAAATGTTAATCTTCTTGTTTGAGGAGCTGTTCACTTGAGACAGTTAAGCAAGTCCCAGCTGTGTCTGGGTACAAGTGACAGGATGAACAACCCAGCGGGTTTTCTTCCTATTGGGGAGTGTTGTACATTCTGCTATGGCGGTATGTTCACTCACAAGATGAGTGGCGCTGCCCAATAAACTCGCCCCTCGGGGCAAAATTAAAAAATTTAAAAACACATAATCACCACACCAGACGTAAATATCTCTTTGATATCCCCAGAGTCAAACTTAATCTGTGTAAACACTATGCAAATAAAGGGACCCAGTCTATGGAACTTATTCCCTAATGAACTGAAAAGCTGTCCAACTTTTGCCTTATTCAAAAGTAAAACCAAAAAGTACCTAATTTCATCTTCATAGTTTTCTACCTTGTGCTTTATCTTGCACTGTACCTAGTGCTACCCAATCCCCCAATATTTATACCTTAGCCATATTACTTTTCCATTGTAATCTTAGACATCATTGATATCATGATTGTTGTATTGAGTGCATATTCTACTGCATTATTCCTTGAAATGATCCTCATATTATGCTTCAGTGAACCAATGTATAACCCTGAAATGTTATCCTAATGTACCTAGTAATCCTTGTTCATTATTGTATATTGTTATTATTGTGTATTATTCTAATTGCTATTGTGTCAAAATTTCTTGCAATGTACAGTACCTGTAAATTTTTTTTGACAGTTTTACTGTAATTATTCTACCTAAAATTATCTGTACCAGTAAAGTAAAGCTGTAAAGTGCCTGTAAATTTTTTTTTTTCAATTTTACTATGAATTATCTAAACATTATTTGTTAGTTTAATGACTTGCCCAAAATGCTATGCGTGCTAGTGGCTTTCCAAGAATGTAAAATCAACTTAATTTCTATGTTCTCTGTTAACCCCCAATGTACCTCTTGTATATAAATAAATAAATTAATAAATAAATTACTGTATACAAAACTTTTGAACTGACAGACTTCTAAATAACTACTTAGCACGCCTTACTGAAGTCACTCCCCAGACTGGCTTGAGGAGTCGGTCATATGGAGTTGATTTAACTTCCAGACAGGTTTTTTCACTCGTCACTCCCGAGACTGACTTGCCACAATCATCAGGCACTAAGAGTAAGAAATCCCCAGCTATACAAACTTTCCAGCAATCTGTCACTTTAAAAAATCATTTAAACCCCACACTCCCACGACACATCCTCCAACCACTCCCAGATATTCAACATGCTGTACTACTGGCATGTAAAGGAATACTGATGTAATCACATCCCAGACGTAAAGATTTGCAATACCACAATCTAATCTAACCTATCTTAAATTAACCTTCCCCAACCTAAAATAACCTCATACACACTAACCCTACATTACTTAACATAATGTAACCTACCCTAATCTACTCTAAACTTTTCTGATTTGCGACTAGCTCCCAAACATGCTTCGACTCACTCAGTCTCTTGACTAAACCACACACTTTCCATAGCACAGCAACACTCGGTTACCACCACCAACACAACTCACCTTTGCAGTCCCGAGTCAAGTTCCACTCATGTTTATTTTTGTCATTATCCTCACGCATACAGATGACCGTGATAAGTTTCAAACTGCCAAATTATGAACATTGATGTGCCACTGTGAGTGACGCATCTTTCAACTTTACCACTCGTGCAGTCATTGGGAGGAAAAACCTTTGTGAAAACTGCACATATCACAAAGAAGAAGAAGGGTGGTCTAGGTGTGAGGTGCTGGTTGGTGAGTGGATGGTCTAGGTGTGAGGTGTTGGTTGGTGAGTGGATGGTCAAGGTGTGAGGTGCTGGTTGGTGAGTGGATGGTCAAGGTGTGAGGTGCTGGTTGGTGAGTGGATGGTCCAGGTGTGAGGTGCTGGTTGGTGAGTGGATGGTCTAGGTGTGAGGTGTTGGTTGGTGAGTGGATGGTCAAGGTGTGAGGTGCTGGTTGGTGAGTGGGTGGTCAAGGTGTGAGGTGCTGGTTGGTGAGTGGATGGTCAAGGTGTGAGGTGCTGGTTGGTGAGTGGATGGTCCAGGTGTGAGGTGCTGGTTGGTGAGTGGATGGTCTAGGTGTGAGGTGTTGGTTGGTGAGTGGATGGTCCAGGTGTGAGGTGCTGGTTGGTGAGTGGATGGTCAAGGTGTGAGGTGCTGGTTGGTGAGTGGATGGTCAAGTTGTGAGGTGCTCGATGTAGGTGGCCCAAATGTGAGGTTTTAACGTTTTTTGGCAGTCCATCTTGGGTACTAATAAACTAGCCAATTATCATGTGGGATGCCTTTATCCGCATATAGTGGTAGGTTTACTTCTTATGTGCTTTGTATAAGTTTCTTGAGGTATTCTGAAGTAACCTGTAGCGAGTAATCCTTATACTCACTCCATTATCTCATTATGTTAATGGCGTAACTAATTAGCACTAACTACACAAGCTATAATCCTATCCCTAATTACAGGTAACAGTCCTCACATCCTCCTATCCTAGTAGAGAAAGATGAGGGGTAGTTACCAACCAAATATAAGAAGCGATATGAGAATAGACAACAGTACAATTTCCACAGTCAAGAATGTAGCACTCGGCATATGCAGATCTAATCGACCCCAAGACGCTCCAGCTTCGACACAACAGACAGCAGACTAGGACCGCATCGAGCTACATCGCTCTCCCACATAGAGCTCCGCGACTCCGGCCACACTCGGCTCCCTGCTCTGCTCCAAGTTCCATCTCAACATCTACGACACTGCTGTATCCAGGACTATTAAATAAATATGAAACTCACTAAACACTGCGTATGTATCTAATCTACTCAACAACGTAACATCGTCGTATGTTACATTGGTGACCCCAGAGAGTTTTGACGGTACCCAGCCACGACGGACTAAAACATGGACTCTCACTGGACCGCTACTTCTGCTGCCTACGGGCTGTGGACCGCTGCCAATACCCTCCCCTCAGCAAGGATTTTCATGGCGATCATCTCTGCATTTTCATCAATTACAGCTTGCTGCACCGCGAGCATTACTTACTCATCTGACAGTTTCATCAGCAACTACATCATTGCAATCAATCTTAGCTACCTATGTGCTTTAATATACTGTACCTACAATTTTCTCTCATCTTTTTTTTTTTTTTTTTTTTTTTTTTCATTTCATGTAATCTGTTATCATTTTTTTGTCTATAAATTTTGCAAGTATTTACCTCCTTAAAATTTTCTTAGATTAAGGACCTGCCCGAAACGCTGCGCGTGCTAGTGGCTTTACAAGACTGTAATTACCATATTTGTATCCTCACATTCCTTATGTACATTCTTGTATATGCATAAATAAATAAATAAAATAAATAAATAAATGTGGGATCTAAAGCCTGTCCTGCCGACTCTCCGTCGCTGCCAGGGCACTGCTTGTTCTACAGGGACTCCCACAACAGCTGCTCTCTCATCAGATTCATTTATTCTGATACTCTGCCGACTCAAGCCCTTTGCACAGTACAAGACTTACAGCTTGTGTTTCCAACACTTCATCGCCTCCAGGACAATTCAGCTCTAGCAGTGATTTCCTCGTTGTTCTAACTATGTGCCTACATTACCTCCTATTGTCCTGGTGCCCGAGCCCATCCGCCCCGGATCTAAATGCTCCACCAGCGACCTAAGGACACAACAATAAAGCACATTCTTCTCTCCTGCTACACCGAGCTTGTCCACACACTGCTTGCATCTTTTGGTACCAGGACTACATGTTCCACAGTGACCCAGGGAACAGTAGCCTCGTACCCTGAACTGTGTATTGTTGATCTGGCAATTTGCAGTTTCTTCTGATAAACTGCGAGCTGTATGCCATGTATAGTGCAGAGGTGATTGGGAAATTAGTAAAATCATGCAGGGCCAACCAAAGAAATGATCATTTACCTTGTTCACCTAGAGGTGCCTAATTTCCATTAAGGAGTTGCTTATTTTGTTATGTCTGTGCTTTATGTTGGGTTTTCCAGAATCGTGATTGATCTCAGATTCCCTGCTGCCCTTGTCTCATGAGTGAGCCAGATGCTGATCCTGGCTTGCATTGGGCTACTGATGGGGTCTTGGAAGCCCAATGTGTTGGGCTTGTTGGTATTTGAGAGAAATTTGGGAAGCTACTAGTGGCTCACCAGAAAAAGTCATTTTATTATATTCAGTGCTTGATTTTAATTCACACAGAATGATAACTTTTCTACATGACCATAGACTGACAACTTTTCCCAAACATAAAAATGCATTACTGTAATATATTAGTGATACTGTATGTACAAATAATACATACCCAGTACCTTATTGTTAACGAAGTCTTCATGTATGTATAGACCTATAAGAAGTTGTACATATTTATCTATATTTGCAGCCTGTAAATCCATTCTCTACTTTGCTTGTACTGTATTTCAGGACTGAGGCAGTATGTTACTCTAGCACAGAGGGCATGCCTGATAGACGAGAACTCTAACTCTAAACTAGAAAAGCAGAAAAGAATAAATCAAGTTGTGTGTGTACCTTCATTGCCACTCATACAGTCAGCCAGGTCCACAAGCTTCTTCAATAAATGTAAGTTACATTATGCACTGTGACATTTACAGTTACCCTTTTTCTTCTTTCTGGTCAAGTCTTGGAAGAGTGGGTTGGGCTTCTGGTCAAGACAGCCTTTGATTGAGAGTTGTTGGTGGACCTGCCTCTTGTCAGATCTGTCAGTCCTTTAGTGAAAAGTCCAGTGATGTGGTGGTGGTGATATTGCTGCAGGGTTTTTGGAAAAACCCTGTCCAGGAATTCCTGGTGCGGTTAGGTGGGTCTCTTGTGTTCCTCAGGTATCAGTGTGAAGCAGCTGACTTCGCTACTGTACTAATACGTGTATGTTGTATTTGGGAAATATTGGACAGGGTGTTACTTAGGTGGCTTATTGTCTTGGATGTTGGTCTGTTTCCTGTGGCCAAATAAAATTTCCAAAGAGTTGTATGATTTCTTGACTGATATTTTTTTGAGCTGGGCCCCTTTTATTATGATAGAATATAGAATATATTCTATATATTCTATCTAGAACCCCCCTGTCTAGAAATGTAATCATAATAAAAATCAATTTCCTTAAATACAAAATTAATGAATGTTAAAATATGTACAATTTTAAAGGATTTGTGGCTTAGCTATGGCTGAGTCCCAGAGGGGTCTGTGTCCCGGAGACGGTATCCTGACAAATGAAACCTTTAATTAAAGTGGATGGCTTCTCTTGTAAATTTGACAAGTTATATGATGACTACAGGAAATGCTGCTTCTCGATCCCATGTAAATGCAGTCTTCATAAATCAACTTCTTTGGATCATTTCATATTAAATTCACACAGATTAAGTATCTCCACATTGATTGATTTGACTAGTATCAATTCATGTCTCCTTAATGATAAATTACATGAAATTTCTAGCACTTGCATATGTATCTAGAAATAACTTGGCTTAAGACTAACTAAACTTTGGGGTTTTTTCCCGCTTTGTGACCTGCTCTTTAATTGATAGTTTTATACTTTTTTCTATGGTATGTAGCTAAGCACCAATACTGGGATCCCATAAACATGCTGAACTACAAAGACTACTTATCAGTGTTTTTTTTTTTTTTTTTTTGAGATATACAAGAGTTGTTACATTCTTGTACAGCCACTAGTACGCGTAGCGTTTCGGGCAAGTCCTTAATCCTATGGTCCCTGGAATACGATCCCCTGCCGCGAAGAATCGTTTTTTCATCCAAGTACACATTTTACTGTTGCGTTAAACAGAGGCTACAGTTAAGGAATTGCGCCCAGTAAATCCTCCCCGGCCAGGATACGAACCCATGACATAGCGCTCGCGGAACGCCAGGCGAGTGTCTTACCACTACACCACGGAGACTGTAAAGACACGGAGATTGTGATGTTTCAGCATTTGAAATGATAGCCTTGGTGTTGATGTGGTGAAGTTATTAATATAGGCTTTTTACAGCTCCCAAACTCACACTGTTAGTACACTTTGTCCAAATTATAGGACTGAACAATGCTACTGTCTTAAATAGTCTTAATTAAACATAGCACTTTAGTTTTAAATTTATTGTTGGCAAAACATAGACTCCATCTGGATCGTCTTAAACCAAATGCCTTGTGTGGCATACAGAGCATTGTGTTGCACCATAACTGGGGGGCAGAGGTCCATGTTTGGCTTGTGTGGCATAGCATTGTGTAGCACCGTTACTGGGGGGGGCATAGGTCAATGTTTGGCTTATGTGTTGCACCGTTACTGGGGGCAGAGGTTCATGTTTGGCTTGTGTGGCATACAGAGCATTGTGTTGGTGCATGTTTGGCTTGTGTGGCATACAGAGCATTGTGTTGGTGCATGTTTAGCTTGTGTGGCATAGCATTGTGTAGCACTGTTACTGGGGGCAGAGGTTCATGTTTGGCTTGTGTGGCATACAGAGCATTGTGTAGCACTTGTTACTGGGGGCAGAGGTTCATGTTTGGCTTGTGTGGCATACAGAGCATTGTGTAGCACTGTTACTGGGGGCAAAGGTTCATGTTTGGCTTGTGTGGCATACAGAGCATTGTGTAGCACTGTTACTGGGGGCAGAGGTTCATGTTTGGCTTGTGTGGCATACAGAGCATTGTGTAGCACTGTTATGGGGGCAGAGGTTCATGTTTGGCATACAGAGCATTGTGTAGCACTGTTATGGGGGCAGAGGTTCATGTTTGGCATACAGAGCATTGTGTAGCACTGTTATGGGGGCAGAGGTTCATGTTTGGCTTGTGTGGCATACAAAGCATTGTGTTGGTGCATGTTTAGCTTGTGTGGCATAGCATTGTGTAGCACTGTTACTGGGGGCAGAGGTTCATGTTTGGCTTGTGTGGCATACAGAGCATTGTGTAGCACTGTTACTGGGGGCAGAGGTTCATGTTTGGCTTGTGTGGCATACAGAGCATTGTGTAGCACTGTTATGGGGGCAGAGGTTCATGTTTGGCTTGTGTGGCATACAGAAGCATTGTGTAGCACTGTTATGGGGGCAGAGGTTCATGTTTGGCTTGTGTGGCATACAAAGCATTGTGTTGCACCGTAACTGGGGGCAGAGGTCCATGCTTATTCTCCGAGACCTATGGAGTGGCCAGCTCATTTTTAAGGAAAACATTTATTCTTGTTTATACTTCTAAAAAGCAACATTTTCTGGGGGGGGGGGTTATCTTCCACAAGTCACCTTGGGGTCTACCTCTGTTGGTCTTTTGCTGCTCGGTATTTGACTGCCCTAGGAGTTCTGGGGGTTTACGGCCTCCCTTGTTTACCTTGGGGTAAGAGGTAGTTGGCACTGGTAGGGGCGTGGGGGTACTGCACTGCTTGCTATCACCTACTGTAGCGGCCAGTTCTGTTCCGCCTGGGTATGTTGTCCTCTTGCGGGGTTTTTCGTTTGCTTTTGTTTTCCTGCCTGGTGGAGTTGGGTCTGCCTTTGGTTGGTTGCCCCCCTGTCTATATTTAGGGTCTATTTTCATATCTGTTTTTGGTGGTATCCCCCTGCTAGGACCTCGTGAGTGGACTCATCCTGAGGGTTCAGCTTTTACACATCCCGGTGGGGTGGGGGGTCCGCCTTTGGTTGGTTGTTCCCTATTTATATTTAGGGTCTATTTCCATATCTGTGTTTTTGGTGGTATTCCCTGCTAGACCCCCCGTTATGACCCCCGTTATGTTGGAGCCGGTCAGCCAAGCGGACAGCACGCTGGACTTGTGATCCTGTGGTCCCGGGTTCGATCCCGGGCGCTTGCGAGAAACAATGGGCAGAGTTTCTTTCACCCTATACCCCTGTTACCTAGCAGTAAAATAGGTACCTGGGTGTTAGTCAGCTGTCACGGGCTGCTTCCTGAGGGTGGAGGCCTGGTCGAGGACCGGGCCACAGGGACACTAAAGCCCCGAAATCATCTCAAGATAACCTCAAGATAACACGTGAGTGGACACATTCTGGGGGTTCAGCTTTTACAAGTCCCCCATGAGTCCCAGGGTTTCACTACCAAGCAGAGCTTTCAGGTTTGCTTGGTAGTTTCTGGCGCCGGTTCGCAGTACCCTGCCTGAGCTTCCTTTAGCATATTACCAAGGCTAAGGGCCCTGGGAAACCCCGTGGGGGCTCCATGGTCCGATGGATGTGACCCTTGAGTTCCCTCTCGCTTCTTGCGAGGTTAATGGTTGCTCTGTCTCCTTGTCTCAGGGTGACATTCACCGGTTGTGTATCCGCCATGCTGCCTGTAGGGTTGGTGATTCTTTTGACCCGGAGTCATACGACATTGTTGTTGGTACATGCTCCAGTTCTACCTAGCTACTGATGGTGATATGAGGGGTGCATGCAGAAGCTGCATTGCATGCTAGGTACTAGTTACTGCAATGAGATGGTTTGGTTGCTTCCCCGGATGCCCCGAGATTGCCCCGTTGCGGTTTTAGGGACCTGAACTTGGGGGTTGCTTCGACTTTGGTAACGTCCACCCTTCCTTCCCCTTCTGTTGTGCATCCGGTACCCCATCCCCCTTGCTTCCAGCTCCGACACATTTGTGGGTTCGGAGGCGAGGCAGGGTCTAGTTGGTGTTGAGACTCAAGCGGTTTTGGGGGTGTTCCTTTCCGGGGTGGTGGCGGAAGCATTCGAGCCTGTTCCTCCAGCCGATGCGTATGGATCTGACCAGTGGGCCTTCTTCTTTAGTATTTTTTCGGCTTCCCTGGTTTTTTCTTGTGAGGCTTTTTCTTTTTTTTTTGGGGGGGGGGGATGGCTCCAGGTCCTCAGAGTGAGGTTCCCGGGGCGAGGAAGGGGTTGACTTGGGGGTGGGGGGCTTAGGCCCCATCGGACCCTGCCTGGGTTTTTGTTACCCCTCAGAGCAGGCTTGGTGTTGCAAGATTTCTCTTCTCTCCCGCCTCGTACGCATTGGATTTGGCATTCTACCCCTCCCTGGGTTTGGTTCCGTGCTCCTGTGGGTTCTTCAGTTCAGTCTTCCGGAGGTTTTCGGCTTCCCGCGTCCAGTCCCATGTGGTGCGAGATGCCCTAGCGGCTTACGTCCTGCTTGACCCGGGTTACGCCTTAGTAGTGGTTCCGCGTTCTTTGCGTTTGGATCTTGTGTTACTGAGTTCGTTACGAAATTCCAGGGTGGTCCTGGTTAGGAGATTGCCTACTTTTCTCGTTGGAGGCTTCGCATCTGTTCTGTCGGTGGGTGGTGCTAACTTCTTTCCTGGAATCCGCTTGGGTCCTGGTTCTTCAGTTTTCTTCACCTTTTTGGCCATTGCTGTTTGCAGAGCCTGCAGTTGTGCAGTCTTTGCAGGCAGCTTCGTCTAGTTGCCATCCTGTGTTCGGAATTGTTAGTCCTCCAGAGGGCTTGTGGGGGGGGGGGCCCTTCCCGGAAGGGTCGTGCCAGGGCTCTGGATTCTTCTGTCATGGTAGGCCAGTTTCGTGATTTCTGTTCTGTTCGGCGGGGGTGGAGGGGTGTCCCCCTGGTTGGTTTCATATCAGCCTGGATAGCTTCGGAGAGCCTCCGGGACTCGTCCAGAAAATGACGTTTCATTACAGTCAACACTGATTTTTTCGGACTCTATAAAGTGAATACAGAGGCACCTTGACTTACGATTGCCCATACTTACGAATTTTTCGCATTACGATGTAAATTTCGTTGGAAAATGCAACTCGACTTACGACTTTTGCTAACTGACTGGTTGCAACTGTGAATGCTTGATTGACTGTGAATGCTTGATTGACTGTGAATGCCTGATTGACTGTGAATTCCTGATTGACTGTGAATGCCTACCTTACCTTGAGGTTACCTTACCTTGAGGTTACCTTGAGGTTAGTTACCTGACCTTGGTAATGCCTGAATTGACTGTAAATGCTTGACTGACCGTAAATGCCTAACTGGTTGCTACCACAACAGTGAATGCTTGACTGCCTTGGTTATGACTGCCTGTGACCGGTCTTGACTGTGAATGCTTGACTGACTTCTGACTAAGTGACTGGTTCTGACTGGCTGCCACATAACAGGAAGTGGAAATGTGTGAAAGGAAAATCTGGAACTGGTGATGCAGATATGAGAACAGTTTAAGGCGAGCAGGGGATGGTCTCACTGTCTCCTCCTCCCCCTCCTCCATACACCAACACAGCTCCCCCCCCCCTCCCTCCTCACCGTCTCTCATGGGTCAACAAGAGTCCTCAGTAAAAGTAAAGTGCAGTTAAATGTTCACTTATTTTATTAATGGTTTATATTTATACCTGATTGTGTTGTGTATGAAAAATATGAGTAGTATTCTTTATAAAATGTATTTTTAAGTTAATATTTCTGGGGGAAGCCCCGTCGGCTCCCCGGAGCTATCCAGGCTGAATGGATATGTATAACTTTCTGGCATCAAAGTGTTTGGAGTTCTTGCCTACCAGGGACCATGAGCCAGAACCTGGCCCCCTCAGAGAGGCATGAGGAGCAATGGCCTATAGAAACCCCCGTGTGGTTGGGAGCATTCTATGTCTGCCATCAACCGGGATAGGCACCCAGAAAGGTAGACGCCCCAAAACAAACCCCTATTCTGTTTAAAATCTGGCTACTGAAAGCCGAACTAGTGGACAGAACTCCCCAAACAAAATTATCTAACTAGCATGACGTTATCACGTCGCCGTGCTGCTGTCTGCGCAAACCCCCCCCCCCTTCCTGGGAGGGGGAAGGGGGAGCCCCAGACCCATCCTCCAGCAACCCAACCTTCAGTTCTTGGCTGCTGTGATTGCCTCTGGTTGAGTGCCTCTGGCTCCCGCTTTGTTTCAATTCTATGCCTTGTGATGTGGGCTGTCTCTACTGGTGGGGTGTGAGCCAGGAGTAATATTCCACAGTACTCGGGCTACATGCGCCTAGGGCTCTCTTCCCTAGGGGCCCTGTAAGTACTGCCCTTGGGGCTTGGGGCCACCTTCCACAAGTCTTCTTGGGTTCCACCTCCGCTGTGTCCTTTACTGCTCGGTTCTGGGCCACCCTTGTAGTCGGCTGGGGTTTTGTTGCCTTCGTTTGTCTGGTTAGGTGGTGGTTTTTTGTCACTGGTAGGAGCGCGGGGTACTGCCCAACTAGTTTTCACAAATAACGGCAGCCATCTCTGTTCCGCCTGGATATGTTGTCCTTTTGCGGGGTTTTTCTTTTGTTTTTGTTTTTGCCTGGTGGGGGAGGGGGGGTCTTCCTTTGTGTTTCCCCTTGCTGTTCTAGGAGTTCCATTGATTTTTGGTTGGTGGAGGAGTTATATGGATTTTTGGTTGGTGGTGCTCCTTGCTTGGCCCCCGTGAGTGGTCACGTCCCGGGGGTTCAGCTTTTAGAAGTTTGTTTGGTAGAATTGGGTGCCGGTTCACAGTACCCTGCCTGGGCTTCCCTTGGCGTGTAACCATGGTTAAGGGCCCTGGAAAACCCCACGGGGGCTTAGTGGGATTATGGATGTGACCCCTGAGTTCCCCCCTCACATTTTTCGGGTTTGACCGTTGATCTGTCCCCTTGTCTCAGGGTGACACTCACCTGTTTGCCTCCGCCTTGCTGCCTGTTGGGTCGTTGGTTCTTTTGACCCGGAGTCCTGCGACAGGTGTCGTCTGTACGTGCTCCCTTTCACCCAGGCCATTGGTCATGATAAGCGGGTGCAGGCGGCTGCGGCACTGCATGCTAGGTTACTTGCTGCAACGCTCTTGGTTGCTTGCGGCTCCTGGATGCCCCGAGACTGCCCCGTTTAGGTGGTAGGGGTGGACTTGGGAGTGGAGGTCTCTTCGGCTCTGGTTCCTTCCGCTCCTCCTAGTCCTTTCCCTTCTGTTATGCATACTTCCTGCCCTTGCTTCTGGCTCCGAACAGTAGGCGGGTTTCGGGGTTGGAGCAGGGTCTGGTTGGGTTGAGACTCGGGCGGTCTCGAGTTATTTTTTTCTTCTTCCGGGGTCGCGGCGGAGGCATTCAAGCCTGTTGCTCCGGCCGTGCCGTACGAGTCTGACCAGTGGGCTCCCTTCCTTAGTGTTTTGCACGGCTGCCCTGGCTTTTCCTTATGAAGCTGGGGCTTTGGGGGTACTGCTCGGTCCCGGTCCTGTTGTCAGGGTTCCCGGGGTTGGGGAGGGTTGCCTGGGGGGGGGGGCTTCGGCCCCGTTTTTGCCCCACTTGGGTCTTTGTACCCTCAGTGCGGGGCTTGCAGTTCCTCTGAGTGGGGATTTTCCTTGCCCCTCTGCGTTCTTGTTGGCTCGGGTCTACCCCTCCCTGAGTTCGGTTCCATGTTCCTTCATGTCCGTCGGTTCCATCATTCCGGGGGAATGATGGAACCGAATAAATTGGTTAAACTTATCCAATTTATACCCACATTTTCTTCATCCTTTTCGCGCTTCCATCGCAATACTGTTCCCTTTGTATTGGGGTCCATGCATGGCCCTGGTTCAGGGGTGTCTTTTTGTCCGTATGTGCCTCTGTGCATTTGTGCTTGTTTGTCATGGTGCTCATTGGTGCGCAGACCTCTTCATACATTCCAATATTCTTGGACCATCTGTTGACTTCTGGTGGGGTTTCCCCCCTGGTCCTTTTCTCGGGCTCGTTGGTTCCCTTCCTCCCCTTTTGTCTTCTTTCGCCTTATTTTGTTTTCACATCGTCTCTCCTTCCTGTTTTGCCGTTCCTTGTCTTCGTTACATACGCCTTGCTGGTGTATGTACGATATGTCTGTAAGGTCTGTGTCTGTACGATATGTGTATTTACTATATGTATGTGTCCGACTGGTGTACGAGCCGCACCGCCCGGTGGACAGGTGGTGCGGTTTGTACCTCACGCGTTGGGGCCGGGGTGTTTGTTCTGGGCGGTGTACTCGTGTGTTCCACGTAGTTTATCGCGGTTTCTAAGGCTTCTCTTTCCAGTCGTTGCCCTCTTGGTACTGGGGGTGTTTTAGATTTTCTGTGTGGGGATGTTGCTTTGTTCTTTTTTCTGCTTCTGGGAGTGGGGTGGCGCCTTCTCCACCTCTGTACTGCACCTGCACCGGAGTAGTTCTTACACAGTTGATATACGAACGTACTGTTGGATTGCTTATTGGTGCTAGTACTTCCATTACCTGCAGCCACTCATACGTATAGCGTTTCGGTCGAGTTCCCATTTCGGGCGAGTTCCGGTCCTTTGTGTTCCTGGCGGCTACTTGGTCCGATTACGTTTTTTTTTCCTCGCTTGATCCCATTTTCCTTCTAAGCTACACATGGCTGTGCTTCTGGGTTGGTTCTTCTTGGCTATACTGTTGTTGAGTGCTGAGGTGGGCCTCTGTCCAAGTTCAGTTCCCTGCTTTTAGACTGCCCCGGTGTTCCGTTTTGGTACCGAGTTCCTTCACTTTTCGTTGTCTCACTGCAGGCTTCTGTATTGCACTGTCTGGGGGGAGTTGTGGACTTCCGGTCCGCCGCTCCTGCCTTACTGGTTTCCCTATTTGGGTCTGGTAGCTAGGATTCCGGTCCTGGTTCCGGCTTTTCCTTGTTCCTTTTTTGGACTGTACGTTTTTGTTTGCCTGCAGTTCGCGTCCTGCGTAATTCCCCTCGGGTTTCCCTCGAAGATGTGCGAGTCGTTCTTCCCTGCTGGAGCTGGTTGCGCTGCTCCTTTGGGTTGGCAGGGTCGCTGTTTTTCAGTTTCATGTCTCCCGTTTTCCTTCATGGTGCCTGCTGTCCTCAGTTGGCCTCTTCCTGGGCCCTGGTTTTTCGGTGTTTGGCCTTGTTGGTCCTTTAGGGGTCCTGGGGGGCGGGGGGGGGGGGGGGAGGTTCCTCCAGGACGGGGCGTTTCTGCTCACTCTGGTTGGTTCCTTCGGCTCGCTAGGGTTGGTTTTCCTGGTTCCCTGGCAGCCATTCCTTTTGGATTTGGCCTTCCTTGGTGGACCCTGTTGCTTTCTTTGGTTTTGATCCTGTGGGTCTTCCCGCGGCTCTGCCTCCTTTTTGCAGGTCGGTCTCGTCCTGTGCAGGGCTTGTTCGTTCCTCCCCTCGAGTCTTCGCGTCTCGGTTTTTATCTCGTTTCTCGTCGCTTGTGTGGGTGCTGGTGGCTGCATTGTTGGTCTCCCTCCTGCGTGCTTCACCATGCTTCTCCTCCCACCTGTGTGTGGTTTGTCATGGCGGTCCTTCTGGTTTTCCTATCACTGCCAAGGGTTCTTCGGTCTCTGATAGGGTTGTCTTGTTTTTCCCTTCGGGGTTGTTACGGGACCGTCTTCTGGTACCATGTACTGTCTTGGGTGGCGCTAGCAGAGCCGCTCCAGCTTGCGGTCGGTGTTGCTGTTCCTTCTCCTCTGTTTCGCTTGTTGTCTTGGGAGTTGTTTCCCCTCCGGCCTGCTCTTGCGTTTCCGGTGCCTTCCTCGTTGTTGGCCCGGGTGGTCTCTTTTTCTTCTCCTCGGTTTGGTCCTTGGGTTGTTGCTTGGTTGGTCAGGCCGGGGGTGCTTCCTGGTTCGGTTGTGGCTCTTCGCTGTTCACAGGCGCTTCTTAGCTTCTGGGGTCATAGACACGTTTTGGTTTATCCGGGTTCCCTTCCTTTCCTCATTCCTGTTCCGGGGTTCGGGTCTCTCGAGTTGTCTGCAGGTATTTTTCTTTTCGTCTGTGGTCTTGTTTTTAGGTTAGGGCGCGTGGTGTCCACCTCCCGGGTCCTGCCCTCTTTTACTTATCTGTAGTGAGGTAGTTCCAGGGAGCTGACAGGGCTCCCCCCAGAAAACCAGCGTTGAATGTAATGAAACGCCATTTTCTGGGTGAGTCCCGGAGGCTCCCTAGGCATCCCTCCCTCCCTCTGGTCGGCGGTGTTTTTCATGCTTTTTGACATCCAGCCCAAGAACTGAAGGTTGGGTCACCGGCGGATGGGTCTGGGGCTCCTCCTTCCCCCTCCCGGGGAGGAGGGGGGTTGCGCAGATGGCGGCACGGCGCCGTGATGATGTCATGCTAGTTAGATAATTTTGTTTGGGGAGTTCTGCCCATTCGTTTGGCTTTCGGTAGTCATATTTTAACCAGAATAGGGATTTGTTTTGGAGCGCCTACCTTTCTGGGTGCCTATCCTGGTCGATGGTAGATATAGACTGCTCCCAACCACACGGGGGTTTCTATAGACCACTGCTCCTCGTGCCTCTTTGAGGAGGCCAGGTTCTGGCTCGTGGTCCCCGGTAGGCAAGAACTTCAAACACTTTGACTGATGCCAGAAAGTTATACATACCCATTCAGCCTGGATAGCTCTGGGGAGCCTTCGGGACTCACCCAGAAAATGGCATTTCATTACATTCAACGCTGTTTTTTTGGGTGTGTGGAACGGATTAATTCAGTTGACATTATTATGAGAAAATTTGCTTCGACTTATGGGACTGGTTTAACCCTTAAAGTGCGCATCACGTCATATGACATGCTGGACGTTGTTCCAGTCAACTGCGCATCACGTCATATGATGTGTTGGAGTACTACGCAAGATTTAAACTGCCCGCGGATACACGGGGTTCACCACACCTTCATCAGGGCTCTTGTAAACAGACGCCATTTAAAAAAAAAATCGTGGGCCAAACTCTCGGGTGTTATTGGCCTCAGTATTGAGTGAGCAACCAAGCCTGACGCACGCAGCATGAGCTAACAGCGCTGCTGTTCAGCTTGTGACCACAGCATCGCCTAAAAATGCCAAATTATACTTGTTCATGCTATTATGTAGCGATGATATTATTACAGAAGACCCCTGACTGTGATAAAACTTACCAGGGTTCTGATAATAGCAGAATTGTGGTGATATTTAGCGCTGTGCGCCATGGAAGGAGGAGTAATGCTGTGGGAGGGAGGGTGGTGGTGATGTCTTTTGACTGTGTGTGGCCACCTTTTATTGACTGCACTCAGCATACCAGCTTAGTGGTTCGCTATGGTGAACACAAATGTAGATACTTATATATAACGTGTGTATAGAGGGTATAAACAGCAAGAGAAGGTTTGGAGCCGCCATTTTGGTGAGGGCGGTGGCGTCGTCTGCACGACGCTACCGTGCAGACGACGGTGTTGTTTACTGGTTACCACGATGGTCTTTGGGCACCATACCAGTTTATTTGTACAAGTATGGTGAATAAAACAGGTAGATATTTATATATAATGTGTGTATATAGCGTAATAACACCCCACAGTATTGTTGGAGGAGAAATATTAGTGCGTCTGGCCTTGAGGGCAGGCCGCCGATCAGCTGACTGTGTGAGTAGCCACATCTTTGTGCCTTTACTCACCATACAAGCTTAGATGTACAGTTATGGTGAACAAAACATGTAGATACTTATATATAACGTCTGTATATAAGATATATAGCGTAATAACACCACACAGGAGGAGAAATATTAGTGTGTTGGAGGAGAAATATTAGTGTGTCTGGCCTTGAGGGCGGCCGCCGATCAGCTGACTGTGTGAATAGCCACATAATTGTGCCTTTACTCACCATACAAGCTTAGATGTACAGTTATGGTGAACAAAACATGTGGATACTTATATATAACGTCTGTATATAGTGAATTATAGCAAAAACATTATTGTGGGAGGAGAATGTGGGTGAGTCAGATGACTGGAGGGAGGGCGGGAGTGGCTGGCTGGTACACGGCGGTCACTCCTCGTTACTTTTTGACTCATAATAGCAACTTAGTGGTTCGTTATAGTGAACAAAACATGCAGATACTTATATATAACCTGTGCTTATAATGTAATAACCGACAAAGTATTTGTTCACTGATTGATGAACATAATTGAATCAACAATATGCACACCATATTTTTGAGTACAGCAATGATTCACTCATTTTATTATATAAATATATCAAACTACACACTATTGAATAATATTACAGCAAAAAAGGTATGAAAAATCAATCAGAGACATTGAAATAATTCGGTAATTATCTCTTTGTGGCAACTCCAGCTTGACAGCTTGCGAGCAACAGACCGCCTGGGACGCACGCTGAGTCAGCGCCTATAATTTGCCAGACTTCCCCACCCTATAGCGGGCAATATATGCCACTTATGATTTTTTTATTATTTTTCCCGTGATCAGTGAACACAAATTAACAGGTTAGAAAGAAAAAATAATTTTTTTTTTTTTCAAAATGACATGCACCTGTGGGGATGACAGGATATTAAACCCCGAGCATGTTAAGGGTTAAATTTGAAAGTCGAGGCCCCACTGTAGTACCAAGTTTTATGATATAATTGCTTAGTATGTCAATCTTTGTACCATGGTGCACATGGTTACAAAAACTACTACAGATATCTAAACAGGAGGATGGGTTGCTATCTCAGTGTTGCTAGCTACATGGCAGCACTGGTCTAGACCCCCCAGAAAGGGCATTTCCTTACATTCACTGTGGACTTTTTCTTGGATTGTATCATCAGGCTTTCTTTCTACAAGGTAAGTTTTGTTAGCGTCCTTGTTGTCTGGCTACGGCTTCATTCTGGCCTTGGGGGTTTACGGTGCTCTGCCTTATCATAGGCCCCTAGCTCCTCTGGGATTGTCTTTTATTTTTCTAATTTGTGTTTGTTTCTCTCAGAATAGCTGGCCTCTTCTGTTGAAGTGACATTAGTGAGATAGGTTCATGGATTTTCTGGGGAGAGCCCCTACGGCTCCCCGGAGCTATCCATGGCTGATATGGATACCCTAACTATTTTGCATCAGTCGATGTGGGTGGAGTTCTAGGCCTACCGGGGACCACGAGCCAGAACCTGGCCCCCTCAGAGAGGCACGGGGAGCAATGGCCCATAGAATTGCACATGTGATTTGGAGCATTCTATATCTGTCATCGACCGGGACAGGCACCCAGAAAGGTAAGCGCCACAAAACAAACCCCTATTCTGGTTAACAACAAAAATCGACAAATGAGTGAACAGAACTCCCCCAGGAAAACAAACTAACAAGCATGACGTCACACGAGCCGCGCCACATGTCTGCGCAGCTCCTCCCTCCCCGGGAGGGGGAAGGGGGAGCCCCAGACTCCCGCGCCGGCGATCCCCGCCCCAGTTCCTCGGCTGATGGGATAATGCACGGTCGTGTGGCTCCAGCTCCAGTCTCGTCTCAGTGCTGTGACTTGTTTGCAGTGCTGCTCTTACGGTGGTTGTGTGAGCTGGGAGTAGTATTCTCAGGTACTCGGGCTGCATGTGCTTAGGGTCACCTTCCCTGAGTTCCCTGTAAGTACTGCCCTTGGGGTTTGGGGTTGCCTTCCACAAGTCACCTTGGGTCTACCTCTGTTGGCTTTTCGCTGCTTGGCATTTGACCGCCCCGAGTGTCTGGGGGTTTTCCTCCCTTGTGTGCCTTGGGGTAAGTGGTAGTTATAGCACTGGTGGGGCGCAGGGTACTGCGTAGCTAGTTTTCACCTATGACAGCGGCCGGCTCTGTTCCCTCTGGGTACGTTGTCCACTTGTGTGGTTTTTCTTTTATATTTGTTTTTGCCTGGTAGGGGGGTCTGCCTTCTGTTCCCCCCCCCCCTTATATTAGGTTCATTTGTGTGGTGGCACCCCCTGCCTCGCCCTCGCGGGTGGACACGTCCCGTGGATTCAGCTTTAGCAGTTTGCTTGGTAGTTTGGGGCGCCGGTTAGCAGTGCCCTGCCTGGGATAACCCTTAGCAGACCCAGTCTAGGGGCCCTGGGAAACCCTCCGGCGGCTCTCGGGTCCGATAGTGGTGACCCTTGCGTCCCTTCTCGCTTTGTGCGAGTTGAGGGTTGCTCTGTCCCCTTGTCTCAGGGTGACTCTCCTTGTTTTTGCCTCTGTCATGCTGACTGTTGGGTCGGTGACACATTCTACCCTGAGTCCTGCGAGCTTTGTTGCTTGTTCGTGACTCCATTCACCCAGTCTGCTGATGAATTCCCGTGGGTGCAGGCAGCTCGCCCGTTGCAGGGTAGGATGTTGCAACACGCTTGGGTTTGTCGCTTCCCCGGACGCCCCGATGCTGCCCCGCTTTGTGTAGGGACCCAGACTTGGGGGTTTTGGTCGCTTCGGCCTTGGTTCCTTCCACGCCTCCCTTGTTTTTCCCCCTCCTGCTTCCTGCCCCTACGCATCTGCAGGCTTCGGGGTCGGGGCAGGACTAGAGGTTCTGAGACTTGGGCAGTTTCAGGGGTCTTCGCCTCTCGCTCTTTCCTTAATCCAAACCGTGCCCCGTTGCTTTGGGGGTGTTCTGGAGTGCCGCTGTGGGGAAGTCATGAGGTTTTTCCCCGCATTCTAGGGTGGGAGCTTCCTTCGCTGCTCCCCTCCTCCTCTCCAGCATGGGTGCCTTGGCCGCCTCTGGCAGCTACGTACTCATAGGCTTGCGTCAGGGCCCTTCAGGGCCTAGGTTCTGCAGGTGAGTTGGTGTGGTTTAGCGTCTCCTTCGTCTTGACGCTGTTTTTGTTTTTGGAAGTAGGAATGGGTGTACATACGTACTTGAGAACGTGGACCGTACCATCCGAGGTGCCTACTGCAGGGCTATTAGCCCATACAGGGCAGCTCTTGTTCTCTCCACCTGATTCCTTCCACGGTTCACGGGTGTCTGCGGGTGGCCTCTTGGCCCTTCCGAGGCGGCTCCTGCCTGTACTCCTTCTGCCCCTTTCCTATGCTTGTCTAACCTTGCTTGAGTTCGGGGCCCCGCCTCCACCTTGTTCCACGGTGCAACGGTGGGGGTGCCTGTTCGGTGGTACGTTTTCCTGTGTCGAGGGTGTTTTGTGCTCGCCTCCTTGTGCTTGCAGGATTGGGTTCTGGCTCTTTGGTTCCGCCTCTTCCTTGTCGTTCGCCTGACGAGCGGATTCTGTGCTTCATGGGCGCTCTCGTCTCTGCTCTTGGGGCTGTGTATGGGGTCAGCCCAAGTTGGGCTGCCTAATGTGTTCCTTCGATTGCCTGTTACACTGCACACGTTTCTTCTACCGTCCCTGTGGCTCAGTTGGGTGCTTGGTTTCCGCCTGTGTTCCCTTGTGTGCCACTCGTGTTACGATTTATCTTTATCTTCTGTCGCTTCCTCGGGGAGTGTGGTGACGTTTTGCTGCGGTTTTGGTATTGCGGCTGCGTGTAGGGGTTGGTTGTGGCATTTTGTTCAGCCCTTCCGTGCTCCCTCTGGAGCACTTGTCCTTGCCCTTGTCTCCTTCCTTGCTAGTCTTGCTGTGCCGGGCCTGGTTTTTCCATGTTCCTTGGATTCTCTGTCCTGTCCTCGCCTCGTTGTGCTGGCTGGGGATGAGCTTGGGGTCTTCGTCTCGCCCCTCGCCTATCCTCTGGTTTCGGTTCAAGTTCCAGAGCCTAGTGGGCTCCCTTCCTTAGTGTTTTTCACGGCTGCCCCAGGGTTTTTCTTGACGCTGGGGCTTTGGGGGGACAGCTCGGCCTTGGGGGCCTGTAGGGTGGGTTCCCGGGGTGGGGTGGGGCTAACGTGAGGGGCCTCAGGCCCTGAGGCCCCTAGCTTGCGGTTTTGTGGTGTGGGGTTTTTCTGTTCCCCCTCTCCACACGTGCTTTGTGTGCGTCGGCCCCTCCCTTTGCTTGGTTTCCTTGTCTATTGTGCCCGTTGCTTCCATCCTGTCGGTGGGTGCTTTTCTACGGTCTTCGCCCCTTTTTTCCGGGACGGGCCTTCTCCGTCATGTCCCCCTCTTCTTGGGGTTTCTGCATGACTTTTGGTCTCTGGTGCGACGGGGTTTTTGTGCCTTAGTTCTTTGTGTTTGCTTCTTTTTGTTCTCGAAGGTTCGGGACGGTTTTGCTCCTTCCCGTTTTCTAGTACGTCTGTCATCGTTCGGTTGAGCTTCCCTCTGGTCCTTTCTAGGGCTATTGGGTCCTATTCCAGGCAGCTTCTAGGTGTTTGGCCTTCTTGTTCCTTTGTTCATATCTCTTCTCTTAGCGCTGTCTCGGCGCTACTAGTTTTCCTGGGGGCGATTTTGCTCCTCTTATTGAGTCTTTTCACTCCTGCCCTTCTGCGGGATGTTGGTGCGGGGCGGCTCCTTATGCGGGTTCCTTCCCTGTCGGCTGCACTTGTGGCGGTGGACTTGCACGCTTGTGGCATTTTGGTTTTGGTCCTGCATTTTCTTTTCCCTCCTGGGGCTGTCATAGGATTGGCTTGCGGAGGATGTAGAGGCGCTTGGGGCCGTTCCTGGGTCTGGCACCTTGGTTTCTGCTGCTAGCTTTCGGTATCGATGTTCCTTCTGCGCCATTTTGCAGGCTGTCTCATGCATTGTTTCACCTCCGGCCTGCTCATGCACTGCCTGTGCCGTTCTGGTCTTTGGACAGGGTGCTCTCCTGTTTTTCTTCTCCTTGGTTGTTGTGGCTCCTTCGGTTCAGGTTTGCTTTGCTTCGGCTCTCTTTTTATGTTGGCATTGGCCTCTGGGGGTCGTGTGGCAGAGCTTCATGCTCTTCTCAGGCGCAGTGGTTTTTGGCTCCTATGGTCGTGGTCATAGGTTTCTTCGTCTGCAGCCGTTCTCCTTATTTCTGGCGAATGATGTGCCTGCTGCTTTCCAGAGGGGTCCTTGGGTTGTTGTCTCGACTTTGTTTTGAGGAGTGGTTCACCAACCACCTCCCGGGTATGTCCCCTTGTTTTCTTAGGTAGTCTTTGGTGAAGTAGCTCCAGGGAGCCGTAGGGGCTCCCCCTAGAAAACCAGCGTTGAATGTAATGAAACGCCATTTTCTGGGCGAGTCCTGGAGGCTCCCCGGCACCCTTCCGCCCTCCGGTCGGCGTTTTTTTGCGGTTTTGATATCCAGCCTCAGAACTGGGGCGGGGATTGCCGGCGCGGGGGTCTGGGGCTCCCCCTTCCCCCTCCCGGGGAGGGGGGAGCTGCGCAGACAATGCGGCGCGGCTCGTGTGACGTCATGCTTGTTAGTTCGTTTTCCTGGGGGAGTTCTGTCCACTCGTTTGTCGATTTTTGTTGTTAACCAGAATAGAGGTTTGTTTTGTGGTGCTTACCTTTCTGGGTGCCTGTCCCGGTCGATGGCAGATATAGAATGCTCCAAATCACATGTGCAATTCTATGGGCCATTGCTCCCCGTGCCTCTCTGAGGGGGCCAGGTTCTGGCTCGTGGTCCCCGGTTGGCCTAGAACTCCACCCACATCAACTGATGCAAAATAGTTAGGGTATCCATATCAGCCATGGATAGCTCCGGGAAGCCTCCGGGACTCACCCAGAAAATGGCGTTTCATTATATTCAATGCTGGTTTTTTTTAACAAGTCCTCTCAGAAATAAAGCAGTGCATATAAAGAATTGCATCTTCTGGTGAGCCACTCTGTAATTTTGTTCCTTCACTGTTCTTGAATTAGAGAATCCTCAATTCCATGGGAATTGAGGGTTTTCTCTTTGGGGTGGCTCATAAATGAGGTTCAAATTTCATTAAGCAATTGATTGTTTTGTAGGGATTTTGATTTCTGGTGGGATGTTCTCGATTTTGGGTTGTTCTATGACTTATCTTGTATAGGTAGTCAGAGTCTGGTCCTGGTTCTCGGTAGGTCTCAGAGGCCTGGTATGTATCCTAAGACTTAATTTCTCCATGTTGTAGTTTTGAGAAGCTACTGAGTGACCCATCAGATGGGAGCATTTCATTACATTCATTGCTTTATTTTTGGGTAAGGGATTATATGGATAGTTCTTAGATCTTGGAACTCTTGACTGTTGAGCTATATATGAGAGTTTTCTTTAAGTCATCATAAATGCCAGAGAAGGGATTGAGAGTTTTCATAAATGCACATTCTGTTGTCATTCTGGGCTGGATTGAGTATCCCTAGTACCTTATATTACTGCAAGAGGTGTTTGAAAAATTTATGTTGGTACTCTTGGTAGAATATTTTCCCGCTGGTCTGTTCACTATCTTGTCTTTAGCCACAGCAGATCTTATATTAGTGGCCAACCAAATGATTCTGCTCTAAAAGGTTATTTTTATACTCGGTATACTCAGTCGGATTATCTCACTTTATATTTGTTTTTGCAGTAACGGCTGATCAGTTATGGAAAGGTGTGACAAGCGTAAGCAATGCTGGGAGGAAACAAGGACGTGGGAAGGGTGTCGGCAGGAAGATTGCCAAAAATCTCAACAGAGGACAGATAATTGGCATAGGTGAGTAATACTACAATTAACACTAGACTGATTTTGAAATGGATATTTATTACTTTAATGAATATATGTCAGAGAACCAAGGTGCTATTCAGTATATGTTTGATATTTTGCATTGCTATGTTAAACATTTGGTCTTAAGTTTTAATAAACTTTTATAAAATAGTTTTGTAAATACAAACGGCCAGGTGCTTCATGAACCCGTCGGGGCTGTAACTCATCAGATAACTTGTGTTTGTATATGTGGTCTGTCATTCTGAAAATCTGGGGGAAAAAATCGACAAATTCATGGCATAAGTTCAACAGTATTCTGTTTGTACTCACCAATACGAGAAGTCCTGATCCACTTGCTAACTTGATTATCGTTGATGATGGAGCATTGTTATTACATGGAAGAGGTGATGTGGTGGATGTAAACTAGGAGTTCCTCTCTTAATTTTTTCTTTTTGCTAATTTTCTTGGCCACAAATCCTACAAAATCTGCCCCGTCATCTTCCTCAGGATAGAGACCTGATGACAGCAAAATTTTGTCCAACCATTTCTTAGTGTAACTTTACTTGTCCCATGCATTAGGAATAGTCCAGATAGTTGATTTTATTATGTGGTATCATGTAGACTTGAAAAAAGTCCTTAATTGTTCCTGGCTAATTATGATGACATTTGGCAAACCTCTTGTAGTGATGCTTAACCCATGCATTGCACACCTGTTTTTGGCAAAAATTTCATGGTGCAGTTGTTAAGGACATATTTTTGTTGTTTTTATAAATGTTCAGGTAGTGTTAATGTCAAAATGTTTCCAAACTAAACTAATTTCATTTCAAAACACAAAGAGTGATGAAAACATTTAAAAACATTAAAATATAGCCTAATTAAAAAAAAATAGACAGCTCTCAAAATGACATTTGTTGGCTGGCGCAGTTGAGGGGTTAAGGTTCTTAATTATTCCTTGATCCATGGGTTGGATCAGTGAAGTTGAATTGGCTGGTAAGAATGTACAAGAAAATTACCAGTAGCTAGTAAATGGCTAGTAAATGTGCCATTTACTGGCTCATCACTTAGTGGATGTGTTACACTATTATCTAGCAGCAGCACAACTTTGCTGTTCTGTGGGAGGCCAACACTTTTCAGGTGCTCCTTCACCCTCGGGGACAAAGTTCTTATTAAACCACTCTACAGATACTACTCAAGACATCCACTCACTTGACTGGTCCTTATAAATCATAGGAAGACATCTAGCTGACTTTAAAACCCTGGGGGTTTTTGCTAATCCCAATCACAAGTACAGTACTTAAATACTCGCCAGCACCAGTAGTGTTAGCAGACTGCCTTTCACGATGTATGCTAATGAACCTAATGCCATGGCGGATTTTAAAGCTTCGGAGCCATCCATCACTGTATACACACTTTTCAGGAATTTTCATTGATTGGTGAAACTCGCGTGCTTTTTCCATGAGCACCCTGCCTGCCACTGGCTTCTTCGTCTCCTTACGCTTCTGTTTGTACCACTGTTACACTGCATTATCAACACACACCACTTTTGCTTTACTTACTACCTTCCTATTTCATATTGCAATATCACTTCCACTTCTAGAGAAATAGTACAAAATTATAGGTTTAGCCTTAAGATAAAAACTGTGCTCTTGCTAATGCCACATTCAGCGCTCGCAACACTTTTTGGGACTTCACTCGTGACCTTCTTAAATTAATTATTTCAACTTTATCAAATGTCATCACTGACCTCTATCTTTTACGTATCCTGCTTGTTGAAGCTTTCACTGACACAGTGGGTGCATTTGGAGTTGACATCGTGCATGGATGTTCCTAGATTGTGGTGATATATCCAACACATAGAATGAACACTCCAGTCTCATTACAAATCAAAACAATTGGCCATGAATCTGGGGCCTCACGGTAGAAGGCACTAGAGTGGTGCCCGACACGGTCAGTGGGCAAACTAGGCTCATTCACCCAAACACCCCCACCCCCCACCACCCTGGGCAATGAGGCCTAGTGGACGCTTGCCTGATGAGCTGCCTGAACTATTATATATGAACCTTGCACTATCCGAACTTCGAGTATCCGAATCAACCCAAATTAGGAAACTGGCATTTTTGGATACATGGCGTTCATAAAGCACATGGCTGTCTGTATTTAAATAATTGATATTTTATGCATTGCTAATTTTTGTCTTTTTAGGTTCGGAAAACATGGTGTGGCCAGGCCTGAATGCACCTGTTATACGTGGCAGAGAACTTGTTCAGCAGCAAAAGCTTCCAAAAGATGAGGAAAGGGAAGCAAAGCTCATCAAAATGAGGAATTCTATGGGGTCATTTCGTGCTCTCCGAATCAGTCCTCTTGAAAGAGGTTGGTCAGGCACTAAGATGCCTGGAAGGAGCATAGGTCCACCAGATCCCATTGGAGAAGGTAATTTTGATTCCTTTGAAAATTTGTGAAAACTCAGTACTGTATTCCTGATCCATAAAATTGCAATGGAAAATAGTGTTAGATCTATTAGATTAATTTCTTATTGAGTGTGAATATTTAGATACAAAGAGGGACACCATGTTTGTAGATGTTGTACCCACGTACCCCGATATGCAAGCTATAGTTTGCGCATTCCTGAAAGGGGACATGTACCAGTCAGTTCACTTTCAGACATACATGAGCGTGTGGAAGGATAATGGGCGACCTAGTACAGTATTTTTTTTGTATTTTTGGCCATGCCATTAGTCTTAACTTTTAGCAATACCTTGCACTTAATGCACACACTCACCTTACATCACTTCTCACTTTGTTGGTTGTAGGGTCAGGAGTGTCATGCTTTCCTCCATAAGCAGGGTTTTTCGTTCTTTTGGCTATTGGGTACCTTGTTAAACGATTCACAGGTCATATTCCAGGAAAAACTAGTGGGTAAGGCTTGCCATGTGCTATGGGAAGGGAAAGCTCTAAGCCTGCTAACAGGAGTCACTATAACACCATATTAAATAAATATAAAAATCACTAAACTCTTTGAGGCTTGTCACCTAAACTCGTATACGTTGCAAGTCATCTGTTCCTGTACCCACCTGTGTAAAAAAACAAAACAAAACTAAAGATTACCATTCATATTAAATGGGAATATGTTGCACTAGTCTTTGCATTTCATAATCTATGAGACTATGGATATTGTCCTCAACTGACCCCGTATGATTGAATCACTTGTACTGTAGTTGTATTCATTGCAGCTTTGGTCCTCATTTACTCTTTCTCCTTTATGTATAATTTGTTTCCATTGATTCTAGCCATGGCAATGCCTGTGGCATAATTCACCAACATAATCTCAGATCTTAGAAGCATATTTATGTAACTTATTCAATAGTTCTTTAATTTCCCCTCTTCTACTCTCAGCTCGTAGCATTTTCTTCAAACCTGTTCATAAGCAGATGTTTCGCATAACTGTTCTGTTTGTTTTATTTGCCAAATTATAAATTACTTTAGCAGAATATGTATTTCCTGTGGGGAGCCCCTTGAGGCTTCGTAAAGCTCTCACACTGATACAGTGCCATACTACTAGATGCCATCAGTCATAGAGTTCTTATTGGCCTATGAACACTTTACATTTAAAGTTAATCGTGTCTACCACCACCAGGGAAGGCACTCAGAAAGTCAGTGAAACAACACAGACTACTGCATGGTTAAACCTGAGATCACAGCCTCAAAAACTGCCAAAAGAACTTCACCAACTATGAAAACAAACAACCATTGTTTTGTCTGGCACTGTATCAGCGTGATAGCTGCAAGGAGCCTCTGGGGTCTCATCCAGTAATTGGCTTTCATTACAGTCGAAGCTTGTTTTCTGGGGGGGGATCCCCTTCGGCTCCTCGAAGGTATCAAGGCTGATAAGATATTAGACTTTGGCATCAGTCAATGTGAATGGAGTTCTAGGCCTACCGGGGACCATGAGCCAGAACCTGGTCCCCTTAGAAGAGGCAAGAGGAGCAATGGCCTATACAAACCCCCATGTGGTTGAAAGCATTCTATGTCTACCATCAACTGGGTTAGGTACCCAGAAAGGTAAGCGCCCCAAAACAAACCCCTATTCTGGTTAAGAAATTGCTACCGAAAGCCGAAATAGTGTACAGAACTCCCCAAATGGAAATGAGCCAACGAGCCTGACGTCACTACGTCACTGCACTGCTGTCTGCGCAGCTCCCCCCTTCCCTGGGAGGGGGAAGGTGGAACCCCAGAGCCTCACATTGGCTATCCACACCTCAATTCTTTGGCTGATGAGATTGGAAACGGCCATGTGACTCTGCTTCTGTTTTCCTGTCCTCCAGCTTTGTGCCTTGTGGTGTGGTGCTGCTTCTCTGGTGAGGGTGTGAGCCAGGAGTAATTTCACATGTACTCGGGCTGCATGTGCCTAGGGTCACCTTCCCTAGGTGCCCTGTAAGTGCTGCCCTTTGAGCTTGGGGCCACCTTCCACAAGTCACCTTGGGATCTACCTCTGCTAGGTCTTTTGCTGCTTGGTGATTGACCACCACCCTTAGTGTGCTGGGGTGTTTCATGCAACCTTGTTTGCCTTTGGGTAGGGGTAGCACTGATAGGGGCGCAGGGTACTGCACAGCTAGTTTTCACCTCTCATAGTGGCCAGCTCTGTTCCGCCTGGGTACGTTGTCCTCTTGCGAGTTTTTTCTTTTGTTTTTGTTTTCCTCCCTGGTGGGGGTTTCTGGCCTTGGTTTTGGTTTCCCCCTAGTGTTCTTGGTGGTCCCCTGCTAGGCCCCCATGAGTGGACACGTCCCAGGGGGTTCGGCTTTTAGCAGTTTTCTGGGTAGACTTGGGCACCAGTTAGCAGTACTCCTGCCTGAGCTTCCCTAAGTGTGTTCCTGTCTAAGGGCCTTGGGAAACCTCACTGGGGCACTTGGATCCAAGGGATGCGTCCCCTAATCTAAGGAAAAATGGTCTCGGAGACCACTCTGTGTACTGGCTGTGCAAAAATGATGATGTAACTTTCTTGAAGGTGATTGAAATCCTGGATAAAACTCCTGCTGAAAACAGAGAATCACTAATAAATGCCTGCATAGCAATTTCTAATGTCTTCAAACAAACTGTCCATGAAACCCAGGTACAAACAGACGTGGTGTAGAGCTCAGTGTCAGCGGCGCCTAAGTAGAGCACGGAGTTGGGGACGCTGGAGAAGAGCGCAGAGTCGAGGGCGCCGGAGCAGAGCGCGGTGTCGCAGGTGCTGGAGCAGAGCGCGGAGTCAGGGACGCCGGAACAGAGCGCCGTGTTGATGGCGCCGGAGCAGAGCGGGGTGTCACGGGCACCGGAACAGAGCAGAGTGTCGGGGGTGCTGCAGCAGAGCGCGGTCCCTGGCAATGGGAAACAAACAACAAGGACCCAAAATCTGTCGGTATTACAAATGGGGTACCTGTAAGCATGGAAGATTGGGAAGAACAAATGGAACATGTAAATACGATCACCCTTGAAAGTGCAGAAACTTCCTCAGTACGGGTAAATGTACCAAAACCTGTGAATTCTTTCACCCAGAAATTTGCAAGAACTCTTTAGCCAGGAAAGAAAGCTTCAATTTGGAATGTCCAGCTTTTCATATAAGGGCTACCAGGCGAATATAACCAACAGACCGCCACTATGAAAACAGCCACAACTCCATCGACCAGGATGATTTTTTAGTGAGAGAGAGAGGAAAAGAATGGCTAAAAATGTCCAGACTCTACCACTATCTTGGTTAAATGCTAGAGAGGGTGCAAACACACTGGCCTTCCTACCAGAGCCTCAGATATTAACACCAAGTAAAGCATTTAGAACTTCCACAAACACGATAACATCATTTATATTTGCCAACATCCAGGATATTAAAACACGCATATCCAACAAAGTTCATTTTATAGATGGTCTCCTTCATGAGGCAAATGAAGTGTTTGCAGCCCTAATGGAAACTCACACAAAGGACTACCATGATGGTGAAATATGGATCGCAGAGTACAATCTTTTCAGATGTGACAGGAAACACCAGCTACAGGGTGGGGTCAGCATCTACATCAAAGACACACTCATCTATACTGAGCTGCTAAACACCACAAATAATATGGTGGAAGTGCTGATAATCAAAATAGAGATCCTAAATGTAGTTATTGTCCTTGTATACAAGTCATCGGGGGCAAACCCTCAGCAGTTTAAAGACCAACTAATGAAAATAGAACACTGCTTGGAAAACTTTACAAATCCAGCCCCAAACATCATCCTGCTTGGGGACTTCAACCTACGGCACCTGAAATGGAAGCACCTGGCTAATACAGTAATATCAGAAAGAATACCAGGAAGTAGCCTAAATAAACAGGCACATGCAAATGACCTGCTACGGATGTGCGACAGGTTTGCCTTAAACCAGCAAATAGTAGAACCGACTAGGAAGGAGAACATGCTGGACCTCATTTTCACCAATAATGATGAATTGATCAGGAACATAATAATTACAAATACCTGTTACTCAGATCACAACTTAATTGAAGTTCTGACAAGCATGGGGAATAGATCTTCAAAATCAGTCCCGATTCTCGGTGGAGGAGACTTCAGGAAATTCAACTTCAATAATAAACAGGTAAACTGGGAGCAAATAAACCAGGACTTCACAGAAATAAACTGGGAAGAGCAGCTAGAAAATTTAAACCTGAACCAATGCCTGAAAAAAATAAGCTCAGTAGCACTAGAAACATGCTCAAACCGCATACCCCTAAGAAAAAAAGAGAGATGCAGATTGGAATGGGAACGTCGTTCCCTCTATAGGCGAAGAAAAGAATCGCGGAACAACTTGAGCATCGTACCCTATTTCAAGATTTTGAAGAAGCCATAAACAGTATGCCTTTGCACTCTGCACCAGGCCCTGATTCTTGGAACTCCATATTCATCAAGAACTGTAAAAAACCACTATCGCAGGCCCTTCACATTCTTTGGAGACAAAGCCTAGATACTGGTGTTATCCCTGACATACTAAAAACAGCAGAGATAGCACCACTTCATAAAGGAGGAAATAAAGCAGAGGCAAAAAATTACAGACCGATAGCACTAACATCACACATCATAAAAATCTTTGAGAGTGCTAAGAAGTAAGATCACAAAATATGTACATGGAATCACAGCATCTGCATAACCCCGGACAACATGGTTTCAGAACAGGGCGCCCTTTCGTATCACAGTTGTTGGACCATTATGACATGGCATTAGATGCTGTGGAAGACAAACAAAACACTGATGTAATTTACACAGATTTCGCAAAAGCCTTTGACGAATGTGATCATGGTGTTATTGCACATAAAATGCGTTCAAAAGGAATTACCGGAAAAATAAGCAGATGGATCTACAATTTCCTGACTAACAGAACCCAATGTGTAATAGTCAACAAAATAAACCCATCAACCAGTGAAGAGCTCAGTCTCCCAGGGTACTGTGCTTGTTCCAGTACTTTTTCTCATCCTCATATCGGACATAGACAAGAACACAGTCTATAGCACTGTATCATCCTTTGCAGATGACACTAGGATTTTCATGATGGTAGGCAACATAGAGGACTCAGCAAACCTCCAATCAGATGTAGATCAGGTCTTTCTATGGGCTACAGAAAATAATATGGTGTTTAACGAAGATAAGTTCCAGCTCGTGCGCTACGGAAAAAATGAAAATATAAAAACGGAAACCATGTACAAAACTCAGGCAAATCATAACATAGAACGAAAAGGCAATGTAAAGGATCTGGGTGTATTCATGTCGGAAGACCTTACCTTTAAAGAACACAATAAAGTAGCCGTCACAACTGCAAGAAAAAGGACAGGTTGGATAACAAGAACTTTTCACACTAGAGATGCTATACCGATGATGATACTTTTCAAAACGCTAGTGCTCTCGAGAGTGGAGTACTACTGCACAATGATAGCCCCTTTCAAAGCTGGAGAAATTGCTGACCTGGAGAGCGTGCAGAGATCTTTTTCTGCTAGAATCCATTCGGTAAAACATCTAAACTACTGGGACCGACTAAAGAGCCTAAATCTGTATTCCCTTGAGCGCAGGTGGGAGAGATACATAATAATTTACACGTGGAAAATATTAGAGGGACTGGTCCCAAACCTGCACACACAAATAACATCACATGAGACCAGAAGGCATGGCAGGATGTGCAGAATACCCCCGTTGAAAAGCAGAGGTGCAACAGGTACTCTGAGATAGAACTCTATCAACATCAGAGGCCCAAAACTGTTCAACACGGTTCCACTACACATAAGGGGCATAAAGGGCCGACCCCTCACAGTGTTCAAGAGAGAACTAAATAAGCACCTCCAAAGGATACCTGATCAACCAGGCTGTAATTCATATGTCAGTCTGCGAGCAGCTGCGTCCAACAGCCTGGTTGACCAGTCCAAGCAAATAGGAGGCCTGGTCGACGACCGCTTTTGGTTGTTCCTCCCGGAGAGGTCATGCCAGGGCTCCGAGTTCCTTGGCCGTGGTAGGCAGGTGGTGCCATCTTTAGAGCCGGCACTGCTTTCAGACCCGCCTTCGTCTGGTCAGCACAGTGTTCGCTCTGCTCGTCAGTTGGGTTCTCGACAGAAGCATCAGCCCTTTAGCGATTTGTCCCATTGAATGGGGGGAAGAGAGCCTCCCCCCATTGATGGGTGGGGGAGGCTCGTGCTGTTTGCTCACGCCTGGTCTCATGATTTGTGGGCTTTTCAGGTTGTTTCTGACGGCTTGTGGAGGCGTTGGGTGGCCCCTTCCCCTTCGGTGGGTTTGGGGCCTGCCTCTTCTCCTGCACTGTGTCAAGTCTGGAAGTCTGTCAAAGCGCACCCACCTCTGGAGTGGGTGCACTTTGGTGTGGTCAAAATAACGAAATCCCTCAGGTGGGTTTCCCGTCTGTTCCCACTCTTGAAACGGGACTATGCGGTGTCCCGGATGCATTGCTGAGGTTCATTCTGGATTTGTCTCGTCTGAACCCCGGGGTCTATTGCCCCTCCTTTTGGATGACTAGTCTGTCCCAGGTCCAGCTTCTTTTGGAGTGAGGCGCTTGGATGGTGTCCCTGGACCTCTGGGACGCTTATTGGCACACCCCGATTCATCCGGGGTTCTGGGACTGGCTCAGTTTTGTTGTGGGGCGTCAGGCTTACTGCTTTTGTTGCCTTCCATTCGGCTTGAACCTGGCTCCTTGCGTGTTTACATGCCTTACCCGGGTCGTGGTGGCCTGTCTGCGTCGTTTAGGGGTTCAGGTTCTGGCCTCCCTCGACGACTGGTTGATGTGGGCTCCCAGTCAGTATGCATGTCTGCTCGCCAGGGGTTTGGGTCTTTCCTAGCTCGCCGGGTTCGAATTCCTGATGACCTGGCGGAAGTTCCATCTGGTTCCCTCTCGGGTTTGGTCTTGGTTGGGTCTTGTGTAGGCCTCTCGGTCCGCTTCCTTGCCTCTCCCTCCGGTTTCTCTGCTTCAGCTGCAGTCCCACCTTCGCTTATTTTTGGGGGCTCCCGGGTCACCCGGCAGATGCTTGAGGGTTTGTTTGGGAGCCTGAACTTTGCTGTGTTGGTCTACCCGCCGGGTCGTGTTTGGGTAGTCAAAGTCTAATATATCCTTATCAGTCTGGATAGCTCCGGGAAGCTTCCGGGTCTCGCCCAGGAAAATGGCGTTTCATTACATGCAACGCTGGTTTTTTGCACTGAATGTTTTTTTATATATTTCAGATAATTTTGAAGGATTTGACACAAAGGTACTGGAACTGAAAGTTGTAACATGTATGACTGCAGTTTTTGGAAGGAAACGACGAATGAGCATGTTTGTTGTAACAGGAAATGGTAATGGTTTAGGTGGTTTTGCATTAGCCAAGGCGACAACTGTGACAGATGTCATCAGAAAAGCGAAGAATGTAGCAGGACAAAGATTGCTTTACATTGAACGTTACAATGAGCACACAGGTGAGTCAAGCTAAATATTTTGATCAATTAGTTATTTTTTACCAATTAACTCTACACAGTTGAAGTGTAGCCCTTCAACTGTGCATAACAACAGGGTCACTGCATTGGTGGTGTGCACAGCAACCAGGGGACACTTTTAGTTCTAGTGCAGATTTAAAACTCCCTTGGGTATACTGGACTTACATCCACTTCCTCAGGTCTCCAGTAAACAGATACCATCTAGGAAAAAATCATTGGCTCCCCTTCTGGGTGTAAGGGCCGGGATACTAACACAGCACATTCAGCAGCAGCTCACACCATTGCCATGCAGCCCATGCTTACACCATCATTTAAAGATGAAATAAATGAGTACAGTATTTGTAATTATTTATTGATGATAGTGACATAGAAGATCCCTGATTGTGATAAAGATTATATTCAAGGTTCAGATATCAGTAAACCCAATGCTAGTGATGTTCCCAAAGTAAGGAAGCAACTCGTCCTCTTAATAGGACATTACATTTTGATGTATATAGTACTTAACGTAAGGTCAAAACTGTCATACTAGAAAATAATAGCGGGGCACGAAATGACATAATGTCCCATTTTCTGTGGGGGGGGGGGATGTTCTGTGGTTTGTTAGGATAAGGCATTTTAATACGATAGTTTCTTATTGTTGTTGGGAAGGCTCGCGAGAACAAGCTGGAGGAAGACAGCCACAGCTGCTGGTTTGATGCCTCTATGCATCATGCAATGGGACCTCATGTTTCTTTAAAAAATAAACTTATGGAAAATTATTCATATTCATGATTTAGTGACCAGGAATTTGATGATAATGGCACAGATGTGGTTAGTTAGCATTCTGTATAGTATATTAAAGGCTTTTGCTGCATCAGGTGGTGGTGTCCGTTGGTAGCATGTGGTGCTATGCTGTGCTTGGATTTCATTACCACACCCACTAGAACTGCTTATCGGTTTAATAATAAAGAATTAATAATAAAAGTATTTGAGAGAGTGATCAGGTGTCAGGTCACCAGTTTCATAGAGACTAATGACCTCCACAACCTAGGCCAACATGGATTTAGAACTGGAAGGTCATGCCTCTCACAACTACTTGACCACTACGACAAAATCACTGAGGCATTAGAAGAAAAACAGAATGCAGATGTGGTATACACGGACTTCGCAAAGACATTTGATAAATGTGATCATGGAATGATAGTATACAAAATGAGGTCAATCAAAATAACAGGTAAAGTAGGGAGGTGGATACTCAATTTCCTGTCAAGCAGAAGAGAGTAACAGTCAACCAAATAAAATCGAGTCCATATACAGCTTTGTACCTCAGGGTACAACCCTTGCACTACTGCTTTTCCTTATTCTCATATCAGATATTGAACCAAAATACAAGTCACAGCTTTGTATCATCCTTTGCAGATGACAGAAAAATCAGCATGACAATTACCTCTGCTGAAGACACTGAAAAACTACAAGCATCTATTAATAAAGTTTTCAACTGGGCAGCAGAAATACAGGGAATACAGAGAACATAAACGGCATACATATACGCAATAAAGCATCTAAATTATTGGGATCGTCTCAAAGCTCTCCAAATGTACTCAATAGAAAGGAAATGAGAGAGATATTAAATAATATACACATAGAAAACACTGGGGGGGCCAGGTCATAAAATAGAATAGAACCAGTGAGGAGCAAGGGTGCCATAAACACAATCAGAGAACACTGTATAAACATTAGAGGTCCTCAGTTGTTCAGCATCCTCCCAGCGAGTATAAGAAATATTGCCGGAACAACCATGGACATCTTCAAGAGAAGACTAAATAATTTTTTTTAAGAAGAGCCAGACTAACCGGGCTGTAATTACCTAAGTGTAGTTACAGGATGAGAGCTACACTTGTGGTGTCCTGTCTTCCCAGCACTCTTTGTCATGTGGTGGATATGTGGGCCTGCGGGCTGCTCCAAGTAACAGCCTGTTGAACCAAGCTCTCACAAGTCAAGCCTTGTCTCGGTCCAGGCTTAGGGAGTAGAAGAGCTGCCAGAACCCCATCAAGTAGGTATCAACCAAGCAGGTATACATTGATATTATAGTGACATAAAAAATACTTTGTCACTTATTACTAGAATATAAGTTTAACTTAAAAATTAATGAGTTTATTTATTAAACAACAATAATATAGGATTTATTTATAAAGTTAGGACAGTGTATATTAATAATAAGGTGAATACACTGGGTCATAACGTTCTCTCCGGCTTGGTGGGCTTGTCTTGTCTTCTTATGTTGCTCTTACAGTGCATTGGTTGCAAGGATCAACATCCCTGCAGCCTGGTCTCTGGGCTGGCACTCTAGTTTAGAAGGTTATCTTGAGGTTATCTTGAGATGATTTCAAGGCTTTAGTGTCCCTGCGGCCCGGTCCTCGACCAGGCCCCCACCCCAAGGAAGCAGCCCATGACAGCTGACTAACACCCAGGTACCTATTTTACTGCTAGGTAACAGGGGCACTAGGTGAAAGAAACTCTGCCCATTGTTTCTCGCCGGCGCCTGGGATCGAACCCGGGACCACAGGATCACAAGTCCAGCGTGCTGTCCGCTCGGCTGACCGGCTCCCGAGGGCCCCATCACCAAAGTGTGTTTGATTATATTTAACATTTGATTTTTGTTTTATACTTTCTATTTATTGATACCTTTGAATATTTCATATTATTATAGAATGCTAATATCATTTGTCCTGTTTACATAGTGCTTCACGACTTCTTCACCCAGTATGGTTATACAAAATTGTTTGTCAAGAAAATGCCCAAGGGATATGGCTTGGTGTGTCACCGAGCCATTCGCTCAATCTGTGAAACCATCGGCATCAAGGACATTCATGCTAAAGTTGAAGGATCCACCAATGTGCAGAATCTCACTAAGGCCTTTTTCTTAGGCCTTATTAATCAGGTAATGTACATTGGTTTGAATTTTTTTGCATGTTTTGAACAAACCCAGTTGCCTTTCTGCAGTGATTTTGAATGAAATATCCTGTTGTGTCCACCTGTGTACTTCATCTTGGCAGCAGTATGAAGTTTCTTGGCAGTCCTTTCATTATTTCTTATCCCTTCGTAGGTTTACTTCTGTCTCTGATAATGTTGTCTTGGCCTTCCTTTCGTGGTTGTTCCAGGACTGTTATCTTATGCAGAATACTGGCGCCTCGTATCGTGCAGCACTGGCGGAGCCGCTGCAGCTTGCGTTCGTCATTGATGCTATTTCTGCACCGTTCTGCAAGCTGTCTTGTGCGTTGTTTCACCTCCATCCTGCTCATGCGCCGCCTGAACTGTCCTGGTTGTTAGGACTGGGTGCTCTCCTTTCTCTCTTCTCCTCTGTTTGTGGTGACTTATTCGGTTCAGGAATATTTTCCCAAGGCTCTTTTTTTTGCTGTTGGCATTGGCCTCTGGGGGTCGGGTCGGGGAGCTTCATGCTCTCCTCCGGCACAGGGGTTTCTGCTCTTTTGGTCCTGGTGGTAGGTTTATTCGTTTGCAACCGTCTCCTTCTTTTCTCACGAAGAATGAGACTGCTGCTTTCTTTAGGGGTACTTGTGTTGTTGATTCTTGGTTGGTCAGGTTGCAGGTGCATCATGTGTTGTCCGGTTGAGGCTCTCCGCCGTTACCTGCACGCCATGGCCTTGGTGGCCGGGGATGCGCTTTGGGTTGACTCGGTTTTCCTTCTTTCCTGTTACAGGGTTTGGGTCAACCAGGTCGTCCGCAAGGTTATTTGGTCCAGCCAGCCCGCGGTCTATCCTTGTGCCCACGACGTTCGTAAGTTTGCCATATAACTTAGGAAGTTTGTTCATAAATTAGATGGCAGTCAGTTTGAAGACTGGCTGCCGTCTTTAGTAACATGTCTTGGGCTGATATTCGGGCACAGGTTTTTTTGAGGTTGAACAGGCTCCTGGCCGCTTGCTACCTTGTCAATGTTCCTGGGCCTAGTCGGGCTTGTGTTACATTGGGTCTGCGGTTGCAGCCAGTTGTCTTGACTTCGCATTGAGGAGTGAAGTCGAGCGTTGAAGTCCCCCGTATGGAGCGAAATGCTTATAACCATATGGGGTTTCTATAGGCCATTGCTCCTCATGCCTCTCTAAGGGGGGAGAGTCATGTCTCTTGTGGTCCCCGGTCGGCCTAGAACTGCATGCACATTGACTGATGCCAGTGTCTAATACATTCATGTCATCCAGATTAGCTCCGGGAAGCCTCCCGGTCTCACCCAGTAAATGGCATTTCATTATATTCAATGCTGTTTTTTTTAACTCCTATTTAGGTACTAGACTTGACAGAAATGAATTCCAGTCTCGTGTTTGTCTCATTGTGAGGTAAGACTAGGTGACAGAAATAAGTCACTAGGACTGCATCAGCCCTTCCATGTTATTTATGGGAAAAATTATTATAACATAGGGCAAGTCCTCAGTGAAACCAGTTTAATTAATCTTTAATAATTACAACAGTCTTATAGATTTAAACAGATGATGAATCCTCATAGTTTATTTTGTTATTTTAGGTTAAAAATTTTATTTGATAAAATGTGGACAATTATCTCTAACGTAAGCTTCTCCTGTTCCTGTATTTGATCGATTATCTGATGTTACATCAGAAGCCCATAATCAGAAGTATCAGAAGCCCATACATCATAACATCAGAAGCCCTCGTTTGATGTTACACAAGATCTAGAATGCTGTTCCGTCAGGTAGGCATTTTGTTTGCAGCCAGCTCCTCCTTTTCTGGCAGAGAATGAATTGGCCAACTTCTGGAGGGGTCCTTTGGTTGGTTAGGCCTGGAGGGCATCATGTGGTGTGCCCGGTGATGGCTATTTGCCTTTGCTTTTGTGCCACTGTGTCTACCTCAGTAAATGCTTTGTAGGTTCCTCCTCACTAGTATATACCAGTTTTATTTTCTCTGGATAGTTAGCTTCAGGGAGCCACAAGGGACTTCTCCAAAAAACTGGTGTTGAATACTGTATAATGAAACCCGTGTTCCTGAGTGAGCCCCAGTGACTCAATGATTTTCCCCTCCCAAGTCGTCAATTTGGAATGTTTTGTGTATACATTTGCTCCAGAACTAACCGCTCGAGCCAGTGGACAGCATGAGCCCATCCTTCCCTCCATCCCCAAATGAATGGGAGGGGTGGGGAGAATGAGCTCTTGGTTGTTTTGAGAGTCAATTGTTTGTTTACATTGTTGGGGTATTTCATTCGGTGGATTGCAAGGCTTTGGTCTCTTTTGAATCCAGTCTGTGTTGGTTCATTGACTTTTTGGGTGTCTCCTGGTGAGGTGGCAGAGTGTCATCTGCTCCTTGTGCCTCTTGTGAGGGGGGCCAGATTCTGGCTGCTGTCCCTCGTAGGCAGAACTGAACTCCATGGAGTAGAACAACTTCCAGAACCTCATCAAGCAGGTATCAAGTGGGTTTGACTGATGCAATCTAGTAGTTGGGAACCATCTCAGTGAGATAGATTCTGGGTGCTACTAGGGCTCACCCAGAAGTTGGCATTTCATTACATTCAGTGTTGTTTTCTGCGGGGAGCCCCGTCGGCTCCCTGGAGCTGTCAGACTGATATTAGTTATATTAGTCTGGGGCTTCGGTCACATGGAGTTCTGCCTACTGGGAACCACGAGCCAGAACCTGGCTCCCTCAGAGAGGCGCAGGGAGTAATGACCTATGAAAACTCCACTCTTTGAATGTGTATTCATGTCTGCCATCGGCCGACATTAGGCACCCAGAAAGGTAGGTGCCCCAAAACAGACCCCAACTGATAGAAAATTACAACCCAAGACTGAACAGAGCCTAAGTACTCCCCCCAAGAAAAACAAGGCAACAAGGAAATCGCCATGAAACCGATGCGCTGCTTGTTACCTGGTTGATTGCCTTCCCCAGGGGGGGGGGGGGCGCCCACCTGAGCTGGCTGCCTGCTCACTAGTTCGTCGACTGAAGCCAACTGGGGTTGATATCTCCTCCGGCCTCAATTTCCCGTCAGGATTTTGCCTTTGCGGCGTTACCTGCTTTGTGTTGGGCGGTGGCCAGGAGTAAGCGGTACTTCAGGCTGCATACGCTTAGGGTTCTCTTCCCTAGGTGCCCTGAAAGTACTTCCTTTAGGTCTCAGGGTTATAGGGTTATATTCTCTGGGGCTTTCGGGTTCTCACTCCCATAGGGGTTGCTGTCACTTGTCATTGAACTCGCCCTTGGGATCTGCAGGAGAAGGGGGTCTTGGTGTTTTTGTTTAGACCTGGGTAGGGTGTGTTTGTTACGGGTTGGGGCGCACGGTGCTGCATAGCTCGCATACTGGCAGTGGCCGTGTCTCTCTCTGGCCTTTTGTTGTGGTGCACTTTTGGGGGTTTTCTTTTAATTTCTTTTCCCTGTTATTTTCTGCCTGGTGGAGGGCTGCCTGGCTTCCCATTAGGTGCACTTAAATTCCATTCGGTAGTTTTCCACTCCGCCCCCGAGGTTGCTCCCTTCACAGGGGTCAGTTTGCCTGGTAAATAGACGTGGTTCAACAGACTTTGCAGCACCAGTGCCTGGGCTTCCCGTAGGGATACATCCACCCTGCGGGCCCTGAAAACCTCCGTCGGGGCTTGGGTTTACTATAATTACTATATTTACTGGGGTCTTCTGAGTCAGTGGGGTTCTGAGTCCCCTCTCACTTTGCGTGAGGTTGAAGGTAATTCGTTGCCCTTGTCTCAAAGTGACGATCATCTGTTTTGCCTCCGTCATGCTGCTTGTTGGGTTGGGGACACCTTCGATCCGGAGTCGTGTGAGGCTTGTTCCAGGTCGTTATCCAATTTACTCATTCTTCTTCGGAAGTTCTTAGGGGTCAAGTAGGTATGGTAGGTATTTGTTATTGCAATGTTATGCTGCCGGCTCCCAAACGTATGAGGGTTGTAGAGTCAAGGCAGGGCCTAGTTGGAGATGAGACTTGAGTGGGTCCGGGGGCTGCCCCATTCGTTGTGGGGGACTGAGGCCCTTGAGCCTGATCCTTCCGCCGAGGCTTCTGGATCTTATCAGCAGACCACCTTCTTTTGTGAGTTTCCCTTGAACTCTGCTTTTGTCTTCAAGGGTGGAAGATGGCTCTGTCCCGGAGCCTGGTTTTCAGGCTTCCGGGGCTGGGGAGGGAGTTGGCTTGGAGCGCTTGGGTCCCGTTTGATCGTGCCTGGGCCTTGTTGCATTCGGGGTGGGGGTTTGCTGTTGCAGGGTTCGGGGTTTTCGTATACCTGCTTGATACCTGCTTGATGGGGTTCTGGGAGTTCTACTCCCCAAGCCTGACCCAAGGCCAGGCTCGACTTGTGAGAGTTTGGTCCACCAGGCTATTGCTTGGAGCGGCCCGCAGGGCCACATACCCACCACAGCCCGGCTGATCCGGAACTTCTCTTAGAAAACAGTCCAGTTTTCTCTTGAAGATGTCCACGTTTGTTCCGGCAATATTTCTTATAGTCGCTGGGAGGACGTTGAACAACCGCGGACCTCTGATGTTTATACAGTGCTCTCTGATTGTGCCCATGGCACCTCTGCTCTTCACTGGTTCAATCTTGCATTTTCTTCCATATTGTTCACTCCAGTACGTTGTTATTTTACTGTGTAGATTTGGGACCTGGCCCTCCAGTATTTTCCATGTGTATATTAATTGGTATCTCTCTCGTCTCCTTTCTAGAGAGTACATTTGGAGAGCTTTGAGACGATCCCAATGATTTAGGTTTTTTATCTCGTCTATGTGTGCCTGTATATGTTCTCTGTATTCCCTCTATTTCAGCAATCTCTCCTGCTCTGAAGGGGGAAGTGAGTACTGGGCAGTACTCAAGACGGGACAACACAAGTGACTTGAAGAGTACAACCATTGTGATGGGATCCCTGGATTTGAAAGTTCTCGTAATACATCCGATCATTTTTCTGGCTGACGCAATATTTGCTTGGTTATGCTTCCTAAACGTTAGATCGTCGGACATCATTATTCACAAATCCTTTACATGCTGTTTTTTTACTATGGGAAGATTCGATTGTGTTTTGTACCCTGTATTATGTTTCAGATCCTCATTTTTGCCGTACCTGAGTACCTGAAATTTATCACTGTTAAACATCATGCTATTTCTGCTGCCCAATCGAAAACTTTGTTGACATCTGCTTGTAGTTTTTCAATGTCTTCAGCAGAGGTAATTTTCATGCTGATTTTTGTGTCATCGAAGACACGGACAGAAGGACGACACGAAGCTGTGACGTGTATTTTTGTCTATATCAGATATGAGAATAAGGAACAGTAGCGGTGCAAGGACTGTACCTTGAGATACAGAGCTTTTAACATCGCTTGGACTCGATTTTATCTGATTGACTGTTACTCTTTGTGTTCTGTTCGACAGGAAATTGAGTATCCAGCGTCCTACTTTTCCAGTTATTCCCATTGACCTCATTTTGTGAGCTATCTCCCCATGGTCACATTTGTCGAACGCCTTTGCAAAGTCTGTGTATACAACATCTGCATTTTGCTTTTCTTCTAGGGCTTCTGTGATTTTGTCATAGTGGTTGAGTAACTGTGACAGACAGGATCTTCTTCCAAAGGTTTTCCACCTCTCGGATTTCCCTTATGGAGGTTCGGGATGCATGCCTTTACACCCCTGTGCTTCCTCATGAGGTTGACTTGCTCCAGTTGCACGCTCAGGTCCCTTCCCTTTTGGCTGCCTTGGTTGCAGAGGATTTTCGCGCTCAAGGGCATCTGGCCTTGGTCTTGTGCTTCTTTTACCTTCCCGAGCTGTCCTCAGACTGGCTTGTGGAGGATGGGGAGGCATTGAGTGCCGGGTGGCCTCAGTTGCTAGGGCATCGGCGGCATTGCTGAAACTGTATGCGCAACTCCGGGAGGCGGTGTCTCTGTTTTTTTGCCTCTTGACTTGCATGTCGGCAGGCTGTCCTCGTGCTCTTTTGATTTGGCTTGGGCCCTGGCTCTTAAATTTTCGTCTCCTTTCTGTTCATTGTTGTTCTTGAACGTGGTTGTTTCTCAGTTTTTGCTGGCAACTTCTGCTAGTCTTTCTTTTTGTCCTCTTTCTGAATTATTGGTGATCCAGGGTGGACATTCTCACGCTTCCCGGAATGGTCAGCCAGGGCTCAGGCTTCTGCAGGTCGAGGTATGCTCTTAGTGCCAGCTTCTGTGCCGGTGCCGCCTCCAGAGCCATCTTCATCTGGTTGGTGTGGTGGTCGCTCTGCACGTACGTTGGCTTCTCGGAAGAGGCGCCGGCCCTTTTGCAGGTCGCCCCATTGACGTGACGATGGGGGGGGGGGGCAACCTGGCTCTGTTTGCCCACACTTGGTCCCTTGATCTGTGGGCGTTTCGGGTCATATCCTCCGGCCTGTAATGGCGATGGGCGGCTCTTCCTCCTCTCAGAGGATCGGGGCTGGCAGAGCAGGCTTCTTCACCTTCGCTCCATCAGGTCATCTTAGAGTGGGTGCGCTTGGGCGTATTCAAAATGACTTTGTCCCTTAAGTGGGTTTCTCCCTTGTTTCCATTGCAGAAACGGGACTGTTCAATGTTCAACAGGAATGAATCTTCGGTTCATTCTGGACTTGTCCTGTTTGAATCACTGGATTCCTTGCCCTCCTTTTGGATGACCACTCTGTCCCAGGTCTGGCTGCTCTTGAAGCGGGGTTCTTGGATGGTATGTCTGGACCTCTGAGATGCGTATTAGCACATCTCTATTCATTTGGGGTTCAGGGACTGGTTAGGTTTTGTGGTGGGGTGGCAGGCTTACTGCTTTCGTTACCTTCCATTCAGGCTGAATCTGGCACCTCGTGTTTTCACGCATCTTACCTGGGCCGTGGTGGCCCCTCTGTATCTGCTAGGTGTTCGGGTGTTGGTTTACCTTGACGACTGGTTGGTGTGGGCTCCCAGTCAGTTTGCTTGTCTGCCCACCAGGGTTTCCCAGCTCGCTAGGTTCAGGTTCCTGGTGAACTGGAGGAAGTACCATTTGGTTCTGTCCCAGGTTTGAACTTGGCTGGACCTTGTTTGGGATTCTCAGACGACATCCGTGTCTCTTTCTCCTGCGGCATTGCTCCAGCTGCAGTCCTGCATTCGGCTGTTCCTGAGGGTGTCCCATGTCACTAGGCGGTTGCTCGAGCAGCTGTGTGGGAGTTTGAACTTGGTTGTGCCAGTTTACCCTCTGGATCGGGTTTGGCTTCGGCATCTGTTCTGATTCCTTCGGGGCCGTTCCTTCTGCCACTCTTGCTATCCCTGGGTTCGTCCTCCGGGTGCCTTGCGTCGGATGCTGCATCTCCGGCTTCCTCTTCGGGTTATACGGTGTTCGCTACAACACCACAAGAAATCTCTTGTATTTGACTTGTAGTCACTCCATGTGAATCATTAGGCTCAGGGGGGGAAGGGCCATATTCACTATCAGTGCTGCTGAGAGGCAATATTTGGCAAATATTCATTAATCACTACACATGAAATTATTTGTACTTCAAATAGCTTCAGACTTGAGTAGTCGCTTTATATATTTCACTGCTTGAAGACTAGTACCAGACTGAGGAGTGACTGGCGATAGAACTCGGCGTGTGCAAACACATTGCTGTGTTACAACATATATTTGATTTTTGATTGTCAAATAGACACACTATATCTGGAACAGAATATAACTGACAAGAGTTCTTAAAACATGTCTTACATCAGCACCTATAGCTAAAAAAATATTAAGGAAATACAACATTTCAAAGTTATGATTAAATTAGCAGTTAAATTGACCCCATTTTCATTCTAGTATTAAAAAGGCCTGGGTATCATTTTGTATATCATTAATTTTATTTTCCCATATTACATTTCCAATCAGTCTCCATACTGGTGTTTTCACATTTCACAGTAGTGGTACACCGGATAAATAATGATGATGATGCTAATGATTTAACAATTTCAAATTTACTATTTCCAGAAAACACACCAACAACTAGCAGATGAAAAGCAGCTGAACCTTGTGGAGTTTCGTGAAGAGAACCTGAATTTTCCCAGGGTAGTTGCAGCACCTCAGTCAAGCAAGGTGCGCTTACCAGAGGAAATACCCACCAGCGAAGAACTTGATTTTACACGTGTAAGTTAACATTGCTCCAATTGCAGATTTAGATATTTGTTCATTTGTTATTAATTCTAAAGAATTATATTTAAAACTTTTTAATTTCCTCATAATGTTGGATTGTGTCCTAATTTTAGAATTTTTAGAGATTCCTAGTAGGTATGCATTAGTTTATTATAGAAATTACATATTTTTATACTTTCCTTTTGGAAGAATACATTTATCCAAGTAAACGACCTGATCGACCTCTTCGAAATTTGAGCCACTGAGTATGTCTGGGATGAATGAATGTCTTCATTCAATAACTCCCTGAAGTACCAAACCTGGGTACCCCAATTTTTAAGTACTCCACCAGGATCTATTGAATCATAAGTGCCTACTGAAGACCAGTACCAAAATCTGCACTCCTCATTTGAGGCAAGGGGAGTCTGGGAATACATAGATCAACCCAGACCACAGAAAACAACCCACCAGAAATGTATAGTACCCAAAACAAGCAACTGTATGGAAAATATTGGAAACCCTGATACAAAATTATATGTATACTCGTGTTCCAGAACCAACTACTTGTTAGCAACACTTGCTCACCACCAGATGGCAGCACCAGTGACTTGGGGTCCCAGCTCACTGCTTCAGTCAGTCATGCACCTGGTTATACGTACCCCAGGTGTCCCTGCTGCTCTTTGTCCTTCTGAGCTCCGCTAAGTGTACTTGTCATTGTTATTTTTCATCTTCATGTCCATGTTTTTTCAGCTGCACTATTGCATAATCCTCAGTTCTCTATTTACTTCCATTACTTTCTCTAGAAGGTATCTCTAGCCATTTATGACTAGAGGTACCTTTTCTAGTTGTCACTGGCATTACCCCAGACTATGGTTAGGGTGTTCTCTAAGTGGGGTTGGGAGTGTGTCACATGGGGTTTCCTTCTTTCAAGGTTCCTTGCCCTGGGTAATGCTGGTGCCTGTTCCCCTCTGGAGCTTGATGGTTGAGATGGACTGAAGTGTCCTAAAAAAGCAGTATGAGGACATGTTTAGCACCCCCAATATACAGCATGAAAGTGGAAGATCCGGACAGCTTCTTTATGCTTGATATCCAAACTCCTGAAAATGTAACCGATATCAACATGAACGCTGCAGATTTTGAAAAAGAAATTGAAAACATGCCCATGCACTCAGCCCAAGGTCCAGACTCATGAAATTCAATATTTATAAAGAAATGCAAGGTGCTAGTAGCACAGGCACTCAGTGGGCAGGAAGAGCTTGTACACAGAGGATATACCAGAAGCATTTAAATCAGCAGATAAAGCTCCTCTTTGCAAGGTAAGGTTACCTTGAGGTGTTTTCGGGGCTTAGCATCCTCACGGCCCGGTCGTTGACCAGGCCTCCTTAGATATACGGAAGAAGCAAAGCATTGTCTAAGAATTACATACCAGTCGCACTAACGTCCCATATAATAAAAGTTTTTGAGAGTGTGATCAGGAGTCAGATTTCCAGTTTTATGGAGATCAATGACCTCCACAACCCAGGCCAACATGGATTTAGAGTGGGAAGATCATGCCTCTCGCAGCTAATCTCACATGTCACGCCTAGCTCTGGCCTTAAGGAGTAAAAGCACTCCCAGAACCCGCATCACAATATGATCAAGATATGGTGTTTCTCTTTTGAAGGTGTGCTGGGGATTTGTTATTCTTGGCTCCTGTTATCAGTTTAATCCTCCTTTCACCGTATGTTCCATGATTCCGGTGGTAAAACAAAGGCATCACCAAACTTGAGGCTTTATTGATCATATAATTGCAGTGTAATAACCTGCAATAAGACAAGCCATACGGTTTACAAGCCATATGGTTTACAAGCCATACGGTTTCAGCACCGTATATAATAAGTAGTTTAACAACAAGCTAGTATTGCTTATAACATTAAGCAATATGTTTAACAATAGGTAGTTTAACAACAAAAATAACAATTATTGTCATTAACAATAAGCAATGAAATTAAACAAAGAAAGTAATTCCTGACTCAGAGATTCGGGTAGAAATTACATTTTACCAACCTTAACGCAAGCTCGACTCGGCTGACCTGACGATCAGAACACGTCTGATTTGACGGTCGAGCGAGCGTCCAGCTGGTGTGACATTAGCTCTGCCCCCAATACAGGAGCTATGAATGTATGACATTTTACCACAATTCCATTGGCTTTATTTCATGTTTTGTTCCCTACACTGGGTTTGTGCCATTGTATACCCCAAAGTTTTCATTCTAAGGGTATTTACTCACTCACTCACTCACTCACTCACTCACTCACTCACTCACTCACCCGAATGATAAAGGTGGTTTTCATGAGCGAAATCGCGAAATGAGGAACTGTTAGAAAGGAAGTGCTGTCTAGCAGGTGTAGAGAAGTTCAAAAGAATATTCTTGCAGAGGGATATGACAAGGGAAGAGAGAATGCAGGCAGCAGACGCGAGGAAGGAGCGCAGGGAGAGAGAAAGGAATCAGGGAGCCACACCCCCGATCCTTACAATCCTAGAGGGGAATGGGGAACCCTTCTCAAACAGTGCATTAGCCACAGGGAGTGCGGCACCACCCCCACATTCTGCCCAACAGACACCCTACCTGCCCCAACCCCTGTCAGCCCCCCACAAAGTACCCACCTAAGGCACCCTCCCCCCACCCACCCCTCTCCTCCCACTCACCCCCCTCCTCCCACTCCCCCCTCCCCCCCAGGACCTCCCTTCTCCCTCATCCCCCAAGCCCTCCCTTCTCCCACATGCCCTTCCGTCTCTCCCACCCACAAGCCCTCCATTCTCCCCCACCCCCCCCTAAGCCCCCCACTCTCCCCCACCCCACCTAAGCCCTCCCCTCTCCACCACCCCCCAAAACCCTCCCCTCTTCCTCAACCACCTCAGCCTTCCCTTTCCCCCCACGCCCCCCAAGCCCTCCCCACTTTATTGCCCCCCCCAAACCCCCCTTTCTCCCCCATCCCCCACCCCCCCAACCCTCCCCCTCTCACCCCCCCCAACCCTCCCCCCCTCACTCACTCCCCTCCCCCCCTCACTCACTCCCCCTCCCCCCCTCCCCCCTCACCCACTCCCCCTGCCCTCCCCCTCCCCCCTACCCCCCCAAGCCCTTCCTCCTCCACCAGTCTCCCCATACCAGATCCTCCCAGCTCCCGCTCACCCCAGACCCCACAGGTTTCCCCCAGAGGAGAAGCAGAAGAGAGTTAGTTTCAGGGCAATGTACTCGAACATAGATGGGATCACAAGCAAGGCAAGTGAACTAAGGGAAAGAGCACAAGAAGTGAACCCAGATGTAATTGGACTCACTGAAACAAAACTATCTGGAATCATAACGAATGCCGTGTTTCCCCAGGAGTACACAATAATAAGGAAAGAGAGGGAAGGTAGGGGAGGAGGCGGAGTGGCCCTACTCATGAGAAAGGAATGGAATTTTAAGGAGATGGCTATCCCGGGCTGTGAGGGTTTCAGAGACTACATAGCAGGCACCATGACAATGGGAGGACCAAGGATAGTAGTGGCAGTAATATATAATCCTCCACCAAATGACAGAAGACCCAGTCAAGAGTACGAGAGCAACAACATGGCAGTTAACACTATAATTGAGAGGGCAGCCTCTTCTGCCTGTAGAAATAGATCCCACCTGCTCATCATGGGGCAGGTGGGACTTCAATCACGGCAGGATTGATTGGGAGAACAAGGAACTGCATGGAGGCGAGGATACATGGAGAGCCAAACTACTGGAGGTGGTGAATAGAAACTTCTTAACCCAGCATGTCAGAGAACCCACAAGGATAAGAGGAAATGACGAACCAGCGAGACTCGACCTGGTCTTCACCCTGAACAACTCTGACATAAGAGAAATCAGTTTTGAGGCCCCAGTAGGAATGAGCGACCACAGTGTATTGGTGTTTGAGTACCTGATTGAAGAAGGGTATTGAACTCGAGGAGGGATACCGAAACCAAAAGGTTAGCATACCGAAAGGGAAACTATGAGGAGATAAGAAAATTCCTAACAGATATAGCATGGGAAACAGAGCTCAGGGAAAAGACGGCCCAAGATATGATGGAATACATCACGCAAAAATGCAAGGATGCAGCAAACAAGTTTGTCCCAGTCCAAAAGGAAAACAGTGAAATGAAGATGAGAAACCCATGGTTTAATCAGAGATGTAGGCTAGCTAAGCAGCAAAGTAAAAGGGCATGGAGAAACTATAGGAAAAACAGGACACTGGAGAGCAGAGAAAGATACCAGAATGCCAGGAATGAATATGTCAGGATGAGAAGAGAGGCAGAAAGACAATACAAAAATGACATCGCAAGCAAGGCAAAGACTCAGCCTAAATTGCTGCATAGCCACATCAGGAGAAAAACAACAGTAAAGGAACAGGTTATGAAATTAAGGATAGGGGCAGAAGGATTCACTACAAACGACAAGGAAGTGTGTGAGGAACTGAATAAGAAATTCCAAGAGGTCTTCACCTTAGAGCAAGGAGAAATCCCAGAGATAAGAGAGGGAATAGCTAACCAGGAACCACTGGAAGAGTTTGAGAGTACCAGCGGGGAAGTAAGGAAGTGTTTACTAGAATTGGATGTGACAAAGGCTATAGGCCCAGATGGAATCTCCCCTTGGATACTAAAGGAAGGAGCAGAAGAACTGTGCCTCCCGCTCTCCATGGTGTATAACAAATCACTGGCAACAGGGGAACTGCCAGAAATTTGGAAAGCAGCTAACGTAGTCCCGATATACAAGAAAGGGGATAGACAGGGGGCACTGAATTACAGGCCAGTGTCCCTAACCTGCATACCATGCAAGATGATGGAGAAGATTGTGCGAAGAAAGCTAGTGGAGCACCTGGAGCGAAAGAACTTTGTAACACAGCATCAACATGGATTCAGGGATGGCAGGTCCTGCCTCACAGGGTTACTTGAATTCTACGACCAGGCAACAAAAATAAGGCAAGAAAGAGAAGGGTGGGCAGACTGCATATTTTTGGATTGTCAGAAAGCCTTTGATACAGTGCCACACAAGAGGCTAGTGAAAAAACTGGAGATGCAGGCTGGAGTGAAAGGGAAGGTACTCCGTTGGATACAGGAGTACCCAAGTAACAAGAGACAACGAGTCAGTGTGAAGGGTGAGGTCTCAGATTGGCGAGACGTTACGAGTGGAGTACCGCAGGGGTCAGTCCTTGGACCTATACTGTTTCTGATATATGTAAATGATCTTCCAGAGGGTATAGAATCGTTTCTCTCAATGTTTGCCGATGATGCAAAAATTATGAGGAGGATTGAAACTGAGGATGATAGTAGGAGGCTACAAGATGACCTAGACAGACTGAGTGAATGGTCCAACAAATGGCTGTTGAAGTTCAACCCGAGTAAATGCAAAGTAATGAAACTAGGCAGTGGAAATAGGAGGCCAAACACAGGATACAGAATAGGAGATGAAGTACTTAATGAAACGAACAGAGAGAAAGATCTAGGAGCTGATATCACACCAAACCTGTCTCCTGAAGCCCACATAAAAAGAATAACGTCTGCGGCATATGCGAGGCTGGCTAACATCAGAACAGCGTTCAGGAACCTGTGTAAGGAATCATTCAGAATCTTGTACACCACATATGTAAGACCAATCCTAGAGTATGCGGCCCCAGCATGGAGCCCGTACCTTGTCAAGCACAAGACGAAGCTGGAAAAAGTCCAAAGGTATGCCACAAGACTAGTCCCAGAACTAAGAGGCATGAGTTACGAGGAAAGGCTGCAGGAAATGCACCTTACGACACTGGAAGACAGAAGAGTAAGGGGAGACATGATCACAACCTACAAAATCCTCAGAGGAATCGACCGGGTAAACAAGGATAAACTATTCAACACTGGTGGGACGCGAACAAGGGGACACAGGTGGAAACTGAGTACTCACATGAGCCACAGAGACGTTAGAAGGAACTTTTTCAGTGTCAGAGTAGTTAACAGGTGGAATGCATTAGGCAGTGATGTGGTGGAGGCTGACTCCATACACAGTTTTAAATGTAGATATGATAGAGCCCAGTAGGCTCAGGAATCTGTACACCAGTTGATTGACAGTTGAGAGGCGGGACCAAAGAGCCAAAGCTCAACCCCTGCAAGCACAAATAGGTGAGTACAAATAGGTGAGTACTCACTCACTCACTCACTCACTCACTCACTCACTCACTCACTCAGCTATGCACCTACTGTTTGAGGTTTTTCAGCGTACTAGTATTTTATAGCTTTGGTCCATGTTGCTGATCACCTTTTCTGTCTCGACCACTCTACTTGTTGGGTAGAGTGGATTAGGGTGCTGGGTCTTTACCAGTTGGCCAGGTTAAGGTTCCTAGTTGGCTGGCTGAAGTCTCAGTTGGGTCCATCGCAGGTTCAGAGCTTGCTGGGGTCTCTCAGTCAGCTTCCTGTCTTTGCCACAGGCAGTGTTGCTGTGCTTGGCTTTGCATTTTCATCTGGTGACAATGCTCACCTGGGTCCTCAGATACTTAACCAGCTGTGCGGTAGCCTGACCTTTGTCTTCCAGATTTACTCCACTGGCAGTATTTGACTCCAGGCTCTGTACTAGTTTCTCTGGTTTCAGAATTTTTGGAGCCTCGTAAGTCTGTTGCCCCCGAGGCTTTACAGTGGCTGCTTGTGGTCGGGGTGCCTGCATTGACAGGGTTTACCGGCTTAGCTGACTTAGCGCCTGAGCTTCCTGTGGTGCTCATTCACCCTACTGGCCCTGGAAAACCCCCTGTGGGCTCTGTCGTACTATGGATACTTCTTCATAGCAAGTCCCACAAGACCCGGAGTCTTGTGGGACTTGCTCCCTGCTTGTGCTCCAATTTACTCATTCCTTATCTGATCATCAACAGGATCAGGCAGCTGCCGCATTACATGAACGGTTCTCTCTCTCTTGTAATGGGCCAGGTTTGTTGCCTGTTTGGAAGCCCCAGAGCTGCCCCTCTTGGGTGTTAGGGACTCAAATTTGGGGGCGTTGGATACTTCAGCCTTGGTTCAGTTCGTGCCTCCTCTTCCTTCCCAAGTGGGCGTGGCTCACCCTCCCAGGTTCATTGGTTTGTCATGGGGTTCATCAGCTCCAGAACTGATATGTGGAGCTGGCGGGGGCTGGGTTGCCTGGTCAGGGTAATTGGTACTAGTTAGTTTCAAGCTAGATTGAGTGAATACCTTGTTCTGTGTGAATCATTTAGAGTGGTTTGGCAACTTCGAGGCTTCATTTTCTGTGAACCTTCCAAGTGTTTATAAAGCTATGTTGACTTTCCGGAGGCTTTTCTGGTAGGATGGTGGATTGTCACCCACTCCCTGCACCTCTGTGAGGTGCAGGGAGTGGCTGAGGTGGCCAGGGTATGGCTTTGGTCCCCGGTAGGCCAAACAGAGCCTCAGTGACTGATGTGACCCCATAGAGCCATCTTAGCAAGGTAGCTTTAGGAAGCCACCTGGGCTTCCCCAGAAAGAGGCATTTCATTACATTCAATGCTGGTTTTCTAAAAGTTGTGCATGGAATTGGCTTCAACTACCTCTTCCTTCAATGCATTCCATATTGCCAACCACCAGTATAAGGAACGAGAACTTACTTATATTTTTTGACTCGGTTGCGTGTCCAGCTTCCACTGATGTCTCTTTGTCATACCTCTTTTAAATTTAAATAGGCTTCCTTTGTCCACTGTCTTTATTCTCTTCAGGATCTTGTATGTAGTTATCATATTCCTTCTGTTTCTTCTCTTTTCTAAGGTTGTGATGATGAGTTCTCTCAATCATCTGCATGGCTAAGGCCTCTCAGTTCTTTATGGTGCTAATCTTGTATGAGAAGAAAGTATATGGTAAGAAGAATTTATGATTAGATAATAGGGGCTAATACCTGATCAACCAGGCTGTGATTCATACGTCAGGCTGCGAGCAACCGCGTCCAACAGCCTGGTTGACCAGTCCAACAATCAAAAGGCCTGGTCAAGGACCGGGCCACGGGGACGCTGAACCCTGAAATCATCGCAAGGTAAGGTAGGCTGGGAGGTATTTATTTTTCATGGTTGTGTTTATTAATTATATGATTTCAGTACGTAATGGATGGAAAAGTGCAGTTGCAGAGAAAGAAACACCCACCATTTTATAAGAAGTTGCCAAGCTATAACATTTATCTGAAAAAATTTGCAAAACATCGTAATAGAGAAAAGGTAATCAAGATTTACTGTTTATTTACTAGCCTAAGTTTTATTATATTGTACTTTCTTTGTGCGAGTATTATATTTTCCTTGTAGTATTTTGCTAATTAGTTTTAAACTTAGTTCATTATTATTTGTTGGCCTCAACCCTTAGACTGTGACTTATTGGTACCACAGTATCAGTCTACTGATATTTGGATATTTTGCTTTAAAGAAAACCAATAAAATTTTGCTCTGCTTACTAATCTTTAATTTTATTTCAAATTCAATTCAATTTCTTCTTTCTAATTGTCTTTTATGTCAATATATTTATGATGGTCCTCATCATTACTATAAGTACTACCTAAACAGGAGAATGGGCTGGGATAGCTGGCTTCTCCACCCTCAGTTCTAGATGATGGAAGCACCCTTGATGCCCTGGGGAAGGTAGAGTGTCAAGAAGCCACTGGGGCTCAACCAGAAATTGGAGTTTCATTTCATTAAGCACTGCATTTGTTGGGGAAAGCCCCTTGAAGGTAACTACCCATGGAGACAAACGGGCACATACCAGGGAGGAGGCAACACCACAGGAATCAAGACAAAAAACAAGACACATCTACAAAAACACAACCCAGAACCACATAATGGCATCGGAGACCGAGCACAGACACCAGACACTGAGTTATCAGAAACAGGTCGACCCCCCAAAACCACTGTGGCAAAAATCAGGCAAGGACAGATAAACCAGGACACCCGGAAGAGCAGCACAACTGCGATCATTACAGACGCTAGGACAAACTGCAGGCTGGTCAGACAAAATGACTCTGGATCCTGTGAGACACATGACCCCAAAGCCACAAAAGGGCACAGGGGGCCCGGGAACAGGTATGCTCTAGGTATAACCAGTGGCACAAAGGAAGCAGTCACAAAACACAACACAAGATGCACCCCCCCAGCCAATCCAACCAAGCAACAATGACCAGGGGACATCCCAATGGAAGCCAACTGACTCAGACTTTGCCAGAATAGGAGCTGGCAGCAACAAACAAAAGCCCTGGTGCTGGGGGAGAGCAAAGGTGCACCCATCTGACAACAGGAAGCAAGAGAGGCCATAAAAGAAGACCAGAAAGAAACAAACCTGGACCAAAGGGGACACTGGAAACTGAACAGAAGAAGGAAAAAAAAACATGGCCAAGATACAAAATAGGCTGTTCACAAGTCAAGCCTGCCTGCAGGCCGGGCTTGGGGAGTAGAAGAACTCCCAGAACCCTATCAAGCAGGTATCAAGCAGGCTCAGGCAATGCAGGAGCAGGCTGGGATGCACGAGACAGCTTGTGAAATGGAACTGAGGTAGTAAAGGAAGACCTTACCTTTAAAGGTAAAAGGAAGACCTTACCTCTAAAGAACACAATAAAGTAGCCATCACAATTGCAAGAAAAATGACAGGTTAGATAACAAGAACCTTTCACACTAGAGATGCTATACTTATGATGATAGTTTTCAAGATCCTAATGCTCTCCAGAGTGGAATACTGCTGCACCATTACAGCCTCTTTCAAAGCTGGAGAAATTGCTGACCTGGAGAGCATGCAGAGATCCTTTACTGCTAGAATCCGCTCAGTAAAACATCTAAACTATTAGGACCAACTAAAGAGCCTAAATCTATATTCTCTTGAGTGCAGGCGGGAGAGATAAATAATAATTTACGCATGGAAAATAGTAGAGGGGCTGGTCCCAAACCTGCACACAGAAATAACACCACATGAGACCAGAAGGCATGGCAAAATGTGCAGAATACCCCCGTTGAAGAGCATAGGTGCAATAGGTACTCTGAGAGAGAGAACTCTATCAACATCAGAGGCCCGAGACTGTTCAACACGCTTCCACTACGCATAAGGGGCATAACTGGCCGACCCCTCACAGTGTTCAAGAGAGAACTTGATAAGCACCTCCAAAGGAGACCCGATCAACCAGGCTGTGATTCATACGTAAGGCTGCGAGCAGCCGCATCCAACAGCTGTTGTTTTTTCCTGACCACACCTATATGTGTCACCTGCCTCCAGAGACTATCATCTTCTTGACAGAACTTTATGCTATTTTGTATGCTCTTTGTCAACTGTTTTTTCTCTGAATATCTTCCTTTGTTGTAGTAGTTGACTCTCGCAGTGCCCTCATTGCTCTGGAGTCCTTTAATCCAGTCCATCCTGTGGTAGTTGAAATTCAACATTGGCTGTTTCTTATCTCCAGCATGTTTAAAACTGTGGAGTTTTCCTGGGTTCCCAACCATATTAGTGTTCCTTAAATAAGCATGTGGACACTGCCCTAAGGAGGCTATCTGCACTTGTCCCATCTCCCTTAAAGGTGTTCCTCATTCCGACTTCTACCCAGTTATTCATTCCTCAATTCTTGCCTGTTGTGGCATTTGTCTTCTGTTACTGGTAACAAACTGCGTGCTCTTAAGGATAACATGTCCCCATGGCCTTCCTCATACCACTGTAACACACGGTGTGAAACGGCTCCAGTGAAGTTATGGATTGGCCATACATGTTTAACTCGTGGGCACTTAATGGAGTGGCACTCTGCTCCTTATTATCTAAACAGCATTGTCCCTCATACGGTTGTGCATATCCTTGTTGAATGTCCTCACTTCCAGGACGTGCGGTTGTCTTGCTTCCCGACTCTCCATCACGGTCACTTGTCCCCTTGATAGAATCCTTGGTGAATCAGATACCTTTGATATTGTTTGCCTTACAAACTTTTGTTCTAGTATTGGTACTCTTAGTAATATTTAACACCTTTTGAATATCCTGCACATTTGATGGTGGTACATAGTTCCCCTTGGCTTAGCCCCTTCTTTTGATAATTACTTACTGTACTTGGTTTGACCAGTAGCTCGGAAAGCTACTGAGGGCCGCACTAGAAAAGAGTATTTAATTACATTCAGTGCAATAAAATTTCTAGGTACTGTATTTCATGTGGACTTAAGGTCACTTTTTGTAAAATCTGCCACAAACTAACCAGGCAGTCACAGATGCTTTCCGCAGCCAAAGGGCTAAAAACGTTATCAGTAAGTGCCATTCAGTTTCAGTGGTGTAATTTTAATGTTGTAATTCCCAATATGATGTGAGGACTGTTGAACCATTGTCATAACTACTACAATAAAAATGTTCAGCTGAAAGTATGCATGTCTGGATAATATAAACCATAATTATAAAGATTTAATAATTCAGGTTCCCCTTCCCTCTCTCTCTCCCCCATCCAGGTCCAGGTAGACATGTTGGTTGAGCGTGGAGAATTGTGCAGCTTCTACACTGACCAGTACGCTGAGTGTAGACCTGGATTCTCAGTGAAACAGGAAGAGGCTTGATAGACCACAGCAAATAAAAAATACATAATACAGCTTTCTAATTACAATATTGTTATAAATTGGCATTAATACATATGTTTTTTATTTTTATGGTTGGTTTACTGTACATAAGTGGAAGTTTCAGAATGTGGTCAGTACAAAATTAATTGGAAATCTAGATTTCATCATTAACCCATGCACTGCGCAAGTATTTCAGAAGGCATTCCTTGTGTGTACAAGAAAAAAAACTAAAAGATTATTTTGCAATCTTATGTTAAAATATCTTCCTTGATCATTGGAAAAATAACAACAAAATTGTAAATCAGCAACTTTGGGTGAAGTAAAGTGATGAATTCTCAAAAATGGCATCAAATCTTAATCGCTGATGTAGCAAAATTCATGCCGGGTTGCTCCTGGAGGTGGAAGTTGCTATGAACATTTAATATATATTTTTTAATCATTTTAAATGTTTTATTAAATTTTTTTCAGTGCAATTGTCTGTCTGGTTGTCAATAATGCAATATATATCACAGAACGTGTAGACTGTTGATATGCTCCGATATATTCGTGTCTGAACAAGCACCCACTGGTCTGAACAAGCACCCACTGGTCTGAACAAGCACCTACTGGTCTGAACAAGCACCCACAGGTCTAAAGAAGCACCCACAGTTCTGAATAAGCACCCATAGGTCTGAACAAGGCCCCATTTGTCTGAACAAACACCCACAGGTCTAAACAAGCACCACTGGTCTAAAGAAGCACCACTGGTCTAAACAAGCACCACTGGTCTAAAGAAGCACCTAATGGTCTGAACAAGCACCCACAGGTCTAAACAAGCACCCACTGGTCTGAGCAAGCACCAATAGGTCTGAAAAAGCAATCTCTGTTCTGAACAAGCACCCACAGGTCTGAACAAGCACCAACAGGTCTAAACAAGCACCCACATGTCTAAACAAGTACCCACAGGTCTAAACAAGCACCCACAGGTTTGAATAAGCACCCACAGGTCTGAACAAGGACCCACTGGTCTAAATAAGCACCCACACGTCTAAACAAGCACCCACAGGTCTAAACAAGCACCCACAGATCTGAACAAGCACCCACTGGTCTAAACAAGCACCCACAGGTCTGAACAAGCACCCACAGATCTGAACAAGCACCCACTGGTCTAAACAAGCACCCACAGGTCTAAACAAGCACCCACAGGTCTAAACAAGCACTGACAGGTCTGAATAAGCACCCACTGGTCTGAACAAGCACCCACTGGTCTGAACAAGCACCCACAGGTCTGCACAAGCACCCACTGGTCTGAACAAGCACACTTTGGTCTGAACAAGCACCCACTGGTCTAAACAAGCACCCACAGGTCTAAACAAGCACCCACTGGTCTAAACAAGCACCCACTGGTCTGAACAAGCACTGACTGGTCTGAACAAGCACCCACTGGTCAGAACAAGCACCCACAGGTCTGAACAAGCACCCACAGGTCTGAACAAGCACCCACTGGTCTAAAAAAGCACCCACAGGTCTAAACAAACACCTACAGGTCTGCTCAAGCACCCACTGGTCTGAACAAGCACCCACAGGTCTGAACAAGCACCCACTGGTCTGAACAAGCACTGACTGGTCTGAACAAGCACCCGCTGGTCTGAACAAGCACCCACAAGTCTGCACAAGCACCCACAGGTCTGAACAAGCACCCACAGGTCTGAACAAGCACCCACAGGTCTGAACTAGCACCCACTGGTCTGAACAAGCACCCACTGGTCTAAAAAAGCACCCACAGGTCTAAATAAGCACCCACTGGTCTGAACAAGCACTGACTGGTCTGAACAAGCACCCACTGGTCTGAACAAGCACTGACTGGTCTGAACAAGCACCCACTGGTCGAAACAAGCACCCACAGGTCTGAACAAGCACCCACTGGTCTGAACAAGCACCCACTGGTCTAAACAAACACCCACTGGTCTACACAGGCACCCACTGGTATAAACAAGCACCCACAGGTCTGAACAAGCACCCACAGGTCTGAACAAGCACCCACAGGCCTGAACAAGCACCCACAGGTCTGAACAAGCACCCACTGGTCTGAACAAGCACCCACTGGTCTAAACAAGCACCCACTGGTCTAAACAAGCACCGACAGGTCTGAACAAGCACCCACTTGTCTGAACAAGTACCCACTGGTCTGAACAAGTACCCACAGATCTGCACAAGCACCCACTGGTCTGAACAAGCACGCTTTGGTCTGAACAAGCACCCACTGGTCTAAACAAGCACCCACAGGTCTGAACAAGCACCCACTGGTCTAAACAAGCACCCACTGGTCTGAACAAGCACCCACTGGTCTGAACAAGCACCCACTGGTCTGAACAAACACCCACTGGTCAGAACAAGCACCCACAGGCCTAAACAAGCACCCACAGGTCTAAACAAGCACCCATAAGTCTAAACGTAAGTGACCCCTCACTTGCTCTAGTTGCCCTTGGGAGGTGGTAATCTTTGGGGTGTATAAATACTCCGAAATTACCATCTCTCTTAAGGGTCTGAGCTGTGGTGCAGTGGGTTAAAGGCATACCTGTTATGCCAGTAGCTGGAAGGCTTCTGTGCTGGCTAAGGTTTGAGTCTCCTGGTGGGAAAGTGTTCTAAAGTTGTATAACTTCACTTGCGTGACGATCCCAATAATTTAGGTGCTTTATTGCATCTATGCGTGCCGTATATGTTCTCTGTATTCCCTCTATTTCAGCAATCTCTCCTGCTCTGAAGGGGGAAGTGAGTACTGGGGATGGGATCCCTAGATTTGAAAGTTCTCGTAATCCATCCTATCATTTTTCTGGCTGTCGCAATATTTGCTTGGTTATGCTCCTTAAACGTTAGGTCGTCAGACATTATTATTCCCAAATCCTTTACATGCTGTTTTCCTACTATGGGTACATTTGATTGTGTTTTGTACTCTGTATTATGTTTAAGGTCCTCATTTTTACCGTACCTGAGTACCTGGAATTTATCACTGTTAACAACCATTCACATAATTCCATACTGTTCACCATCTTCCTTAACCTTCACCACCTTGCCTACCTTTCATCACCTTCCCAACCCATCACAACCTTCCCTACCCTTCATCACCTTCCCTTCCCTTCACCAACTTCCCTACGCTTCACCATCTTCCCTTCCTTTCACCACCTTCCCTTCACCACCTTCCCTTCCCTTCACCAACTTCCCTTCCCTTCACCAACTTCCCTTCCCTTCACCATCTTCCCTACCTTTCACCACCTTCCCTTCCATTCACTATCTTCCCTACCCTCCACCACTTTCCCTACCTTTAACTAACTTCCCTACCTTTCACTAACTTCCCTACCTTTCAAAATCTTCCCTACCAATTACCACCCTACCCATCACCACCTTCTCTGTCCTTTACCACCTTCCCTACTCTTCACCACCTAATCAGCCCTTCAGCATTTTTCCTACCCTTCACCATCTTCCCTACCCTTCACCACCACCTTCTCTACCCTTCACCACCTTCCCTAACCTTCACCACCTAATCACCCCTTCACCACCTTCCCTACCCTTCACCACCTAATCAACCCTTCACCATCTTCCCTACCCTTCTCCACCTACCTCACCCTTCCCTACCTTCTCTACCCTTCACCACGTTCCCTTCCCTTCACCACCTAATCAACCTTTCACCACCTAATCAACCCTTCACCACCTAATCAACCTTTCACCACCTAATCAACCCTTCACCATCTTCCTTACTCTTCAGGATCTTACCTTCCCTTCACCACCTTCTGTAGTCTTCACTATCTTCCCTAATCTTCACCACCTTGCCTACCCTTCACCACCTTCTCTAGTCTTCACCATCTTCCCTAACCTTCATTATATTACCTACCCTTCACCACCATCCCTACCCTTCACCATCTTACGTACCATTCACCACCTAATCAACCCTTCAGTACCTTTCCTACCTTTCACCACCTGCCTTACACTTTACCACCTTCTCTATCCTTCACTACCTTCCCTACCCTTCACCACTTAATCAACCCTTCACCACCTTCCCTATTCTTCACCATCTTCCCTAACCTTCACCACCTCGCTTACCCTTCACAACCTTCCCTACTCTTCACTATCTTCCCTTGAATTCACCACCTTCCCTACCCTTCACCATCTTCCCTAACCTTCACAACTTTCCCTACCCTTCACAACCTTCCCTACTCCTCACTACCTTCCCTTCCCTTCTCTTCAACACCTTCCCTACCCTTCACATCCTCCCCTACCCTTTATGATCTTCCCTACCCTTACTACCTTCCCTACAGTCACTACCATCTCTTCCCTTTGCAACCATCCCTACCCTCCACCACCTTCCCAACTTTCCCTATCTTTCAGAACCTTCCCTACCCATCACTACCTTCCCAACCCATGACCACCTACCCTAACCTTCACAACCTTCCCATCTCTACACGACCTTTCTTCTCTGCCCTTCAAACCTTTCCCTCCCATTCTCCACCTTCCCTACCCTTCACATGGTTTCCCACCAATCACCACCTATAATTCCCTTCACAATACCTACCCTTAATCATCTTCCTCACCCTTCGCCACCTTCCCTACACTTCACCACCTTCTCTACCCCTCAACACCTTTCCAACCCATCATTTTTCTATCAACCCTTCACCACCTTCCCTGCTCTTCACCTGCCCTTCACCATAGGCCCAATTGGGTCGACTTCGTCCAGTCTATGTCTGTCTCTTTCCCAGACTCAGGCGACTGCCCTTCGACCGTGAATAGATAAAGAGATACAGTCATCCTTATGAAAAAAAGGTATTTCACACTGCAGTAATAGGAATCTTCCTTGACTTTGTAGGTGGTATACAGGTCCAAGTTTCACGAAGCACTTGGGCCATGCATCAACACGTCCAACCCAACTATGAATCACCGCCAACCTCGCTATATTTTATCCATCTGTGATATTGACTATATATTAATTTGTTCACCCTTCACGGTATTTAGAATTGTTTCTACATTTTGGTGTATTAATTTATTTATTCAAAAGTTTCTGATTCAAAATGAATTAGAAAATGAATAAGATCGTTAATTTATTTATGTTGATGACTGGGTTGGTGATGGTAGGGATGGTGCAAGTGTGGATGACAAGCCAAGAAGCGGAGATAGATTCCCACCTGCATCTCCTTCGGCTACAGGTTCTCGAGTGGCACAAGAACTAATATAGCATCCTTCACCTGCTGAGGCAGCTGGCCGTCTTCCTCCACCTCCTCCCGCCTGGGATTGGCTGTGATGAATCGCTGCTCGACGGTGACGTGGAGCTGGAGCCTTTCTGGGATAGTGTGCCCTTCGTGGGCACATTCCTGCGGCACCAGCAGACTCTCCGGCTGGTGAGGGGTCTGAAGGACTTCCTGGTGCAGGTCGGAGAGGTGCCTGCAGCGCAGCCTATTGCAATCTGGAGTCGTTGGGAAATTCTCCCAATTTCTTTGGCTATCTTAATATTTTTGTTTAATAATGCCTGGCCGCGATGTGTGGCCCGTCCTCGGGACCGTGACTGCATCGGTGTGCAGCACAAATTGTCTCTCACCGCTCCCACAACCCTCTGAGCCACGACATGATGCCACAACCCTGGGAACAACCCTCTGAGCCACGACATAATGCCACAACCCTGGGAACAACCCTCTGAGCCACGACATGATGCCACAACCCTGGGAACAACCCTCTGAGCCACGACATAATGCCACAACCCTGGGAACAACCCGCTGAGCCACGACATGATGCCACAACCCTGGGAACAACCCTCTGAGCCACGATCTTAGGATGGAGAACCATCAGGAGAAAGTGCCAAGTAATTAAGACAATATAGCATTGAAAGGAATCAGGATAAGAATTTGGGATGGGACTGAAGGATGGAATGGTGCCCAACCTCTTGGAGGGTCGGGGATTGAACGCCGACCTGCATGAGAGGAGACCGTTGCTCTACCGTCCACCCCATGTGGTTGGGCACACAGCGAGGAAGAAGCACGAGTGATTGGCGATGAGTGGAGCAGCGGTGACGGCTGCCTCGGTGCTGTGTCATGATGAAAAGTGATGTTATCGATGGTTTCGTTTGGCCAAAGTGGCTGTGTGTGTGTGTGTACTCATCTAGTTGTGCTTGTGGGGGTTGAGCTCTGGCTCTTTGGACCCGCCTCTTTAACTGTCACTCAACTGGTGTACAGGTTCCTGGGCCTATTGGGCTCTATCAAATCTTCATTTGAAACTGTGTATGGAGTCAGCCTCCACCACATCACTGCCATCATATCACTCTTGGGTCCTCAGCTTCGACCTGTGTCCCCTTGTTCGTGTTCCACCCGTGCTAAATAGTTTGTCTTTGACCACCCCATCAATTCCACTGAGAATTTTGTTGGTGTTGATCATGTCTTCCCTTACTCTTCTGTCTTCTAGGGACATGAGGTTTAGCTTCCGTAGCCTTTCCTCGTAGCTCATTCCTCTCAGTTCTGGGACTAATCTGGAGGCATATCTCTGAATCTTCTCTTTCTTTGTCATGAGTTTAACTAGGTATGAACTCCAGGCTGAAGCTGCCTATTTCAGGATTCGTCTGACATATGTGGTATACAAGGTCCTGAACAAATTCTTGCACATGTTTCTAAAAGCAGTTCTTATATTTGCTAACCAGCATATGCCGCTGATGATATCCTTTTGATGTGGGCTTCTGGGGACAGGTTTGGTGTGATATCATCCCCCAGAGCTTTCTATTTGTCTCTTGCAGGATTTCACCTCCCAGATAGTACCTTGTGCTCCCTTCACCTAATTTCAATACTTTATACTTTCCAGAGTAAAACTCTAGTAGCCTTTTTCTATACCATTCCTCCAGTTTGTACAGGTTGTCCTATAGTCTCTGTCTTCACCTGTTTTAATTCTTCTCATTATTTTTCCATTAGCAAGCTTGATGAGGAATTAGTCTATATCCTCAAGAAGATCGTTTACATATATTAGAAATAGGATGGGTTCATGTACAGATCCCTATGGGACTCCGCTGGCGACTTCTTGACGCTCTGATGTCTATACTGTCACAAGGGGGTGGCCCGGGGCTCTGCTAGCACTCAGCTGCTAGGGGTTCAAAAGGCAGAATACTCAGCCCCCTCCGACTCCCGGGATTCACCGGAGTCTCCTTGGTCACACAGGAGAGGACCAACAATGCCCACCTCCGCAGGTCTTTGCTTCCACCACAAAAGGGGGGTGCCACTGATTCACCCTGGAAGCCTTTCAGTCAAACACGGGGAAAGACAAACACACATGCGTTGCTGAGCCACAGCAATGTGTGGCCGGGAACTGCTTGTATATAAATAAAGATGGAAATGTTCGTTTGATCAAAATCGCTAATCTCCAAAAATTCTTCATCGATTGCTTTGAAATTTTCACACAATGTTCCATTCACATCCGTGTGATATATATATATATACATATATATATATATATATATATATATATACATATATATATATATATATACATTTATATATATATATATATATATATAAAATATATATATATATATACATATATATATATTTAAATATATATGCAATTGACAATCACAAAACACTGATCATTTTATGCGGAAAATCCACAGAGAAATATGAAAGGAGGTGAACGTTTCGGCTTGTTAAAGCCTTTGTCAACACCAAACTGACTAGAGGAGAAGGGAGAAGGGGGAGGATATACAGGCCGACACCTGACCAACTCATCCCTAGGGAAAGAATTAACCAGAAACAGGTATAGCTTAGCTTAGAATGGTCAAAGAGGATTAAGCGGTCAGAGAATAAGGATGAAAGATTAAAGAAAAGCCTCATGAACACACAATATATGAATATAAAATTATAATGAGACATTGTAAGCCTCTCTATCAGAGTTTTTTCTTAAACTGTTGTGCAATATTATAACTTAAAAATGGATCAAGTAAGTAAGTAATTATCAAAAGAAGGCACCAAACCGGGAAGGCTATGTAGCACCATCAAAGACGCAAAATAATCAGAGGGCGCTAAATATCACCAAGGATGTCAATACGAGAACAAAAACGCATAAGGCGAACGATATCAAAAGTATCCGAGTCACCAAGAATTCTATCGAGGGACAGGCGACCGCGAGGGGCGGTCGGAAAGCAAGACATACGCTCGTCCTGGAAGTCAGGACACTCAAGAAGGACATGCACGACCGTAAGAGGGACAATGCAACTAGGACAATAAGGAGCAGGGCGGCGCTCCATCAAGTGACCATGGGTTAAGCGAGTATGGCCAATACGTAACCTCGCCAGAGCTGTTTCCCACCGCCGGTTACGGTGGAAGGAGGACTGCCACGAGGAAACACAACATTTAAGAGTACGTAGCTTGTTACCAGTAACAGACAACCAAGAAGCCTGCCAACGGGTAAGGACTGAGGAATGGATAACCGGGTAAAAGTCGGAATACGGAATGCCCTTACGAGAGATGGGACAAGAGCGGACAGCTTCCTTGGCGGCAGCATCCGCACGCTCATTTAAAGACACACCAATATGGCTGGGAACCCAACAAAACTCAACCGACTTAAATTTACTGTGAACGAGAAACAGCCAATGCTGGATCTCGACAACCACTGGATGAACTGGATTAAAGGACCCGAGAGCCATGAGGGCACTACGAGAGTCAACAACAACTACAAAGGAAGACTGACAACGAGAAAGTAGGAGACGAAGAGCATAGAGAATAGCATAAAGTTCCGCTGTAAAGATGCTAGTCTCCGGAGGCAAGCGACACATAAGTGCGATCAGGAAAAACAACAGAGTAGCCAACACCGTCCGCTGACTTAGACCCATCGGCCCCCTCCCCGCTCAGCTCGTTGTCGCCGTGTGGGGGCTTAGTGGGTGGCTGCCGGAGTGTGATGCTCCTTGGGACAGTCCTCTGTCCTTTTCTAGCCTTGTGCTCCTGCTGCCGTCCTCTCCAATTCTGCTGGGCATCTTTTCCTTTTCCTTCTGTTTCGTTTTTCTCCCCCCTCTTCTCCTATCTGCTTGCCGTTTCCTACCGACCTTTTGCTCGTTCTGGTTCTTCCCTTGGACTTCTTCTATTTTGACGCCCGGGTGCTTGAGGAGGCATACTCATGCACCCGTAGAACTGCAGTACCCGACGTCGAGAGCGAGGGGAACCTTTTATTGTCAATCCCCACTTCGTCACTGAACCCGATCTCGACGGACTGTCGGTTTCTTAAGGTGGCGTTTGTGGGGCGTATACTCGCGACGCACCCCTAGGAGGCCCCGACAAGATCGGCGATAGCTTCTTGTTGGGTGTCCTGCCTCTAATTGTGGCTCCATGGTGGGTGTGGGGGCACATTCGTGAGTGAATTCTTTCTTTCGTCAAGATGATTACCCCTGCTTCGGCTTCTTCTGGTTTACCTTCTCAGGCTCGTGGGGTGGGCGACCAAGCCCCCGAGTCGGTCCGTATTGGAAGACCGGGCTCTGTAGCCTCCGCTGCATTGGGCCCCGACCTTGCTCCTCCTTTGGCCTCTGACTCCTTCCTCTGGCTCCCCTCCCTCCTCTGTGGTTGGGTCGATCCCCAAGCCCCCAGTGGTGACTACCTCGTCCCCTGGCGCGGCTCCTTCTCTAGTTGTAACTACTGCGCCTTTTAACCCCTCTCTCTCTGGGGGTTCTCACCGCCGTCCTCGTCACGGCCGCCCTCGCTCGTTTCCTTCCAGTTCTGCTACCTATCAAGCCTTGTTTGGTCCCGCTTCGTGGGCCAAATATTTTGATCTCCTCCCTCTTGATTCTGCGCCTCCTGACGATTTCTCCCTCCATCGACATCTCATTGATTCCGTGGATGCCTCCATTACTTTCAACCCCACTCGTCTCGGTACACGTGTCGTTGCTGCTCCTTCTCAGGATGCTGCTTCCCGCTTGGCTGCCTTATCCTGCCTTGGCGAGACCCCCGTTCGGGTCTCGAAGAACGTTCAGTTGAATGCCAGTGTTGGCACTCTTTTTGCTCCCGCCCCATGTTGCGACCGGTGTTCGGGACCTGCGCGACTGCCACGACGATATTCGACATATCCTCGCTGCCCAGGGCCACTCTATTCTCCAGGTGGACACGTTTACTCGTCCCCCTCGTGGTAGTCGCCGTCAACCCCTCCGGGTTGTGAAGATTACCTTTGATGGTAGGACCCTTCCACCCTCTGTCATTCTTGCTGGTGCCAGGTGCTCTGTCCAGGAGTACATTCCTTCTCCTCGGCTCTGCAACAAGTGCTGGAGGTTTGGGCATGGTGCCCTCCGCTGCTCCGGGACTGTCTCTCTCTGTCCTTTGTGTGGTGGCGAAGGTCACTCTTAAGTCGGAGTGCGCTTCTCCCCAGGCTCGTTGCCTCAACTGCGGTGAGGCCCATCCTACCTTCTCCCGTGCGTGTGTCCATTACAAGCTTGAGGCAGCCGTCCTCAACTTGAAGCACCGGGAGCGTTTATCTTTTCCTGAGGCGAGGCGCCAGGTTCGCCGGCTCCCGCCTTATGCTAATATCTCTTATGCTCGCGTGTTGCGCTCTTCCTCTCCTCGTCCTTCCCGCCTTCCTCAGACTCACAACCGTTTCCGGGCCTTGGACCCTGATGCGCCCACTGCCCCCTCCTCTGTCCCTTTGGGTTCTCTCCCGAAGGATCCTCCTCCTGGTCCTCTGTCTGGGGTTCCCCTTCCTTCTACCCGGTCTGTCGTGTCTTCTGTGTCTTCTTCCTCGTCCCCCTCCGATCCTCCTTCCCATCCTCTTCCTCCATCTATCGGCTCTCCCCGCCGCCTGTCGGTGCGGGCGGATGTCCATCGCTCTCCTAACGGCCGTCGTGTGTGCTCTCGTTCGGCTTCTCCTGTTGAGACACTGGAATCCGTTGCCCGGTACGTAGTTGCTGGGACACCGGTCTCTTTAAGTCAGAAGTGTAAGCCTGGCTCCTCTCCTTCCTCTTCCCCGGCGGGTAAGAAGGCTTCGCTTTCTTCCTCAGCTCCTCCTTCTGGCTCTGTTGCTCCTTCCCCTCCCGTTTCAGTGCTTGCGCCCCCTGTTCCTGCTATGGAGGTTTCTTTGGCCCCTGCTTCCCTGTCGGTTGCTGCTCTTGCTGGGGTGCGCTCCTCTCTTTCTACTCCCCCTCTTCCTGCTGCTGTCCTTGACTGCTCCTCTCCGTTGTCTCCTCCTCCTCCTCCTCCGGACCCTGCCCGCCCACCTCTGATCTGTTCTCCCGTTTCCTTCCCTCCGTCTTTGCTCAGTTTACCCATGCCCCCTAACCCTGACTTTGCTGACCCTGATCCCGACCCTGATATTCTTTAACGTGCTCTGTTGCTCTTTCGCCTTTGTTTCTTCCTTGTTCTCTGTTTTTGTCCTTTCTCTTCTCGTCGTTGTCCATTCTTCAATGGAACGTTCGAGGTTATTACGCCAATTTCCTCGAACTCCAACTTCTGGTTTCGCGGTTTTCGCCCCATTGTGTCTGTCTCCAGGAGCCAATGCTTGGTGCTCGTCCTGGTCGTTTTCGTGGCTATTCCTTTCTCTCCCCCCCCCCCCAGCCATTGCTGGGGCTTCTAATTCTTCTGCTCTCTTGATTCGGGCTGATGTTCCCTTTGTTCCTTTACTTTTTCCTTCGCTTCTCCATTGTTCTGCTGCTCGTATCTTTGTGGGGAAATGGTACACAGTTTGTTCCATTTATCTCCCCCCGAGTGTCCCGCTTTCTCTTCCTGATTTGAAACACCTCCTAGACTCCTTGCCGGAGCCTGTGCTCCTGCTGGGTGACTTCAATTGTCGTCATTCTCTTTGGGGTGACGTTCTGACGAATACCCGGGGTCGCCTCCTTGAGCCGTTTCTCCTCTCTTCTTCCCTGTCTCTTCTGAATTCTGGTGAGCCCACTCATTTGGACTCTCGAACTCGCACCCTTTCTTGTCTTGATCTTTCTCTATGCTCTTCTTCTCTTTACTTAGATTTCACGTGGCAGGTTCTTGATGACCTCCATGGAAGTGATCATTTCCCCATCCTTGTTTCCTTTTTCTCTTTTCGCCCTTCCCTCTCTTTCCCTAGGTGGCAGTTTGCTAAGGCGGACTGGACCCTATTTTCCCTCAGTGCTACTCTCTCTGACCTCTCCCTTCTGCCCCTCTCTCGCGCTCTCCTCCTTTTTCATGACACTGTCTTCGACGCTGCCCTCCAGCTCTATTCCTCGCTCTTCCTCTCGGGGTCCACGGAAGTGCGTTCCCTGGTGGAATGCGGACTGTGCTCGGGCTGTCCGCTGTAAGCGTGCAGCCTGGAAGAAGCACCGCCGTAGGCAGACGACCGATTCTTTTCTTTTCTTTCGGAAAGCGAGTGCGGTGGCCCGTAGGGCCATCCGTACGGCTAAACGTGAATAGTTGGGCATCTTATGTCTCGACAATTACGTCCGAAACCCCTCTGGCCCAGATCTGGAAGCGTATCCGCAAGATAGCGGGTAAGTTCGTTCCCGATGTTTCACCGGTCCTTCACCTCCATGATACTCTTGTGGCGGACCCGTTGCAGGTCGCTTCCGAACTGGGTTCCCACTTTTCTTCTGTTAGCTCTGGTCTTCATCTTCCCCAATCTTTCCTTCTTCGTAAACCTGTCCTTGAGTCTCGTCCTTTAGATTTCTGCACTCATCTTCAGCTTCCCTATAATGATCCCTTCTCTCTCTCTGAACTTCGTTCTGCCCTGGCCCCTCTGCGGTTCTACGGCGGCGGGCTCCGATGGTATTCATTATGAGATGCTTCGCCATCTCCCTCCGAGCACGTCTCAGTATTTACTGAGTCTGTATAATCGGATCTGGGAGTCGTCGTCAGTCCCTGAGGACTGGCTCGATGCCGTTGTCCTCCCTGTTCGCAAACCGGGGTCTCTGGGTACTTCCCCTAAGGACTTTCGCCCTATTGCTCTCACAAGTTGTGTCTGCAAACTTTTTGAACGTATGGTTAACGTTCGTCTGATGTGGTTCCTGGAACACCATCACCTCCTCTCCCCTTCTCAATTTGGTTTCCGCAAGTGCCGCAGCACGACAGATGTCCTGGTGAACTTGGAGGTCTATATTCGTACTGCTTTTGCTGCGAAGACCTCCGTTGTTGCCGTCCTTTTTGACCTAGAAAAGGCTTACGACACCACTTGGCGTTATCATATCCTATCTCAACTTCATTCTTTTGGCCTTCGTGGTCATCTCCCTCTCTTTCTCCGCAGCTTCCTCTCTCGTCGTTCCTTTCGGGTGCACCTTGGTACCGCTCTGTCTCCCTCTTTTCAGCAATACGAAGGTGTGCCCCAGGGTAGTGTTCTGAGCACTACTCTTTTTCTGGTTGCCCTCAATGGTCTTCTTTCCTCTCTTCCTTCTGGTGTCTTCTCCGCTCTCTATGTCGATGATCTTACCCTTTGTTGTCAGGGTGATGATTCGCCTCTCCTTCAACGCCGGCTTCAACTTGCAATTGATGCCGTGTCGTCTTGGGCCACAGGTCATGGCTTCAAGTTCTCTACTTCTAAGACTTGTGCCATGACTTTTACGCTGGAAACGGGTTGTTCTTCGTCCCTCTTTGTCACTTTATGGTCATCCCCTTGAATACAAAGATTCCGCAAAGCTTTTGGGGTTATTCCTTGACACTCGTTTGTCTTGGTCTCCCCATATCTCTTACCTCCGTGTTGAGTGCTCTAAGGCCCTTACCCTCCTTCGGGTCTTGTCCCATACTTCTTGGGGGGCAGATAGGCGCACTCTCCTTGCTTTACATTCCTCTCTCGTCCTGTCTAAGCTCGATTATGGTTGCCCTGCTTACTCGTCTGCTTCTCCTTCTACTCTTCGCCGTCTTGATGCTTTGCACCATACTGGGTTGCGCCTCAGTTCTGGTGCCTTTCGTTCGACTCCCGTCCTTAGCTTGTATGTTGACACTGGCTTCCTGTCTCTCCAGGACCGCCGTGATCGCTACTGTCTTCGCTATCTTGCGCGGTCCTTGCAACATCCTTCCTCTCGCCTCTGTCGTGCTTTAACTTTTACCCCTCCTGCGGTTCCTGTTCCTCTTCACCACCTCCCTCTTTCTGTCCGGTTATCTCGCCTGCAGGATTCTCTTTCCGTTCGTATTTCTGATGTTTCTCCTCGTGTTGTTCCTTCTTTGCCCCCGTGGAGGGTCCCTCTTCCGCGGTTTTGTACTTCCTTGACCCGTGTCACTAAAGCTTTTACCCCTCCTACGGTTCTAAAACGCCTTTTCCTCGAGCACTTTTCTTCTCACTCCCGCTCCGTTTCTGTCTTCACCGATGGGTCTAAGTCAGCGGACGGTGTTGGCTACTCTGTTGTTTTTCCTGATCGCACTTATATGTGTCGCTTGCCTCCGGAGACTAGCATCTTTACAGCGGAACTTTATGCTATTCTCTATGCTCTTCGTCTCCTACTTTCTCGTTGTCAGTCTTCCTTTGTAGTTGTTGTTGACTCTCGTAGTGCCCTCATGGCTCTCGGGTCCTTTAATCCAGTTCATCCAGTGGTTGTCGAGATCCAGCATTGGCTGTTTCTCGTTCATAGTAAATTTAAGTCGGTTGAGTTTTGTTGGGTTCCCAGCCATATTGGTGTGTCTTTAAATGAGCGTGCGGATGCTGCCGCCAAGGAAGCTGTCCGCTCTTGTCCCATCTCTCGTAAGGGCATTCCGTATTCCGACTTTTACCCGGTTATCCATTCCTCAGTCCTTACCCGTTGGCAGGCTTCTTGGTTGTCTGTTACTGGTAACAAGCTACGTACTCTTAAATGTTGTGTTTCCTCGTGGCAGTCCTCCTTCCACCGTAACCGGCGGTGGGAAACAGCTCTGGCGAGGTTGCGTATTGGCCATACTCGCTTAACCCATGGTCACTTGATGGAGCGCCGCCCTGCTCCTTATTGTCCTAGTTGCATTGTCCCTCTTACGGTCGTGCATGTCCTTCTTGAATGTCCTGACTTCCAGGACGAGCGTATGTTTTGCTTTCCGACCGCCCCTCGCGGTCACCTGTCCCTCGATAGAATTCTTGGTGACTCGGATACTTTTGATATCGTTCGCCTTATGCGTTTTTGTTCTCGTATTGGCATCCTTGGTGATATTTAGCGCCCTCTGATTATTTTGCGTATTTGATGGTGCTACATAGCCTTCCCGGTTTGGTGCCTTCTTTTGATAATTACTTACTTGCAACATCCTTCCTCTCGCCTCTGTCGTGCTTTAACTTTTACCCCTCCTGCGGTTCCTGTTCCTCTTCACCACCTCCCTCTTTCTGTCCGGTTATCTCGCCTACAGGATTCTCTTTCCGTTCGTATTTCTGATGTTTCTCCTCGTGTTGTTCCTTCTTTGCCCCCGTGGAGGGTCCCTCTTCCGCGGTTTTGTACATCCTTGACTCGTATCACTAAAGCTTTTACCCCTCCTACGGTTCTAAAACGCCTTTTCCTCGAGCACTTTTCTTCTCACTCCCGCTCAGTTTCTGTCTTCACCGATGGGTCTAAGTCAGCGGACGGTGTTGGCTACTCTGTTGTTTTTCCTGATCGCACTTATATGTGTCGCTTGCCTCCGGAGACTAGCATCTTTACAGCGGAACTTTATGCTATTCTCTATGCTCTTCGTCTCCTGCTTTCTCGTTGTCAGTCTTCCTTTGTGGTTGTTGTTGACTCTCGTAGTGCCCTCATGGCTCTCGGGTGCTTTAATCCAGTTCATCCAGTAGTTGTCGAGATCCAGCATTGGCTGTTTCTCGTTCACAGTAAATTTAAGTCGGTTGAGTTTTGTTGGGTTCAAAGCCATATTGGCGTGTCTTTAAATGAGCGTGCGGATGCTGCCGCTAAGGAAGCTGTCCGCTCTTGTCCCATCTCTCGTAAAGGCATTCCGTATTCCGACTTTTACCCGGTTATCCATTCCTCAGTCCTTACCCGTTGGCAGGCTTCTTGGTTGTCTGTTACTGGTAACAAGCTACGTACTCTTAAATGTTGTGTTTCCTCGTGGCCGTCCTCCTTCCACCGTAACCGGCGGTGGGAAACAGCTCTGGCGAGGTTGCGTATTGGCCATACTCGCTTAACCCATGGTCACTTGATGGAGCGCCGCCCTGCTCCTTATTGTCCTAGTTGCATTGTCCCTCTTACGGTCGTGCATGTCCTTCTTGAATGTCCTGACTTCCAGGACGAGCGTGTGTCTTGCTTTCCGACCGCCCCTCGCGGTCACCTGTCCCTCGATAGAATTCTTGGTGACTCGGATACTTTTGATATCGTTCGCCTTATGCGTTTTTGTTCTCGTATTGGCATCCTTGGTGATATTTAGCGCCCTCTGATTATTTTGCGTATTTGATGGTGCTACATAGCCTTCCCGGTTTGGTGCCTTCTTTTGATAATTACTTACTTAGACCCATCGGTGAAGACAGAAACGGAGCGGGAGTGAGAAGAAAAGTGCTCGAGGAAAAGGCGTTTTAGAACCGTAGGAGGGGTAAAAGCTTTAGTGATACGGGTCAAGGATGTACAAAACCGCGGAAGAGGGACCCTCCACGGGGGCAAAGAAGGAACAACACGAGGAGAAACATCAGAAATACGAACGGAAAGAGAATCCTGCAGGCGAGATAACCGGACAGAAAGAGGGAGGTGGTGAAGAGGAACAGGAACCGCAGGAGGGGTAAAAGTTAAAGCACGACAGAGGCGAGAGGAAGGATGTTGCAAGGACCGCGCAAGATAGCGAAGACAGTAGCGATCACGGCGGTCCTGGAGAGACAGGAAGCCAGTGTCAACAGTTCAGCATTTTATATATACAAAATACACATGAGAGGATGTGCAGTGACTTAATATCTAACATATTCAGAGATTTGAGTACATACATACATACAATACAAGAGTAAGGGTACCGAGTGATGTCTGGGGCCAGAGTTTGATATTGTTCTAATAGAAGCTTTGTGTTGGGTAATTAGAGGACATAAATGATTTTGGGTAGTAGAACCCCAAGCACAAATACCATAGTTGAGATAAGGATCTTCTTGAGGTTATCTTGAGATGATTTCGGAGCTTTTAGTGTCCCCGCGGCCCGGTCCTCGACCAGGCCTCCACCCCCAGGAAGCAGCCCGTGATTTTACTGCTAGGAAACAGGGGCATAGGGTGAAAGAAACTCTGCCCATTGTTTCTCGCCGGCGCCTGGAATCAAACCCAGGACCACAGGATCACAAGTCCAGCGTGCTGTCCGCTTGGCCGACCGGCTCCCTGGATAGATGAGAGAGTAATAGAGTGTCACCAGGGCAGGGCGAGGTACATAATATCTGACCTTAGAAAGAATGCCAACAGTTTTTTATTTTATTTTTATATATTTAGAATGTGTCCCGGGAAATTCAGCATGTGGTCAATGAGAATGCCAAGGAATTTGCCATCTAATTTGTTACAAATTTGGGTATTGTTTATCCTGAGATTTATTTTATTTGAGGATTTATTGCCAAACAAAATATAGAAAGTTTTGTCAAAGTTGAGGGTGAGTTTGTTGGCAGTTAGTCAGAGATGGACTTTATTTAGCTCAGTATTCACTGTGACATTTAGAGCAAGGGGGTCAGGACTGGAGTAAATGAAGGTTGTGTCATCAGCAAATAGAATTGGTTTGAGGTGTTGGGAGGCATTTGGAAGGTCATTAATGTAGATGAGAAAGAGGAGAGGGCCAAGTATGCTGCCCTGAGGAACACCAATGTTGATGGGTAGGGTGGGAGAAATTGTATTATTCACAGAAACATATTGGAGCCTGTCAGTAAGGTAGGATTCGAGGTATTGTAGGGAGTGTCCTCTGACTCCATAATGATGTAATTTAAGAAGAAGGTTTTGGTGGTTGACAGTATCAAAAGCTTTACGCAGGTCCACAAATAACCCAACAGGGAACTCAAAGTTCATGCAAGAATATGCAAGAAGAACTCAAAGAATATGCAAGAAGAACAATGCAAGAAGAATATGCAAGAAGAACTCAAAGAATATGCAAAGTCAGTGAGAGAATGACAGAGATAGAGCGAGGAAAGAAACAGAGAGATAGGCTGACACCGAGAATAGCAGAAACGAGGAGAGGCAGAGACAGGAGCAGAAGGACAGGGACAGACGGACAGGGCCAGACGAGGGACGGGGGAACAGAGGGGGGGGCAGTGGGACAGAGTGAAACAGGGACAGAGGGGGGGGGGGCAGTGGGACAGAGAGTGAGACAGGGACGGAGAGAGGGACAGGGACAGAGACAGAGGGGAAGGAACAGAGGGACAGGGTCAGAGAGGGGGACCGGGGGACAGAGGGAGGAGAGGGGGGCACGAGACCAAGAGAGAGGGGACAGAGGAGAGACACGGGACAGAAAGAGTGGGCAGGGGGGACGGAGAGAGGGACAGGGACAGACAGAGAAGGACAGAGACAAAGGGACAGGGACCGGGTCAGAGAGGGGGACAGGAGGACAGAAAGAGGGACAGGGGGACAGGGGGCAGAGATAGAGACAGGGGAACAGAGACAGGGACAATGGGACAGAGATGGATAGGGGGACTGGAGGAAAGGGAGGGGGGACAGATGAAGGACAGCGGACAGAAAGAGTGGGCAGGGGACAGAGAGAAGGACAGAGGGACAGAGATGGACAGAGGGACAGAGATGGACAGAGGGACATAGAGGGACAGGGGGACAGAGAGTGACAGGGGGACAGAGAGATGGAAAGGGGGACAGATAGAGGAACAGGAGGACAGAGAGGAACAGGGGGACAGTCGAGAAAGACAGGGGGACAGAGAGAGGGACAATGGGCTAGAGAGGCACAGGGAGACAGAGAGATGGAAAGGGGGGACAGAGAGAGACAGGGGGACAGAGAGAGACAGGGGGGACAGAGAGAGGGACAATGGGATAGAGAGGGACAGAGAGATGGAAAGGGAGGACAGGGGGACAGAGAGGGGGACAAGGGGAAAGGGATCGGGGACAGAAAATGTGGGCAGGGAGACAAAGTGAGGGACAGGGGGACAAAGATTGACAGGGGGACAGGAGGAAAGGGGGGAGATGTATGAGGGGGAATGTTTGCGAAAGATGGAGAAGGGGTATTTAGAACGGTAAGTTAGAGAGGGGACAACTAAGGCGCATCATTGAAAAGCAAATGAGCATCATTGCAATAGCAGGAGCCACGCACATCTTCAGCCTGCGTTGTTGAGACATTGTCTATTAAGTGGTGTCCAATAACAGTATCTTCGGTATTTAAGCGATACCTTTAAAAATACTAGAAATATTGAAAGATATTAATCCAGATATTAATCCCCTTGTGCAACGCAAACAAAGGGCAACAGCTTCTAGCTCTACAAGCGACACTATAAAATAGAGAACAGGCGATTGTTTTTCACTCATAGTGTAATAAACCCACCCACCCGCTGAAGCCGTAAATGCCAAGACATTACTTCCGTTTAAAATTAAGCCGGAAAAATCCTCAGGTATGTGGAGGATGAGGGAGGCCTTTGATCAACCGCCGACTTCCTGCTCCGTCGAGACCATCTGTGGTCGCCCACAGCCAAATTCATGCGAAACATGTATGTGTGTGTATTAAATATTTTAATTTATTATTTCCAAGATTTAGCTGTTAGCTCTTGGACCCCGCCTTTCTAAGCGTCGGTTGTCTAATGTACCGACTCTCGGCCTCTTTTCCTTCATCATATCTTAACATATATTTTTATCTAACACCCACACACATCCCCAGGATGCAGCCTTTAGCAGCTTTCTGACTTCCAGGTTCCTTTTTACTGCAAGGTGAATAGAGCCATTAGTGTGTATATGTTTGTGTGTGTGTGTGTGTGTGTGTGTGTGTGTGTGTGTGTGTGTGTGTGTGTGTGTGTGTGTGTGTGTGTGTGTGTGTGTGTGTGTACGTGTGTTTGTGTGTATACTCACCTAGTTGTGGTTGCGGGGGTTGAGCTCTGGCTCTTTGGTCCCACCTCTCAACTGTCAATCAACTGATGTACAGATTCCTGAGTCTACTAGGCTCTATCATATCTACATTTGAAGCTGTGTATGGAGTCAGCCTCCACCACATCACTGCCTAATGCATTCCATCTATTAACTACTCTGACACTGAAAAAGTTCTTTCTAATATCCCTGTGGCTCATGTGGGTACTAAGTTTCCACCTGTGTCCCCTTGTTCGCCTACCACCTGTGTTAAACAGTTTATCTTTATGTACCCTATCAATTGCTCTGATAATTTTGTAGGTAGTGATCATATCTCCCCTTACTCTTGTCTTCCAGTGTCATGAGGTGCATTTCTCGCAGCCTGTCCTCGTAACTTATGCCTCTTAGTCCTAGGGACTAGCCTATTGGCATACCACTAAACTTTTTCAAGCTTCGTCTTGTGCTTGACAAGGTGTGTGTGTGTGTACGTGTGTTACACACACACGTACTTATGTGGTACGTGTGTACTACATAATTGTAAGGCGTTTGCTGAATCAGAAAAGTCGGCTAGCAGTCCACCCTTAACGACACAATGAACTCATTACATAAAAAATACGTGGCTGTGCAACAGTGTGTGGGAATTGGGGAACTGGTGTGCATTCAGACGACTGGTGAGGGACCAACAATGACGTAGAAGGATGGCACCAGCGTCTGAATCAAAGGGCAGTGAGGAACAACTTGGCTTTATATATTTTAATCCCCTTACTGTACCGTGAGGCGTCCTTGATAACCTTGCAATACCAACTGGTTTCTCATCAAAAAGCTGTAGTCCAGTCGCCGCAAGGGCAATAAAGAGAAACAGGAACATTTGTGGAAGCTTTGGGACCGTTACGAGGAAAAACAGATAAGCACCTCAAGTTCCTCAAGGAATGTTCGCGTTTTATCCCAGGAAGTGCCTGAACTAGAATTAGAAAACAGCAGTCTGTTTACTGGCTGTTATTTAACTTAAGTTAGTTGTAAATGATAATGTAAAAATAGTCACTTCATGAGAACTGATGAGTTGGCCAAGACTTTTGCTCGTAAAGAGGGAATTGATTACCAACTTGGACTGCCTTTGAGCAGCCTGAAGGCAGCAATATCCCAGGAACATCAACTAAATTTCGGAGACTTGAAGCAAAATGAAATTCACGCCAGTTACTCCATCTATCATCATTCTATTATGCAGGAAGAACCGCACGTCTATGGGTCATCCAATAATGTTAGCAGACTTCTAGATGTTACCACTGCTAGGCTTAGGCTCGGCTACAAGTACCTCTGGGAGTTTGTAACATCTGCTGATGTAGACTTGACTAAATGTGTGGAGCACATGGCTGTAAAGCTGCCGCCCAGTTGGGTGGGTGTACAGCAAGACTAGTAACTGTGTGACTCACCATAGCTGTAAAGTGCCTTGTATAGTGACTGTTGTAAGCCTCTTGTTGATCACTTGTGGCACAAAAGATTATTGATGTGTGTATTTGTGTAGGTGATTAGAAATGTATGTGTATGTATATATGTATACGTATATATATATATATATATATATATATTCAGATTCAGATTCAGATTCAGATGTTTATTCAGGTAAGGTATATACATACAAGTGATGTTACATTAATGGATTGATATATAGATAGATCTAGTACATACAATGCCTAAAGCCACTATTACGCAATGCGTTTCGGGCAAGAAAACATTAATATCTAGAACTTAATACTAATTGAGCATAAAGAATAAAAGATGTTGAGAACAAATACAAATAAAGATAAAAAAAAGGGGGAAACATGACTGAACAAGCAGCACAAATACAATAGGTTGACAAACAGTGTTGATTAAAAAAGAAAAAAAAAAAAAAAAAAAAAGAAAATAACAGACATGGGTTGACAATAGAGGAGTGAGGTAGATTACAGGGAATTTATTAGGTAGTGTTTAGTTTTTATCTTAAACTGGTTGAGAGAGGTACAGTCTTTAACATGGTTGGGAAGGTCATTCCACATTCTGGGCCCCTTGATTTGCAGAGCATTTCTAGTTTGATTAAGACGTACTCTAGGAATATCAAAACTGTATTTATTTCTGGTGTGGTGCTCATGGGTTCTGTTACATATATATATATATATATATATATATATATATATATATATATATATATATATATATATGTGTGTGTGTGTGTGTGTGTGTGTGTGTGTGTGTGTGTGTGTGTGTGTGTGTGTGTGTGTGTGTGTGTGTGTGTGTGTGTGTGTGTGTGTGTGTGTGTGTACATGTATGTATGAGAGTGTGTACATGTATATATAACATTAATAATTTTGTAACTAGCGTCACAAATTGTTATTTGCTTAGCTAAACGAACTAGAGGGTTCAGTTCCTGAACCGATTATGTGCCTCTGTAATCCTTTACACCACCGCCCACGGGATGGGTATAGGGTGCATAATAAAGAAAGAAATTGAATTGAATTGGTCTGATTAAGACTTTATGACCATGTAATCTATGTTTTGCTCCACTACTTACTGGTTGAGTATGGGGTGCATAACAAATAATAGCCTCCTTCGAGGGCGCCTTGTTTCTAAACGTGTTAGTCTTAAATCCTTTAATCTCAAATCTTGCTACAATGTACCTCTTAATATATGTTATGTACTCGATCTCGCAACCCAATGTACCTTCTTGTATATAAATAAATAGATTTCAACTGTAAGGGGGTATGGTTTGCACCTTGTTATTCTAATAATGGATAAATAATTATAATAATGGAAGCGCTAATTATATGAACAAGTGCCATGTATTTATTCAGACGAGAACAACAGCGAACACAAACCAGCGCATATACGAACGGAATGGTTTGTATGTACAAACTTCTCAGTGAACGAAGTTGTTTCTAGCCCGGTATCCGAAATTGCAGTAGACGACTTGACCAGTCCCCGCTGATCCTACGGGGTATGGTCGTTTCGGCCACAACCATTGTTCGAAGCTTGTTTTCTGTTCGTTAAAACTGTATATATTGTTATGCTAGGCAGTATTATTTTAAGTTAGGGTGTATTGGGCTAGTTAGGTTAGGATAGTTTGGGTTAGGTTAGGTTGGGTTGAGATAGGTTTGATTAAGTCTCAGCAGTCTCCGTGGTGTAGTGGTAAGACACTCGCCTGGTGTTCCGCGAGCGCTATGTCATGGGTTCGTATCCTGGCCGGGGAGGATTTACTGGGCGCAATTCCTTAACTGTAGCCTCTGTTTAACGCAACAGTAAAAAGTGTACTTGGATGAAAAAACGATTCTTCGCGGCAGGGGATCGTATTCCAGGGACCGTAGGATTAAGGACTTGCCCGAAACGCTACGCGTACTAGTGGCTGTACAAGAATGTAACAACTCTTGTATATATCTAAAAAAAAAAAAAAAAAAAAAAAAAAAAAAAAAAAAAAAAAAAAAAAAAAGTAGGTTTAAAAAATAAACAAGCGAATCGTCTTGTGTACGATATTACTTATATCCCATCTCCCTAGGAGAGAACTAATTCCTTCAAAAAGTATAATCGTATGATATTATGTTTAAATAAAATATTCCAAGTTCATTCAACAATTAGAAAGATGAGCAAAATTATAGCTGATAAACGTAAAATAAGTTGTAAGCAAAAAAATATGAAGTAAGAAAACAAAAATATATGGAACCAGAAAAAACATTGGAACGCTTGTATGAGCAACGGGCGCCATTTTGTCAACAGCATCTTGTGAGTGTCCAGACAGGAGCATAAAACCTTGGCACAAACTGCACCTATCATTAAGAAGAAGCAACACCATTGACCTTCAAAGTGCTCACATCAAGTCTATCTTAAAGAAACAACACTTAAGCCTTGTCTAACAATATTGACGCTGGACTGACCTGTCTGCCAACTTCATCACGCGTGCAGTCATCCAGAGGAGAAAACCTTCACACAAACTGCATCTATCATAAAGAAGATGAAAACTTACCAGTGTCCACAGTGTGAAAAGGTGTTCAATCATCTTGGGAATATGAAAAAGCACATGTTAGTGCATTCAGGTGTCAAACCTCATGAGTGTCCAGAGTGTCGGAAGAGATTCAGTCAGCTTGGAAATGCGAGGAGGCATATGTTAGTGCATTCAGGTGACAAACCTTATGAGTGTCCACAGTGTGGGAAGAGATTCAGCCAGCCGGGACATGTGGAGAGACACATGATGGTACATTCAGGTGACAAACCTCATGAGTGTCCACAGTGTGGGAAGAGGTTCAATCAGCGTGGACATATGATGACACACCAGATGAGGCATACGGATGAAAAACCTTTTGAATGTGCTGAGTGTGGCAAAAAATATAGAGAACTTGTATCTATATTACGTCACATGTTACTGCATACAGAAGACACACCTCATGAGTGTCCAGAGTATGGAAAGGAATTTAGTCATCTTGGAAGTATGAAGACTCGCAGAATGGTTCATGCAGATGAAAGACGTTATGAATGTGCAGAGTGTGGCAAAAAATTTAGAAACCGTGGAGCTATAATACGTCACTTGTTAGTGCATTCAGGTGATAAACCTCATGAGTGTCCATAGTGTGAGAAGAGATTCAGTCAGCTTTGACATGTGGAGAGTAATGTAGAGGGAACCACATTCAAAGTGCCCGCCAAAGGAGACATTTTACAGTATAGGCAGGGCTGTGCCCTGATTGGTGGACGGCGACGGCGCACAGCCTACCCGCGCAGCAGCCCCGCGCAGGCCGAGTGGGCCAGATTTGAACTGCATGTGACCCAACGCGGACGACGCCTGCCCGGCACCACTGGCACTTAGGATATGTGCCCATAGGACCCCTAAGAGGCATTGATTCCCTCTGTCCTACCCTTCCTGAGGAGCCTAGACTTGCTCCACTTACCCTACCAGCCCTTCCTCTCCCTACGACGACAGTTCCAGGTGAATTACTGTACTATTGTTGTAACACGTGGGTCACCTCTACAGTAACAAGATGATTCATTCTGGTGATAAACTAAACACTATTCAGTGTGGGAGATGATTGAGAGAATGTTGAAGTATAATAAAACACATATTAGTACATTAACTTGCCTTTAATATAATATACAGTTTGGAAATTTAACTTCATCATGAAAATATTGTGCTGTCACTATTTCAGTTGGATATTCTACAGAGGTAATGTATATTTTGTTTGAGAAATATACCTCACTATAACAGGTAAATATCTAAAGGTATTTTATTATTTTTCTTCAATGAAAGCTAGAGGCTCCTTGTATACCAAGGAAGAACAAGAGAGCTCTCAGTATAGAAGCTGGGTGCTCATAGATCAAACAAGAAATAGAGAAGCTGTCAGTGTAGAAGTTAGATGCGCCTCATAGACCAAGCAAGAGCTAGATAAGCTGTCATTGTAGACAAACTCAAATTTGCTCATAAATAAATAAATATTTCCTTCTTTTTGCAAAGATAAAATAAAGTTTTAAATGTTTTTTTCTTCAAATTTATTTTTAGAAATTCATTTAATATGTAATAATATATAATCTCTGTAATTATGTTATGGACATTTTTGTTGTGATTTTTTAGCATGGGAGCTGGTGAAGGACATAGTTTAAGATGTACTCAAGATGAGACCTATTTATTGGTAAGAGAAATGTATATTTATCAAGAAATTACCTCATCAGATTCCTATGCAAACAGATATTCAATTTGTTTTACTTATCTTGGTTAGAAATATATATCATTTAAGAGTTTATAGTAAACTGGCATTGACAACAGAAACTTTTATTTCACATGCCTAACTTCACCCAGTTATGTTTAATTGTTGCCCATTACATTAGCCTGATTGACTGTCAATAATATTAGCCTGACTGAGTTATATTAGCATGTCTCTAAATTATTGACTGGAAGATTGAGCAGTAGCAGCGGGCTGTGTGGGGGTGGTGGGCTTTAGCGCTCCAATTTTAAAGTCAATTTTTTGGGTGAAAAGAGTGTGATACTGGTGCTAAGTGGCAGACAAATGTACAAAGTGCTCAAGCTGCGATAGATCATCTAATTATTGTTGAAAGTAATATATATAAGTGGAAAAAGGAAACTATTACTTGAATGATACTCCAGCTTGGTCGATGGGATACAACCAAAAGCACCCACAGTATTTTTAGCTGAATAAACTAGTGTGTAGTATAAAGTAGATTTTGTATGGTTAAACACACTATTAATGCAACAACAATATATAAAATTAAATAATTATATATATATATATATATATATATATATATATATATATATATATATATATATATATATATATATATATATATATATATATATATATATATATATATATATATGTATATATTAGTATATTTTGGTAGCAGTCTTTCCTGTAGACATATATTATTAAATATGACCGAAAAAGTAAGATTAATAATTCTAACACAAATTTTCTCAATCTTTCGTACATTACGCTTCACTGTTGGAGGTAAATCAAAAATCACTTCTCCAAAATTCATTTTTATTTCTAGTCTGACGCGACACGGGCGCGTTTCGTAAAACTTATTACATTTTCAAAGACTTCACAAATACACAACTGATTAGAACGTATCTCTGATTTTATATCTACATTTGAGTGAGGTGGGAAGGGTGATGTGGCATTAACACAAGACGGAACAGGAGGGGATATTAATAGGGTATTAAAAGTATCAACACAAGACAGAACAGAAACAATGGGTATTGAATAGAAGTGTTTGTAGAAAGCCTATTGGTCCATATTTCTTGATGCTTCTATATTGGAGCGGAGTCTTGAGGTGGGTAGAATATAGTTGTGCAATAATTGGCTGTTGATTGCTGGTGTTGACTTCTTGATGTGTAGTGCCTCGCAAACGTCAAGCCGCCTGCTATCGCTGTATCTATCGATGATTTCTGTGTTGTTTACTAGGATTTCTCTGGCGATGGTTTGGTTATGGGAAGAGATTATATGTTCCTTAATGGAGCCCTGTTGCTTATGCATCGTTAAACGCCTAGAAAGAGATGTTGTTGTCTTGCCTATATACTGGGTTTTTTGGAGCTTACAGTCCCCAAGTGGGCATTTGAAGGCATAGACGACATTAGTCTCTTTTAAAGCGTTCTGTTTTGTGTCTGGAGAGTTTCTCATGAGTAGGCTGGCCGTTTTTCTGGTTTTATAGTAAATCGTCAGTTGTATCCTCTGATTTTTGTCTGTAGGGATAACGTTTCTATTAACAATATCTTTCAGGACCCTTTCCTCCGTTTTATGAGCTGTGGAAAAGAAGTTCCTGTAAAATAGTCTAATAGGGGGTATAGGTGTTGTGTTAGTTGTCTCTTCAGAGGTTGCATGGCTTTTCACTTTCCTTCTTATGATGTCTTCGATGAAACCATTGGAGAAGCCGTTATTGACTAGGACCTGCCTTACCCTACAGAGTTCTTCGTCGACTTGCTTCCATTCTGAGCTGTGGCTGAGAGCACGGTCGACGTATGCGTTAACAACACTCCTCTTGTACCTGTCAGGGCAGTCGCTGTTGGCATTTAGGCACATTCCTATGTTTGTTTCCTTAGTGTAGACTGCAGTGTGGAAACCTCCGCCCTATAATCTCTATAATCTCTTCCCATAACCAAACCATCGCCAGAGAAATCCTAGTAAACAACACAGAAATCATCGATAGATACAGCGATAGCAGGCGGCTTGACGTTTGCGAGGCACTACACATCAAGAAGTCAACACCAGCAATCAACAGCCAATTATTGCACAACTATATTCTACCCACCTCAAGACTCCGCTCCAATATAGAAGCATCAAGAAATATGGACCAATAGGCTTTCTACAAACACTTCTATTCAATACCCATTGTTTCTGTTCTGTCTTGTGTTGATACTTTTAATACCCTATTAATATCCCCTCCTGTTCCGTCTTGTGTTAATGCCACATCACCCTTCCCACCTCACTCAAATGTAGATATAAAATCAGAGATACGTTCTAATCAGTTGTGTATTTGTGAAGTCTTTGAAAATGTAATAAGTTTTACGAAACGCGCCCGTGTCGCGTCAGACTAGAAATAAAAATGAATTTTGGAGAAGTGATTTTTTATTTACCTCCAACAGTGAAGCGTAATGTACGAAAGATTGAGAAAATTCGTGTTAGAATTATTAATCTTACTTTTTCGGTCATATTTAATAATATATATATATATATATATATATATATATATATATATATATATATATATATATATGTCGTACCTAGTAGCCAGAACTCACTTCTCAGCCTACTATTCAAGGCCCGATTTGCCTAATAAGCCAAGTTTTCCTGAATTAATATATTTACTATAATTTTTTTCTTATGAAATGATAAAGCAACCCTTTTCTCTATGTATGAGGTCAATTTTTTTTTATTGGAGTTAAAATTAACGTAGATATATGACCGAACCTAACCAACCCTACCTAACCTAACCTAACCTATATTTATAGGTAAGGTTAGGTTAGGTAGCCAAAAAAAGCTAGGTTAGGTTAGGTTAGGTAGGTTAGGTAGACGAAAAAACATTAATTCATGAAAACTTGGCTTATTAGGCAAATCGGGCCTTGAATAGTAGGCTGAGAAGTGCGTTCTGGCTATTAGGTACGACATATATATATATATATATATATATATATATATATATATATATATATATATATATATATATATATATATATATATAATATTTATATTTATAGGGAAAGATTGCCAGACATGAAGCAGTCAATGACATCATCAAGAGAAGTTTGGCTTCAGCTGGATGCCCAGCACAAAGGGAACCTCAGTTGTGCAGACCTGACAACAGCCAAAAACGCCCAGATGGAGTCACCCTGCAGCCGTGGAGGGAAGGTAAACAGGTCGTGTGGGACTACACGTGTGCATCCACATTGGCTGATACCTATCTACCTTACAGCGCAGCTGAGGGAGGCGGGGCGGCCACCTTCAGGGAGACCCAGAAAACTAACAAGTACAGGGACCTAGAACGTTGTTACAGGTTCGTGCCAATAGGCTCTGAGACTCTGGGCGCCTGGGGTAAATGTGCACTTAAGTTCCTGAAGGAGCTGGGCGAGGAACTCATTGGGAAGACTAGAGACCCAAGAGCGGCCAGTTTTATGTTTCAGCGCCTCAGTGTCGCTGTTCAGAGGGGAAATGCGTGCTGTATCTTGGGTACGCACCCGACCCCCGAGGAGCTGGACGAGGTCTTCGAACACTGATTGGTATATTGTTGTATAAGTGTGTGTTTTCTGTAAACTGTAGCATTGCAATAAAATCAAATAAAAAAAAAAAAATAAAAAAATAATAGGGGTAGTAGGAGAGGAAAAGATTAAAGTATTCAGTGAGAATCCACAAGGTCTTCTCTGAACACTATTTATTTTCTTCTTCGAGGATGTGGGTCCCTTTAATTAAACCAGTGGTGGTACCCCTAAATATATATTTATATATATATATATATATATATATATATATATATATATATATATATATATATATATATATATATATATATATATATATATATATATATGCGGAAAATCCACAGAGAAATATGAAATGAGGTGAACGTTTTGGCTTGTTAAAGCCTTTGTCAACACCAGACTGGTGTTGACAAAGGTGTTCAGTCAGGTGATGTTCAGTCAGTCTGGTGTTGACAAAGGCTTTAACAAGCCGAAACAAGCAGTGTTTTGTGATCGTCAATTGCATATATATATATGTCGTACCTAGTAGCCAGAACGCACTTCTCGGCCTACTATGCATGGCCCGATTTGCATAATAAGCCAAGTTTTCCTGAATTAATATATTTTCTCTAATTTTTTTCTTATGAAATGATAAAGCTTCCCATTTCATTATGTATGAGGTCAATTTTTTTAATTATAGTTAAAATTAACGTAGATATATGACCGAACCTAACCAACCCTACCTAACCTAACCTACCTTTATAGGTTAGGTTAGGTTAGGTAGTCGAAAAAGTTAGGTTAGGTTAGGTTAGGTAGTCGAAAAACAATTAATTCATGAAAACTTGGCTTATTAGGCAAATTGGGCCTTGCATAGTAGGCAGAGAAGTGTGTTCTGATTACTAGGTACGACATATATATATATATATATATATATTTATATATATATATATATATATTTATATATATATATATATATATATATATATATATATATATATATATATATATATATATATATATATATATAATTAAATTATTAAAATTTATCTAATTAAAATTTATTATCTTTAAGATTATTTTACTTAACAATTATCATTTATCAAATTTTTTTTATATATTCATCTTGACAGTCTCTACTGATTTTTTTGTTCTCTCCACCAAACTTGTGTATCCTCCATGGCTATCTAGTGACCTTTATTCTACCTCTAATTGTTTCAATTCTTTTGTTTACTTGCATTTATTGTTGTGTTTTGCCATAATTATTCTCTAATTTTAGCAGACTCAATACTTTGTAAGCTCTTATTGTGTTATTATATTATTATATTGCTGTGTTTTGCTATAATAACTTTCTATTTTACAGCAGATTTAGTTTTCATCTGTTCCTGAAATTGCTTATCTTATTGTATCGTGACATTATCTTATCTATATGTTTACTGATATTGATCCAGATCGAAATCTTCTGTCCCATATCCACACAAATCAGCACATTGATCATCATTATTGCAGGTATTACACAGCAAATCTTGCAAAAAACAAACTCCTAAATAGCACCTGCTTATCAGTTTACAACCAAAATGTTAGGTCACTTGGTAAACATTTTGATGATATAAATGCACTTCTTACAGCACTAGGTACTAAATTATCTTTCATCATTTTAACAGAAACTTGGCTAAGTAATGACTATACCCAACTCTACAATTTAGCTGGTTATAAAGCCATTCATAACTGCAGGCCTAATAAAAAAGGTGGCAGTACAGCAATATATTACAAAGATACCTTCACTTGCAATAGTGTCATTAGTGATAGAGACGACTATTGTGAATATACCTTTGCCAAGTTCTCCAGTAAATCCGTTAAATCCTCCCTGATAATCGGTGCCATCTATAGATTTCCTAATACCAACATAGCTTTATTCTCTGACAATGTAAGGAATCTTATCATAAATAACAATCTCAACAAAAATCACATCATTCTGGGAGGTGATTTTAATATTGACCTGGGTCTTCAAAACAACCCTCAAGTTGACTATTTCCGTAACAGCATGCACTCCTGTATGCTAATCCCCACAATCACCAAGCCCACCCGAGTCACTCAAACATCTGCCACTACCCTGGATCACCTATGGACTAATATAACAGCTCCCCTTACATCTGGGGTAATTTATGACAGAACAACTGACCACTATCCTACTTTCCTCATAGCAAACATTGACACATCACCACCAGAAACCAAAAAACTTTCATTCAGGCTACATAGTGAATCAGCTTTAGGCAATCTCTCTAATGCACTCCACAATATTAACTGGGAATCTGAATTTAATAATTCACAGGATATAAACTCATCAACTAACCTCTTTCTCTCCAAAACTCTAAGCCTCTACAACACTCACTGTCCCCTCCTTACCAAACAAGTAACTGATAAAAGAAAAAATAACCCGTGGCTCACAAGTGGCATAATTAAATCAATCAACAAAAAACATGAATACGAAAAGAAATTTAGGAGTGGCCTAGTTTCAATGGAAGTAGTTAAAAGGTACTCGTCAGTGCTTACCAGTATCATAAGAAAAGCAAAACTTTCATATTATGAGACTAGATTCAAAGAAGCAAAAGGCAACATGAAAAGTACATGGAATACCATCTCTAACATCCTGGGAACTAAACAACACTCCCACAACCAGATAACACTCTCTAAGGATGGCCTTACACTGTCATCTGACTTAGAAATGGCGAATGAATTTAATAGCTTCTTTTCATCGATTGGTGCTAACCTTGCAAGTAAAATCCCACAGACTCAGACACATATCTCTCAGGCAGCTATCCAAACTCTCTTCTCCTTTCACCAATCAGCCCGGCAGATGTTGTGTCCATCATACACTCACTAAAAACCAAAGCTGGGAACATCAGTGAAATCCCATCCATTGTATACAAGAGCGCCTCCCATGCCCTTGCGCCACCTATAGCTCTGCTGTTCAACAAATCCCTTGAGTGTCATACCTTCCCTGATATCCTTAAAAAAGCAAGAGTAACGCCAGTTCATAAAGGAGGTAATCCGTCAGACATAAACAACTATAGACCAATATCGAACCTACCCATACTATCAAAAATATTTGAAAAAATTATCTACAAACAGCTCTACACCTATCTCGTAAAATTCGACATTCTTAGCCCCTGTCAGTTTGGATTCCGCTCTCAAAAGAGTACCAACGATGCAATTATTAGTCTCCTTGATATAATTTACTCAGCTCTTGACAAAAATAAGTTTCCAATTGGACTCTTCATTGACCTGACAAAGGCCTTTGATACTGTTAATCACGATTACCTCTTAAGTAAACTCCATCATTATGGAATCCGAGGCCATGCACTGGACTATATCCAATCCTATCTTAGTGATAGACACCAATGTGTAGCCATCAATAATATAATCTCTCCCATTCTACCAATAACTGTTGGAGTGCCACAGGGCAGCATCTTGGGACCTCTTCTTTTTCTTATATACATTAATGATCTGCCTAATGTCTCTAACATTCTGAAACCTATTTTGTTTGCTGATGATACTACCCTCATCTACTCCAACCCCAACCCACATACACTAAATGGTGTTGTTAATAATGAACTAAAAAAAGTCCACTTATGGATGTCAACCAACAAACTAACACTTAACATAGAAAAGACCTACTACATCCTATTTGGAAGCAAATCTACAAATGCAATTCAGCTTCAGATTGACAATGTAAACATTAGCAATAAAAATGATGGAAAGTTTCTTGGTATATTCCTAGACAAGAGACTCAACTTCAGTACCCACATACAACACATAACTAAGAAAGTCTCTAAAACAGTTGGTATACTCTCCAAAATCAGATATTATGTTCCTAACTCTGCTCTCATCTCTCTATATTATGCACTAATCTATCCCTATCTCAACTATGGTATCTGTGCATGGGGTTCAACCACTGCAAACCACCTCAAGTCCATCATCACCCAGCAAAAATCTGCTATCAGAATAATATCAAATTCTGCTTTCAGACAACACACAGCTCCCTTGTTTAACTCCCTAAACATGCTAAACATAATCTCACTCTACAAATTCTCTTGTGTCAACTACATTTACAAAACCCTGTTCTTAAATGCAAATCCTTGTCTGAAACTCTTCTTGGACAGATGTAATAGGACCCATTATTACCACACCAGAAATAAATATCTCTTTGATATCCCCAGAGTAAAACTTAATCTGTGTAAACACTCTATGCAAATAAAGGGACACAGTTTATGAAACTCACTCCCTACTGAATTGAAAAGCTGTCCAACTTTTACATCATTCAAAATCAATACTAAAAAGTACCCAATTTCATCTTCATAGTTTTTCACTTTTTGCCTTAAAATTGCACTGTATCAATTGCTACCCAATCTCCCAACCTTTATGTTCCCAATTTGAACATATTTACCATTGCGATCATTGCTGTTTTCTTATATGTGCTGCCAATCTGTTGTATGGTGTTTATAAATCTTGTTTATCTGTATCTTTTGCTACCCAGTCTCCCAATCTTTATGTACCCAATCTGAACATGTTTACCATTGTGATCATTGCTGTCTTATATGTGCTGTCAATCTGCTGTATGGTGTCTATTAACCTTGTTTAAATTACTAATCAAGCTGTCAATGTAATTAATCAGAGCTTTAATATAACAATGTGCTGTAATATACCTACTTATCTCTCTCATCTCATTTTTCTCTTGTAATATATCTTTATCATTTATCAATTCTGATTGAAATTACCTACTTAAAATTATCTGCTAGATTAAGGACCTGCCCGAAACGCTGTGCGTACTAGTAGCTTTACAAGAATGTAAATACTGTACTATCCAATGTATTCTCACAAACCCAATGTACCTTCTTGTATATATGTAAATAAAATAAAAAAATTAAAAAAAAAATATATATATATATATATATATATATATATATATATATATATATATATATATATATATATATGCGAACAAGCCTGAATGGTCCCCAGGACAATATGCAACTGAAAACTCACACCCCAGAAGTGACTCGAACCCATACTCCCAGGAGCCACGCAACTGGTATGTACAAGACGCCTTAATCGGCGTCTTAATCGATTAAGGCGTCTTGTACATACTAGTTGCGTGGCTCCTGGGAGTATGGGTTCGAGTCACTTCTGGGGTGTGAGTTTTCAGTTATATATATATATATATATATATATATACTGTAACCCCGCGATTAGAACATCCGAAAAACGCCCTTATACGACCAAAATCGTGAACGGATAAAGTTATCACAATATCCGGCCAAAATAGCCACAGGGACCGGATTAAAGCAGGTTTTCTGCAGAAATTACACTATCCGGTCAGTCCCCCTGATAATCGTGCCTTTGTCCGTATATGAAAACATGAGGCGGGCCATACGGTATTAATCCCGTCTGCCCGAGACTCGAGGCGCATGGTGTAGGTGGGGGTGGGGTGGGTGGGTGGTGTTGGGAGGGTGGGAGGGGTGCGTCAGGAGGGACTACCTGGGTACAGGAATTACCATTAATTTTAGAACAATTAATCATAGCCAAAAACAAATAAAATAACTACTAGTAATTATGTAATAACAAATAAATAAGTTTCCTAAAAGCATTGTGCACAGGCTGAAGTTTCCTTCAAAAATATTGTGAATTTTTTTTTGTGAATGGCTGCCCCAAGTGGACCTGTCCAACACTGGTCAACCCATGTTCGTCCGTCCCTCGTGTTATACACAGTGCTGCGCCATTAGTGAAATATTTTTTTAAATAACTTTTTTATTTTCATAGTAACTTTGAACATTTTTGGCCAAGAATATGTCTGGTAGCAGCATCAATTGTTCTGGAGGTGTTAAGAGGAAGAAAGTTGTCCTAACAATAAAAGACAAGTCACAGATATACACCTCAACCAGTGCGGCCTCACAGTGTTGCGCCATTAGTGAAATATTTTTTTAAATAACTTTCTTAATTTTCATAGTAATTTTGAACATTTTTGGCCAAGAATATGTCTGGTAGCAGCATCAATCGTTCTGGAAGTGTTAAGAGGAAGAAGATTGTCCTAGCAATTAAAGACAAGTTACGTGTTGTTCAAACAGTGAGGCGTCACAGGCAGCCAAGCGCCTTCAACAAGTGAGGCGCCACAGGCAAGCCAAGCTCCTTCAACAAGTGAGGCATTATAGGCAAACCAAGCGCTTTCAACAAGTGACGCGCCATAGGCAAGCCAAGCGCTTTCAACAAGTGAGGCGCAAGCAAGCGCCTTTAACAAGTGAGGCGTCACAGGCAAGCCAAGCGCCTTCAACAAGTGAGGGCATGCAAGCGCTTCAACAAGTGAGGTGCAAGCAAGCACCTTCAACAAGTGAGGCCTCACAGGCAACCCAAATGCCCTCAACCAGTGAGGCTTCAGCAGCTGGCAGTCAAAACTAACTTAGCTTAATGAACTGTACAGTAATTTTAAGTGTTAATTTTAGTGTTGTGTTAGTATAGGTTACGTAAATTGTTAAGAATTTTTAACTTCAAGATGTGTGGCATCAATCAAGAAGACGAACACCAACAAGGTAAGTTGAGGTTTCTAGTTGAATATTTAATAATTGTATGTGGCAAGGCAATTCAAATTATGTTGTTTGTAGTATAAAAATAGTTGGAAATGGTCACTTTTGGACTCGTAGGTGAAAAAGTACCATTATCCGAAAAATGTGATAATCCGGCTGGGGGTCCTTCCCATATAGTCCGGATGATCGAGTGGAGATAGTATATATATATATATATATATATATATATATATATATATGACAATGTCAACCATTGACATTGTCACATTTTTAAACACGTGTTTATTTTCGTGATATACACATTATATATATATATATATATATATATATATATATATATATATATATATATATATAATGTGTATATCACGAAAATAAACACGTGTTTAAAAATGTGACAATGTCAATGGTTGACATTGTCATATATATATATATATATATATATATATATATATATATATATATATATATATATATATATATATATATATAATGTACCTAGTAGCCAGAGCGCACTTCTCGGCCTACTATGCAAGGCCTAATTTGCCTAATAGGCCAAGTGATTTTATTTTCAATAATTTTTTTCCAAATAGTTTACTTGAGTTGTTATTATTTTATATTAAGACCATAATTTGTTGACTTACTTGTGTTAGTTTAGGTTAATTTAAGAAAGGTTAGGTTAGGTTAGGTAGGGTTGGTTAGGTTCGGTCATATATCTATGTTAGTTTTAACTCAAATTTAAACACAATTAACTCATACATAATGAAATGGATAACTTTATCATTTCATAAGAAATAAATATTGAAAAATTTATAAATTCAGGAAAACTTGGCTTATTAGAAAAATTGGGCCTTGCATAGTAGGCCAAGTACGACGTTCTGGCTACTAGGTACAACATATATATATATATATATATATATATATATATATATATATATATATATATATGTCGTACCTAATAGCCAGAACGCACTTCTCAGCCTACTATTCAAGGCCCGATTTGCCTAATAAGCCAAGTTTTCATGAATTAATGTTTTTTCGTCTACCTAACCTACCTAACCTAACCTAACCTAGCTTTTTTTGGCTACCTAACCTAACCTTACCTATAAATATAGGTTAGGTTAGGTTAGGTAGGGTTGGTTAGGTTCGTTCATATATCTACGTTAATTTTAACTCCAATAAAAAAAAATTGACCTCATACATAGAGAAAAGGGTTGCTTTATCATTTCATAAGAAAAAAATTATAGTAAATATATTAATTCAGGAAAACTTGGCTTATTAGGCAAATCGGGCCTTGAATAGTAGGCTGAGAAGTGAGTTCTGGCTACTAGGTACGACATATATATATATATATATACATATATATATATATATATATATATATATATATATATATATATATATATATATATATATATGTTGTACCTAGTAGCCAGGAAGAAGGTTGTCCTAGCAATTAAAGACAAGTTATATATATATATATATATATATATATATATATATATATACATATATATATATATATATATATATATATATATATATATATATATATATATAATAATAATAAGAAAAAAATAAAAAAGGAAGGGGGTGGTAGGAGAAAAGCACACAGAAACTGTATTGGAGGGGATCTAAACATTCCCTCTAATGCGTTATGCGTGGTTTCCTCCGAGGCTATGGGTCCCCCTTCTTCCAGCTAGAGGTGGTACTCCCTTCCCATAAAAATATATATATATATATATATATATATATATATATATATATATATATATATATATATATATATATATATATATATATATATATATAAAAGTTTGTGAGGGTACCACCTCTGGTGCCAATGTGGGGACCCATAGCCTCGGAGAAGAAAATAAAAAGTATTCAGAGGAGACCTTGTGGTTTCTCACTGAACACTAATATTATCTTCTCCTACCACCCCCATTCTTTTGTATGTACACATATATATTTACTTGAACTTTGTTACTAAAAAGGAGTTACATATGGGTTACAAAGATGGTTATCATAGGTTGTCGAGTTCCTCCAGCTCCTCAGATGGCGGGCAGGAACCCTGGATGCAGTGCGCATTTCCCCTCTGTATCGCCACACTGAGGCGCTGGAATATATATATATATATATATATATATATATATATATATATATATATATATATATATATATATATAATATATATTATATATATATATATAATATATATATATATATATATATATATATATATATATATATATATATATATATATATATATATATATACTGTAACGCTGCGATTATCCAGGATTCAAACATCCGGAAAACGCCCTTATACGGCCAAAATCGTGATCGGATAAAGTTATCACAATATCCGGCCAAAATGGCCACAGGAACCGGATAACCGGATAAAAGCTGGTTTGGCCGGATGAATATTCCGCCATACCGTATTAATCCCGTCTGTGGCTCTAGACGCATGGTGGAGGAGGGGGTGGAGTGGGTGGATGGTGTTGGGAGGGTGGGAGGGGTGCGTCGGAAGGGACCACCTGGGTACAGGAATTACCATTAATTTTTGAACACTTAATCATAGCCAAAAACAAATGAAATAAGTACTAGTAATTATGTAATAACAAATAAATAAGTTTCCTAAAAGTAATGTGCACAGGCTGAAGTTTCCTTCAAAAATATTGTGATTTTTTTTTCCTCCTGGCGGCCTACGTAACGTGCTATAGCTGCCCCACCCCAAGTGGACCCGTTCAACACTGGTCAACCCATGTGCGTCCGTCCCTCGTGTTATACACAGTGCTGCGCCATTAGTGAAATATTTTTTTAAATAACTTTTTTATTTTCATAGTAACTTTGAGCATTTTTGGCCAAGATTATGTCTGGTAGCAGCATCAATCGTTCTGGAGGTGTTAAGAGGAAGAAAGTTGTCCTAACAATTAAAGACAAGTTACTGTTATACACCTCAACCAGTGTGGCGTCACAGTGCTGCTCCATTAATGAAATATTTTTTTAAATAACTTTCTTATTTTCATAGTAACTTTGAATATTTTTGGCCAAGACTATGTTTGGTAGCAGCATCAATCGTTCTGGAGGTGTTAAGAGGAAGAAGGTTGTCCTAGCAATTAAAGACAAGTTATGTGTTGTTCAACCAGTGAGGCGTCACAGGCAGCCAAATGCCTTCAACAAGTGAGGCACCACAGGCAAGCCAAGCGCCTTCAACAAGTGAGGCGCATGCAAGCACCTTTAACAAGTGAGGTGTCACAGGCAAGCCAAGCGCCTTCAACAAGTGAGTACATGCAAGCACTTCAACAAGTGAGGCGCATGCAGGCGCCTTCAACAAGCGAGGCCTCACAGGCAACCCAAATGCCTTCAACCAGTGAGGCTTCAGCAGCTGGCAGTCAAAACTAACTTTGCTTAATGAACTGTACAGTAATTTTAAGTGTTAATTTTAGTGTTGAGTTAGTATAGGTTACGTAAATTGTTAAGAATTCTTAACTTCAAGATGTGTGGCATCAATCAAGAAGACAAACACCAACAAGGTAAGTTGAGGTTTCTAGTTGAATATTTAATAATTATATGTGGCAAGGCAATTCAAATTATGTTCTTTGTAGTATAAAAGTAGTTGGAAATTGTCACTTTTGGACTCGTAGGTGAAAAAGTACCATTATCCGAAAAATGTGATATACTATATGGGACCAAACCCAGTTCGTTGGAGCGTTGGATTCGTTGCAAGAGGTTACCTTCAGGAGGCGTTTGCGTCAGTGTCTTTTTTTTTTCTTGTACACAATAAACATGCATTATCATATTACATACTGTACCTATATTTTACTACTCTACTTAAAAATACTGTAATTCATGTATTTACCTTATTGTTGGAGTTATGTCCATCTTGAAGTTTTGTGAAGTTGTGAATGCTCTACAGTAAATACGTACTGCAGTGCATTAACCCTTTAACTGCGCGGCCTATAAATATGACACCCCCCCCCCCCAGTGCGCAGGAAATGAAACCTCTGGAAAAAATTATTTTTTCTTCTGAAAGTGTCAAAAACCCCTTCCTGTATATGGGTATAGCAACGGAAGTTCGAAATTGTACTTACTTTGGCTGCTACAGGGTCCGAAAGGTGGGGCGTGACGTCATCATTCCCCATGCGCCAGAGCAGTATGCTCTCGGGGCCGGTGGGGCGCCCGGGGCGGGGCGCGCGAGTTGCCGCGAATATATTTTTGTTCATTTTTGCGCACAGTTCCAAATACATTTTATTTATTTTTACGTGCTAATCCTATGTATAATGAACACGTACACTACATTATGGTAGTAAAACATCCGTACTGTCCAAGGACACTGTTACGTGCATGACACTTGTGTACACATATTGTGCACATATTTACCATGTATCATGCTAATTTATGTATATATACAATCTATTTACAGACTATACACTGTCACACACTATATACATTCACCATCAACACACTCAGAACACCGCGAGTGTGAGCAGCCACACCTAGCCAGCCCTCCCTCACTTTGCCAACATTGCCCCTCCTATCATACAGTTATTCACACCAATGTTTCATGTTCATTTATGTGTATTTACAATATATGTACACAATATACACTCACACACTAGATACATTTACCATCAACACATTCAGAACATCGCGAGTGTGAGCAGCCACACCCATACAGGCCCTCCCTCACGCCAACATAGCTCCTCCCACCATATCTTGAGGTTATCTTGAGATGATTTCGGGGCTTTAGTGTCCCCGCGGCCTGGTCCTTGACCAGGCCTCCACCCCCAGGAAGCAGCCCCTAACAGCTGACTAACACCCAGGTACCTATTTACTGCTAGGTAACAGGGGCATAGGGTGAAAGAAACTCTGCCCATTGTTTCTCGCCGGCGCCTGGGATCGAACCCAGGACCACAGGATCGTGCGTACAGCGTGCTGTCTGCTCGGCTGACCGGCTCCATACCATATGGATACTCCATACTCCATTCATATGGAGGCTCCATACTCCTCCAATGACCATACTGTCATTGTTTTTATTACACTGTTTACACATGTTATATTTACTTATCTACATGTTTTATTTACTAGAACTATGCAAGTAAGTCGGTATTGTGTCCAAACAGTACAGTGGCCATCATACACTGCATGAGAAATCACACAGCAGACAGCAGACGACACTACAATTACGACGTCACATCCCTCCCCAAAATAACTCGTATGGGCCAATAGCAGCTGCCTCGTATGGGCCACTAGCAGCTGCCTCGTATGGGCCACTAGCAGCTGCCTCGTATGGGCCACTAGCAGCTGCCTCGTATGGGCCACTAGCAGCTGCCTCGTATGGGCCACTAGCAGCTGCCTCGTATGGGCCACTAGCAGCTGCCTCGTATGGGCCAATAGCAGCTGCCTCCTATGGGCCAATAGCAGCTGCCTCCTATGGGCCAATAGCAGCTGCCTCCTATGGGCCAATAGCAGCTGCCTCCTATGGGCCAATAGCAGCTGCCTCCTATGGGCCAATAGCAGCTGCCTCCTATGGGCCAATAGCAGCTGCCTCCTATGGGCCAATCCTGGTCACTAATTTCTGTAAATGAATAATTGACCACAAGTTTATTTTGAAAAAGAATCTAAGAAGTCGTTTGAAGATTCCTAGATGGACGAAATAATGCTGTGGTGCTATGGCAAGCGCTGTGAACATCGTGGAACAGCATTGAATGACTGATATTTGAACAATGTACCCAGTCATTATCCCACTCAGGCTCTTCTATAATACTATCACGGCTAAATAATACAGGTTATATACAGTATATATTTTGACACTATTAGGCGATGCTGTGGTCACACGCTGAACAGCAGAGCTGTGCGCTCATGCTGCGAGCGCCAGCCTTGGTTGCTCGCTCACTACTGAGGCTCTGACACCCGGCAATGTGGACCATGATTTTTTTTAAAGATGGGGGTCTGTTTACAAGAGCCCTGAGGAAGCTAATGTGAACCCCATGTATCCGCGGGAGTTTTGAATGGAACGTGAAAAATAAAAACACCTGGAGGCGCGTTGCGCACCCGAAGCCTGGGCCTGCAGGCGCGTTGCGTAGTTAAAGGGTTAAGCCATTAGCACTGTATTATTAAAAGTAGTTTTGCTGTATGTTGAATACTACAATACAGTTCATGTATTGTAATGTTCATGTAATGCCCGAAACGCTTTGCGTAATATAGTGGCTTTAGGCATTGTATGTACTGTACTAGCTCTACCTATAAGTCAACCAATCTTTGTAAAAATTTCTTGTATGTATGTACCTTACCTAAATAAACATTTATTTATTTATTTATTTATTTATTTATTTCATGAAAACTATTGTACACTAGAATTACTGAATTTTAATTTTAACACTATGTACACACTTAAATTTAACACTTATCCTAATTGTTCACTTCACACACAATGTTTTTAGATGATTGCATCAGCTTTGCTGGTGCTCGCTGCTGCTGTGTTGGCTTCAGCTGCTTTTGTGCTGGTGCTGGGTACGGCTGTGCTGGTGCTGGGTACGGCTGTGCTGGTGCTGGGTACGGCTGTACTGGTTGATTTTCTACTAGTTCGTGAAAAAAATTGACTCATTTTAGTTTGTTTCCTTTTTTTTTGTCATGTCCTTGAGACAAATATCTTTCATCATCCTTAGGTGTTGATAAAAGCCTGGTAGCTCTGGATTGTCAGTTTGTGAAACAATATCAAGGAGTTTTTCAACATAGAACAATGCGTCAGCACACGTAGCAGATTGTAAACTGCTATCATTCTCAACCTCATCTTCCTCTCTGTCGTCGTCAATAGTGCCAGTAACATTTTGTATAATCTCATCATCTATTAAATGACCAATGGGTGGATCAACTGCATCAATATCTAACCACTCCTCCACATCGTTCAGCGTCAACTCCACCTCACCAGCGGCACGCAGTTCTTGATAAATATCATTTGAAAATCCTTCAAAATCCATTTCTTCCTCAGTCACTTCATCAGCATGATCAAGCAACAGGAGTTTTTTCCAACAATTTCTTAATGTTGACTCTTTAACTTCATCTCAAACTTTAGCACAGTTGTAAATGGCTTCCTTAATTGAGTATTTTTTGTAACGTTCCAGTGTTACTTGACCTCGCGAATTGGTTCCTTGTCTTTTGTCTTCATCTTACTCATACACCACCATGATTTCTTTATTCATTGCTCGTTTGTAGAGCCTTTTCATTGCATATGTAACACCCATATCCATTGGCTGGATCAGAGAGGTGGTATTGGGAGGCAAGGCATCAACCATTTGATGCTTCCATCATGTGACCCTAATGTGTCGAGCCCTACATGAGCTGGGGCATTGTAAACCAAGAGTAATGCCTTGACATCATTCCGTCTCACTCCACACTTCATTATCTGAAAATCTCTTACTTCTTTGCAAAAATGATTTCTGAACCAGTCTACAAAAATATCTCTAGTCAACCAAGCTGTTTTAGAGCTGTAGCAGACTACAGGTAGCTTGTTCCTTAAATTTTTCAAAGCATGTGGGTTTTTTGACTTCCCCACAATGGCGGACTTTGTTCTGTGACTTCCATCTGCATTTGCACACAGCATGGCAGAAACTTTTTCTTTGTTTACCTTACGGCCAGGAACACTCATCTAGCCTAGATGCCAAAGTGTTGTTCTGCAAGCATTTCCAATTAAAGCCTGTTTCATCGGCATTGTATACCTGAAAACACCTTTAGATCATTTGTTATTATGTAATCATTTAATATACGCTTAAATGGCTTGACAGAATCCATATCTGCACTTAATGACTCTCCACAAACTTTCCTGTTCTTAATATTATGTCTATTCTTAAATCTTTGCAACCATCCTTCACTTGCTCGAAAATCTGGAATATTCATCTTTTATGGAAATTTATCGGCTGCTGTCTTAATGGCGTCGCCGCCAAGTGGCATCCCCACAGAGCGCTCCTGGTTAAACCATTTATACACAGCTTCGTCCAAATTCGTATTTGCAGAACCTTTTATTGTTTTCCTTTTATTTAATGCACCACTATCACTCAAAGCAAGGAACTTCCTAATATCATCTTTCTGTCTCTTGATATCACACACCGTACTTTTCCCGACATTAAATTCTGCTGCCAGCTTAGTAACACAGTAGCCACGTTCATGTTTCTCTATCATGTCTAATTTCTGCTCAATGGATAAAAAACTTCTCTTCCTCTTTGTAGATACAGCACGATTAGCAAGCCCTTGAGACATCTTGTTGTATATTAATAAAGCTGTAGTAAAAAAAATGGTAAATTCCATGATTATTCTTTCACCGGTGGACAATTACGTCACTCGCACGCAGACAAAGCTAACGGCACTGGGTGCCTACTGTATGACTAGGTCTATACACCCTCCAGTAGGCTGGTGTTTAAGCCAGATCCAGTAACATGGATCTGGATGGATTTTGGATTAACATGGATTTTGCTGCTAAGCAAAAAATCAACCTCTATATAAATGAGTGCCTTACAAAGCAGCGTGGATCCCTCCTCCTCAGGCTGCGTAAAATTCGCAAACTAAATCCTGGTCTTATCAAGCAGTGCTACACTAGGGAATGGAACGATCATTGCAAAGAAGGAAAGTGCAGGAAAAAGATATGAAATAAAGTGTGACCAACAACTACTGGCCTTCTTTAGTGATTGTGGTATGTCTGAAAACCTGAACCCGACCAATGCCAATACTTAAAATATCTCTTTGAGTGCCTGAACCTAACCTAACTTAATCTAACTTTGTCCAAGGTGCGGTCTCTGCCTTACCATTTACCTAATGTTCTCTCATTCATATAATTTCCTAAGTAATCAGTCAAGTCTCCATGCACTTATGCAAGCATCTACCTCAGTATTCATTGTAAAATTTTACTCTTAAATCTAATCTTACCCTATTTTTTTACATTTTAAATTTAATTGTACTGATTTATGTCATTTATTGAAATTAATTATTGATCTCATTTTGTTCTCTTGATTAAGTTCATACTAATTATAGGCTAAAAACTAAGCTAAATAAAATTAATTATCTTTAAAATTATTTTACTTTACAATTATCATTTGTCAAATTTTTTATATATTCATCTTGGCAGTCTCTACTGATTTTTTGTTCTCTCCACCAAACTTGTGTATCCTTCATGGCTATCTAGTGATCTTTATTCTACTTCTAATTGTTTCAATTCTTTTGTTTACTTGCAGTTATTGTTGTGTTTTGCTATAATTATGCTCTAATTACAGCAGACTTAGTATTTATTTAAGCATTTACCTCAGTGTCTTAGTAAAATCTTGCTCATAAATATAATCTTACCCTGTTATTTTTTTTTTATTTAATTGTAATTTGATTTATACATCATTTATTGTAATTAATTATTGAGCTCATTTTGTTTTCTTAAGTTCATACTAATTATAGGTTCACAACTAAGCTATATTAAATAATTTATTTTTAAGATTATTTTTACTTTACGATTATTATTTGTCTTTATTTTTTGCTATACTGTATATTATTCTTGTCAGTCTACTGATTTTTTCTTCTCTCTTAACCTAACTACTGTATCCTTCCTGGCTATCTACGAGGATCTTTACTGTACTTCTAATTGTTTCTATTTTTTGTGTACCTACATTGATTGTTGTGTTTTGCTATAATTACTTACTATTTACAGCAGATTTAGTATTAAACTGTTTCTGTAATATTATAGACTGTGGGTTGGTTGGTGTTGTCGTCGTTGATCCTTCTCTGCGGACAACCCAACCCACAACTCGGTAGAGTGCTTATACTTCACTAGGAGATCACCCTTGGCGCTTCTGGCTCTTGGAGAGGGGCTCAACGTTACACATTTTGGGGATGCGGCTCCCACACCTAGCCTCGTTGTCACGTGCACACACCCACTCGAGCCGCTGTGACTCCCCACTCTCTCCTTAGGTAATATGATCTCCTCGATCCCCTTTTGGCTTATTAGTACTACCTTCTACCCTGTCCACAGCAGTGGTTCTTGGTTCTTTCTCTCTCTCTCTCCTTCTTTACTACTTCCTGGGAAGCCTCACTAGGACAAGGGCAAACACCAGCAAATTGGGATACATTTACTGGACAAAGCACATACACACATATAATAATAATGAATCCTATACTCTATAATATCACAATCAGGTTGCACTCCAACACCATCAGAACTCTATTATCAGCTTATCAAGTGGTATCCTATCTCCTGGTTCACCACCTGATACTACCCCACCTCCGCCTCCATCTGAAGCCTGGAACTTTGCTTTAGCAAACTGGGACCGATTTCAAAACCTCATTTCAGAGTGGCAAAGAAACTAAGATCTTCCCGAAGACATTAATCAGGCAGAACAAGAATTTGTCAAAGCGATTCAAAGTGCAGCCAACCACTCAATCCCACTGAAAAAACAGTCCACCGGACACATAAGAACATAAGAACATAAGAACAAAGGTAACTGCAGAAGGCCTATTGGCCCATACGAGGCAGCTCCTATTCTATAACCACCCAATCCCACTCATATACTTGTCCAACCCGTGCTTGAAACAATCGAGGGACCCCACCTCCACAATGTTACGCGGCAATTGGTTCCACAAATCAACAACCCTGTTACTGAACCAGTATTTACCCAAGTCTTTCCTAAATCTAAACTTATCCAATTTATATCCATTGTTTCGTGTTCTGTCCTGTGTTGATACTTTTAATACCCTATTAATATCCCCCCGGTTATGTCCATTCATCCACTTGTAAACCTCTATCATGTCACCCCTAACTCTTCGCCTTTCCAGTGAATGCAACTTAAGCTTTGTTAATCTTTCTTCATATGAAAGATTTCTAATTTGGGGAATTAACTTAGTCATCCTACGCTGGACACGTTCAAGTGAATTTATATCCATTCTATAATATGGCGACCAAAACTGAACTGCATAATCTAAATGGGGCCTAACTAGAGCAAGATATAGCTTGAGAACCACACCAGGTGTCTTGTTACTAACGCTGCGATTAATAAATCCAAGTGTCCGATTTGCCTTATTACGAACATTTATGCATTGATCCTTTTGTTTTAAATTCTTACTAATCATAACTCCCAGATCCCTTTCGCAATCCGACTTCGCAATCACAACACCATCTAGCTCGTATCTTGTAACTCTATCATCATTACCTAACCTCAGAACTTTACATTTATCAGCATTAAACTGCATCTGCCAATCCTTTGACCATTTCAAAACCCTATCTAGATCAACTTGAAGTGATAGTGAGTCCTCCTCCGAATTAATTTCCCTACCGATTTTCGTATCATCGGCAAATTTGCAAATGTTGCTACTCAAACCTGAATCTAAATCATTTATATATATTATAAACAACAGAGGTCCCAGGACAGAGCCTTGAGGCACTCCACTTACAACATTTTCCCACTCTGACTTGATTCCATTTATACTAACTCTCTGTTTCCTTTGGTATAGCCATGCCCTAATCCAGCTTAATATAGCACCCCCAATACCATGAGACTCTATTTTTTTAATCAGTCTTTCATGTGGCACTGTATCAAAAGCTTTGCTAAAGTCAAGGTATACAACATCGCAATCCTTACCACTATCAACTGCCTCAACAATGCTAGAATAAAAAGATAACAAATTTGTTAAACATGAACGGCCATTTATAAAACCATGTTGCGACTCAATTATTAATTTATGTTTTTCAAGATGAAGACGAATTTTATTTGCTATTATAGATTCGAGTAACTTTCCCACAATAGACGTTAGGCTAATTGGTCGATAGTTAGACGCAAGTGATCTATCTCCTTTCTTAAAAACTGGTATCACATTAGCAACTTTCCAAAACTCTGGCACTCTGCCTGACTCTATTGATTTATTAAATATGGTTGACAGTGGGTCACAAAGCTCCTCTTTGCATTCTTTAAGCACCCTAGCAAACACTTCATCCGGCCCTGGGGATTTGTTTGGTTTGAGTTTTACTATTTGTTTAAGAACATCCTCCCTGGTAACTGCTAAACTCGTCAACCTGTCCTCGTCCCCACCCACATAGACTTGTTCGGCTGAAGGCATATTGTTAAGTTCCTCTTTAGTAAATACAGATACAAAATATTTATTAAAAATACTACTCATCTCTTCATCACTATCTGTTATTTGACCTGTCTCAGTTTTTAATGGACCTATCCTTTCCCTAGTCTTAGTACGATATAACTGAAAAAACCCTTTAGGATTTGTCTTTGCTTGCCCTGCTATGCGAACTTCATAGTTTCTTTTTGCTTTCCTTATCTCTTTTTTAACATTTCTAACCAGTTGTACGAATTCCTGCTCTAAAGTGACCTCCCCATTTTTAATCCTTTTGTACCAAGCTCTCTTTTTACCTATAAGGTTCTTCAAATTCTTTGTTATCCACTTTGGGTCATTAGTATACGATCTATTCAATTTGTATGGTATACTACGTTCCTGTGCTTTGTTTAGAATATTCTTAAATAAGTTATATATTGAATCCACATCGAAATCCCCATTTAAGTCACCTATCGCTGGGTTGATGTCTCGCTCCAAGACCGGCCCACACCCCATACCCAAGCCTTTCCAATCAATTTGACCCAAAAAATTTCTTAGGCTATTAAAATCAGCTTTTCGAAAATCTGGCACTTTAACAGAATTTTCTCCTACTGGTCTATTCCATTCTATGCTAAATCTGATTTCTTTGTGATCACTGCTCCCTAGCTCACTCCCTATTTCGATGTCATTAATTTGCGTTTCCCTGTTAGTTAACACTAAATCTAAAATATTATTTTCCCGTGTTGGTTCCTTAATGTGTTGCGTAAGAAAGCAATCGTCAATTAATTCTAGAAAATCTTCTGCTTCACTATTCCCTGTTTTGTTCAACCAGTTTATTCCGCTAAAATTAAAGTCACCCATGACATAAATACTGTTAGATCTAGATGCTCTAGATATTTCATCCCATAGATGCTTTGCTTCCATTCTGTCTAAATTTGGTGGCCTATATATTACTCCTATTATAATATTATTAGCTTTTTCGTTTAATTCAATCCAAATAGTTTCTGTGTGTGGCTCTGTTTTGATTCCCTCTTTGAGACTACATTTCAAATTGTCCCTAACATATATGGCTACTCCACCTCCTCGTCTAATATATCTATCTGTGTGAAATAGTTTAAATCCATATATTTGATATTCAGCTAATAGTTCTCTATTTTCTACATTCATCCACGTTTCGGTAAGTGCAATAATATCTATTTTTTCTGTGCAGACAAGAGCATTTAATTCGTTAATTTTATTTCTTAGACACCATAAAGATCATTGGTACTATTGCGAACGTGTCAAAGATCTCAACCATAGACTCAACAGAACAAGAAAGCTATACAAAAAACAGCCAAGTGACAGCAAAACAGTGATGTGGCAGCAAATTCACCGAGCCAAAGGGAATAAAACACCTAAAGCTCCACACCCCAAGGATCCTCAACAGGAAGCCGAAGTACTGGCAACCAGGTTTGCAGAGAGAGCAGCCAGCAATCAACTTCCACCAGATGTATTAGCAGTACAGACCGGACTAGAGGAAGAAAGGTGGCACAGAATCCTTACAGCATGTGAAGAAGTCTCTGACACTAATGCCCCCTTCACACTGGATGAGCTCAATCGGGCTAAGAAAAACTCCAAGGATACATCCCCTGGAGCCGACAAAATAACCTATAAAATGATTAGAAACCTCGGCTCAGAGGGAGACGCTGCATACCTAAGGTTAATTAATTTAGCCTGGACTTCTCAAACTAGACCTTCTGCTTGGAATAGAGCAGACATAGTGCCGATCCAAAAACCCAAAGATCCAGCAAATCCCAGACCCATCTCTCTCCAAAGATGTGCAGCCAAGATGGCTGACAGAATGGCACTCGACAGACTGGAGTGGAAAATGACTAAACTGCACCATGATATGTATGCCTATAGAAGAGGGGTTGGCACAGTGGAATGTATTACAACTCTGTTAGCCCACTTGAATGACAGACCAGGAATGCTGATATTCCTGGACCTCGAAAAAGCTTTTGAACTGGCTAGCGCCCCAGCTATTCTCTGCTGCCTCATTGACAAAGAGATAAGAGGCAACCTGCTCTCCTGGACCAAAAACTGTCTCATAAACAGAGAAGCAAGAGTAAAACTTCATGGCACAGTCTTTGAGTACAAAAGACATGAAAGTGGTACACCGCAAGGAGTATTCTCAGCCCTCTTCTCTTCAACTGCTTAATGGAAAGAATAATGAGGTTGAAACTTCCACATCACTGCAGGCTGCTAAACTACGCGGACGACTTTGTCATCATCATAAAAGGAAGGGATGCGGCGCGCCTTGCACCCAAATGCTTAGACTGCATCAGTATAGAGGCAAAACAGATTGGGATCAAACTCAACCCCTCAAAGTCAAAGGCCATGCCCATAAAAATAGCGAAGCCCAACATCCAACTCACAGTACAGGGTCAACCAATTGAATGGGTCGACACCTATCAGTATCTAGGAATCATCCTGCACACACACATGAATTTTAATGCTGAGGTCACTTACTTGAGAGAGCGAACTGCGGCCCGGACGGCAATCCTCAGGTCGCTAACCTCTCTTTCTGGAGGAGCCAATCTGCAAGTCCTTCGCACATACTGTGTACAGGCAGTCAGATCAGTGATCGATTATGCCGCACCTGCACTCACAAATCTATCACACCAGCAGTGGAAAAAGCTTGAAGTTGCCCAAAACAATGCTATGAGAGCAGCACTGGGAGCCCCCATGTGGACCAGGCTTGAAACTCTTAGACTGGAGACGGGTTTGCCCTCTCTACAAGAAAGAATATCACAAAGGACAGCTTCAATTGTCAGTAAGATAATAATTTCTTCTGATCCAATCCCAGTACGGCAGGCCTTGGTGGTTGGACTTGGCCAAAACAATGGAAACTCTTGGGCTGCAAGAGCAGGAAAAGTCCTAAACAGACTACATTTAAAAAGCATGATTCTTGATAGAGAGGGTGATCATCCACACCCAAATTACACTCCTTCTGCACCGTGGGAAGAGCCTACTTTCAAAATAGTAATAGAAAGTCTCCCAATGAAAAAGGCTGCCTATGATCCGACTATCCTAAGGCGCATAATAGAAGAGCAAATGTATGGCATAGCAGTAGCAGGAGCCACCCACATCTTCACAGACGGATCGGTGGACACAGAATATGAGAGTGCTGGCGCTGCTCTTTGCACGGCCAGCGTACAGGCATATTGGACACTGAGAGGACTAGTATCATCAACCCAAACTGAGCTGTTTGCCATACAACAGGCATTCGCATATGTGATTGCACAAAACACTCAAAATGTAATCATACACACAGACTCAAAAGCTGCACTTCAAATACTAGGGCAAAAACAGTGGAAAGACAGTGTGGAAATAATTACCACCATTTTGTATCTTGGAGCAGTCGCTAAAGGCAAAGGACTCAACATAACCTTAAACTGGATCCCATCCCATATTGGAATCCCATTAAATGAAAAAGCTGATGAAATTGCTAAATTGGCAACTCGTCATCCAGTGATACATAAAACAATTCAACCCAGCCTAGAGAACATAAAAAACATCATCACCAAAAAACTCTCACATCTCAACAAAGCCTACCTACACCAGAGAATAGCTGAAGGTTCGCCATCTGCAACATGGTATCTTTAGGCATCCTAGTTAGAAAGGTTAAATATCCCAAAAGGAATCCACAGGGAAATAGCAGTTAGGTTATATAGACTACGTCTAGGTTACAGATGCAACTGGGAGATTGGTGAACCCCGACAGAGAGAGTGCATCTTCTGCCAAACTGTCACAGAAAAGCCATTACTTCACTATCTTCTGGAATGTGAAGCAACCAATGACCTTAGAAGAGCTTTAAGAGTTCCTGAATCATGCAGTGGCCACCCTGAAGCCATCAACACAGCCACTCTCCTGTTCAACAAAGATGTCCAGCAGCTGGACACCCTCATAAAGACTGTGAAGCAGTATCCTCCCCCGCGATAACAGCTTGATGGTTAAATGCAACCTCAGAATACTGAGAAAAAAATAATTGTACCACTTACGGGCTATTCATGCCCGTGCCACCTCTTGGGTGGCTTAATCTTCATCAATCAATCAATCTGGTTATAAATAGGAGCTGCCTCATATGGGCCAAACTTACGGGCTATTCATGCCCGTGCCACCTCCTGGGTGGCTTAATCTTTATCAATCTATGGGCCAATAGGCCCTCAGCAGTTACCTGTATTCTTATGTTCCTCTGAATGGTATTTGCAATTATCGATTCGAGCAACTTTCCCACAATAGACGTTAAGCTAATTGGTCTTGAAAATTGGTAACACATTAGCCTGATTCTAACAATTTAATAAATATGGTAGACAGCGTCTCGCGAAGCTCCTCTTTGCATTCTTTTAGCACTTAAAGGTTCGCATGCAACTTTCCTTAAGCAATTCTGGAAAACCTGGGTAAATACCAGTTTAGAGACAGGGTTGTTGATTTGCAGAACAGATTTCCGGGTAACATAATAGTCGTGGGATCACTTTATTATTTACTATTTCAAGTGTAGGTTAGACATATATATGAATGAGTTAAGGTGGATATAAATAGGAACTTCCACGCATGGTCCTATAAGCCTTCTGTAGTTTCCGTAATTCTCATATTCTTTCAACTTCATGTAAGCTGAGCATCCGTGCACCGTGCCATTGACCCGCACTTCACGTGCAGGTAATGTTTCTTTCCTCAACATATCTTCGGCCAAATTATTGTGACTCATCTTCTATATTTCTTCCCTCACTTCCCCGCGGTTCACCTCACCTGCAACCCAATATAAGCAGGCTCTCTCATTAGAGGTAGTTTTACGGACTATTCATGCCCGTGCTACCTCTTGGGTGGCTGTGTAACATTCGACCTTTTTTAAATTTTAGGCTTCAAATGAGAACTTAACCGGCGCATTAAAATGGACGCCACACAAAAATCAAATATTAGATTCCGAGCATTTATTATGGCTTTATCAAGCATCGACCCATATAAAATTTCCTGTCATCATCTTTTAGATACAATTGAGAGCAGTGAACGCAAGGTCGAAATTTTATTACACTATGCCAGCTCGGAGATAGTAGCGGTCAACAAGGCCAGTCAAGCGATTTTTTGGGCACTAACGGTTGCTTCTTGCATGAGAAGAAAATCTGTTCAAATATCAGGTCGATGGGAGAACGTTATTTGGAAAATTGTCGAACTGTTAAGAAACTGGAAGAAAGAATACGACTTAGAGTTAAGTCCAGTAGTTTCTAAGTCTTTGAAGCCTTGGATATTGAGAATGTTCTCCCATCCAAGTTTGTGCCCAAACCCCTATCTCCGGCTGGAAATGCTTCGCTTTATCAGTATGTGGCCCGATAAGTACCTCCAGGATGCAACCGCTGGCCAGCATATCGTGACTGGGCTGGTGGACATGATCGCGTACCTGCAGGTAGATATCCTTATCTATAGTGAATCAAAGACTAATCTCTTTTACCACCTCATCAGTGTGTTTAACAGCCTTAATAAATATGGTCATGTAAAGGCTGTTGCTGCTGCCGCTGTTACTCAAGTTCGAAATTTGAATATTGGAAAAGAAGCAGCTTTTTTCAGCCACATTTTGCAGCTCTTGAATCATAAGGCAGATGCAATACGAGACATGTATCTTACATGCCTGATTGATGCTATGCAAACTGCCAATAAATACGATGAAATATTTGGTCTGTTTGAGGTGCTCCTGTTTACACTGCCCACAATGGCTGCTTACGAATGCCCCGGTCTCGTCCATGTCGCGGCTGCTTCCCTCGTTAATTTTATTTCTAGTTTGGTTTCAATGGGACCGAATTTAAAACTTGAGAAATCTCTCGGCTTTCTATTGCTCTTCTCGAATTTAGATGATTTTTTTTTGTTACTTGAGAGATCTATGGCTATTTCAACAGTCTTAGTTCTTGACCACGCTCACATTTTGGCGTTTGTCAACAAGCGGGCAGCGGAGTTCGGGTTCTCATTTCACCACTTCCCAAAATTATTGGAGGAATCGTCGGATCCATGTCCGGAGGAGTTCGTGGATAGCGTGACTGGTGCAGTTATGGAGGCTCCTGTCCTGCTACACTCGTCCAAGATGGTGGTGGATGAGTCGACACTGGTTCAACTGCTGCTGATGACCCCATTGGACCCCTTCACGAGGTGCCCTCTGGATCAGGGTTCCTACAGTCGCCTGCCTGACCTCCAGGCTGACATTGCTGCCTGGAGGAACACCAGAAGTTACATCCAGGTCCACTCGACTGATAACAACATTCCTATGAAAGTGGTAAGCACTGACGAGATGGAGAGTGATATTGGCGACGTGGAAATGATCATGGACACTGCGATACATAGTAACATAGACAAGAGCGATTGTCCTCTACAAATCTTGCTTTCACAATTTGACTATGTCTGATACTAATAATTGTGTGCAAATGCTCTCATATTTCAGTAAATTAATTTCTCAAAATTTCCAGTTTTTAGATATGTGACCCTAATCTTTATATAGATTGCTTTTGACCATCAGTTTTGAATAAAAAATAATCCTAAAATTATAGTTTGTTTTTCATTACTTTTTCATTTATAATTTTTTTTTAAATGTGTTTTAGAGACAGATGTTAACAAAGTGTTTTATAAATAAATGTTAAAAATGTGTTTTATAGATAGATGTTAACAACATGTTTTATAAATAAATGTTAAAAACGTTTTCATTTATAAATAAATGTTAAAATCTTTTGTCTTGCTATAATTATCATGCCAACAATCGAACATTCATCCTCCGGTGCCGGGAAAGAGTTGGAGATCCTCACTGCTGGATCATCTCGCGGCTAGTTATGTTGGGGGTGAAGAGGATAAGACCACCACAGCTAGTTATGTTGGTGGTGAAGAGGATAATGATGATGATGAAGATTAAGCCACCCAAGAGGTGGCACGGGCATGAATAGCCCGTAAGTGGTACAATTTTTTTCTCAGTATTCTGAGGTTGCATTTAACCATCAAGCTGTTATCGCGGGGGAGGATACTGCTTCACAGTCTTTATGAGGGTGTCCAGCTGCTGAACACCTTTGTTGACCAGGAGAGTGGCTGTGTTGATGGCTTCAGGGTGGCCACTGCATGATTCAGGAACTCTTAAAGCTCTTCTAAGGTCATTGGTTGCTTCACATTCCAGAAGATAGTAAAGTAATGGCTTTTCTGTGACAGTTTGGCAGAAGATGCACTCTCTCTGTCGGGGTTCACCAATCTCCCAGTTGCATCTGTAACCTAGACGTAGTCTATATAACCTAACTGCTATTTCCCTGTGGATTCCTTTTGGGATATTTAATCTTTCTAATTTGGTGTCCTGAAGATACCATGTTGCAGATGGCGAACCTTCAGCTATTCTCTGGTGTAGGTAGGCTTTGTTGAGATGTGAGAGTTTTTTGGTGATGATGTTTTTTATGTTCTCTAGGCTGGGTTGAATTGTTTTATGAATCACTGGATGACGAGTTGCCAATTTAGCAATTTCATCAGCTTTTTCATTTAATGGGATTCCAATATGGGATGGGATCCAGTTTAAAGTTATGTCGAGTCCTTTGCCTATAGCGACTGCTCCAAGATACAAAATGGTGGTAATTATTTCCACATTATCTTTCCATTGTTTTTGTCCTAGTAATTGAAGTGCAGCTTTTGAGTCTGTGTGTATGATTGCATTTTGAGTGTTTTGTGCAATCACATATGCGAATGCCTGTTGTATGGCAAACAGCTCAGTTTGGATTGATGATACTAGTCCTCCCAGTCTCCAATATGCATGTACGCTGGTCGTGCAAAAAGCAGCGCCAGCACTCTCATATTCTGTGTCCACCGATCCGTCTGTGAAGATGTGGGTGGCTCCTGCTATTGCTATGCTATACATTTGCTCTTCTATTATGCGCCTTAGGATTGTCGGATCATAGGCAGCCTTTTTCATTGGGAGACTTTCTATTACTATTTTGAAAGTAGGCTCTTCCCACGGCGCGGAAGAAGTGTAATTTGGGTGTGGATGATCACCCTCTCTATCAAGAATCATGTTTTTTAAATGTAGTCTGTTTAGGACTTTTCCTGCTCTTGCAACCCAAGAGTTTCCATTGTTTTGGCCTAGTCCAACCACCAAGGCCTGCCGTACTGGGATTGGATCAGAAGAAATAATTATTTTACTGACAATTGTAGCTGTCCTTTGTGATATTCTTTCTTGTAGAGAAGGCAAACCCGTCTCCAGTCTAAGAGTTTCAAGCCTGGTCCACATGGGGGCTCCTAGTGCTGCTCTCATAGCATTGTTTTGGGCAACTTCAAGCTTTTTCCACTGCTGGTGTGATAGATTTGTGAATACAGGTGCGGCATAATCGATCACTGATCTGACTGCCTGTACATAGTATGTGCGAAGGACTTGCAGATTGGCTCCTCCAGAAAAATAGGCGCAGAGAGTCAGAATACGGCTCAAAAATCACGGTCAGGAGTCAAATTTCCGACATTTCAGACATTTTGAAAACTGCAGGGGGGGGGGGGGTTTGGGCAAAATATGACCCATCACCGTTTTCAGTAATTGGCATATTTTCGGTATGAAACGTCGTAATTTGAAACTGAAAATAGGTGCAGAGTCAGAATTCGGCTCAAAAATCACGCTCAGGAGTCAAATTTCCGTCATTTCGGACATTTTGAAAACTGCAGGCGGGTTTGGGCAAAATATGACCCATCGCCGTTTACAGTAATTGGCATATTTTCGGTATGAAACGTCGTAATTTGAAACTGAAAATAGGCGCAGAGAGTCAGAATACGGCTCAAAAATCACGGTCAGGAGTCAAATTTCCGACATTTCAGACATTTTGAAAACTGCAGGGGGGGTTTGGGCAAAATATGACCCATCGCCGTTTTCAGTAATTGGCATTTTTTCGGTATGAAACGTCGTAATTTGAAACTGAAAATAGGTGCATAGAGTCAGAATTCGGCTCAAAAATCACGCTCAGGAGTCAAATTTCCGACGTTTCGGACATTTTGAAAACTGCAGGGGGGGTTTGGGCAAAATATGACCCATCGCCGTTTACAGTAATTGGCATATTTTCGGTATGAAACGTCGTAATTTGAAACTGAAAATAGGCGCAGAGAGTCAGAATACGACTCAAAAATCACGCTCAGGAGTCAAATTTCCGACATTTCAGACATTTTGAAGACTGCAAGGGGGTTTGGGCAAAATATGACCCATCGCTGTTTTCAGTAATTGGCTTATTTTCGGTATGAAACGTCGTAATTTGAAACTGAAAACAGGTGCAGAGAGTCAGAATTCGGCTCAAAAATTACTCAGGAGTCAAATTTTCGACAGTTCAGACATTTTAAAAACTGCAGGGGGGTTTGGGCAAAATATGACCCATCGCCGTTTTCAGTAATTGGCATATTTTCGGTATGAAACGTCGTAATTTGAAACTGAAAATAGGCGCAGAGAGTCAGAATTCGGCTCAAAAATCACGCTCAGGAGTCCAATTTCCGACATTTCAGACATTTTGAAAACTGCAAGGGGGTTTGGGCAAGATATGACCCATCGCCGTTTTCAGTAATTGGCATATTTTCGGTATGAAACGTCGTAATTTGAAACTGAAAATAGGCGCAGAGAGTCAGAATTCGGCTCAAAAATCAAGCTCAGGAGTCAAATTTCCGACATTTCGGACATTTTGAAAACTGCAAGGGGGTTTGGGCAAAATATGACCCATCGCCGTTTACAGTAATTGGTATATTTTCGGTATGAAACGTCGTAATTTGAAACAGAAAATAGGCGCAGAGAGTCAGAATTTGGCTCAAAAATCACGCTCAGGAGTCAAATTTCCGACATTTTGGACATTTTGAAAACTGCAGGGGGGATTGGGCAAAATATGACCCATCGTCGTTTTCAGTAATTGACATATTTTCGGTATGAAACTTCGTAATTTGAAACTGAAAATAGGTGCAGAGTCAGAATTCGGCTCAAAAATCACGCTCAGGAGTCAAATTTCCGACATTTCGGACATTTTGAAAACTGCAGGGGGGTTTGGGCAAAATATGACCCATCGCCGTTTACAGTAATTGGCATATTTTCGGTATGAAACGTCGTAATTTAAAACTGAAAATAGGCGCAGAGAGTCAGAATACGACTCAAAAATCACGCTCAGGAGTCAAATTTTCGACATTTCGGACATGTTGAAAACTGCAGGGGGGTTTGGGCAAAATATGACCCATCGCCGTTTACAGTAATTGGCATATTTTCGGTATGAAACGTCGTAATTTGAAACTGAAAATATGTGCATAGAGTCAGAATTCGGCTAAAAAATCACGCTCAGGAGTCAAATTTCCGACATTTTAGACATTTTGAAAACTGCTGGGGGGTTAGGGCAAAATATGACCCATCGCCGTTTTCAGTAATTGGCATATTTTCGGTATGAAACGTCGTAATTTGAAACTGAAAATAGGCGCAGAGAGTCAGAATTCGGCTCAAAAATCACGCTCAGGAGTCAAATTTCCGACATTTCAGACATTTTGAAAACTGCAGGGGGGTTTGGGCAAAATATGACCCATCGCCGTTTACAGTAATTGGTATATTTTCGGTATGAAACGTCGTAATTTGAAACAGAAAATAGGCGCAGAGAGTCAGAATTCGGCTCAAAAATCACGCTCAGGAGTCAAATTTCCGACATTTTGGACATTTTGAAAACTGCAGGGGGGTTTGGGCAAAATATGACCCATCTCCGTTTTCAGTAATTGGCATATTTTCAGTATGAAACGTCGTAATTTGAAACTAAAAATAGGTGCAGAGTCAGAATTCGGCTCAAAAATCACGCTCAGGAGTCAAATTTCCGACATTTCGGACATTTTGAAAACTGCAGGGGGGTTTGGGCAAAATATGACCCATCGCCGTTTACAGTAATTGGCATATTTTCGGTATGAAACGTCGTAATTTGAAACTGAAAATAGGCGCACAGAGTCAGAATACGACTCAAAAATCACGCTCAGGAGTCAAATTTCCGACATTTCAGACATTTTGAAAACTGCAGGGGGGTTTGGGCAAAATATGACCCATTGCTGTTTTCAGTAATTGGCATATTTTCGGTATGAAACGTCGTAATTTGAAACTGAAAATAGGTGCAGAGAGTCAGAATTCGGCTCAAAAATTACTCTCAGGAGTCAAATTTCCGACATTTCAGACATTTTGAAAACTGCAGGGGGGTTTGGGCAAAATATGACCCATCGCCGTTTGCAGTAATTGGCATATTTTCGGTATGAAACGTCGTAATTTGAAACTGAAAAAAGGCGCAGAGAGTCAGAATTCGGCGCAAAAATCACGCTCAAGAGTCAAATTTCCGACATTTCAGACATTTTGAAAACTGCAGGCGGGTTTGGGCAATATATTACCCATCGCCGTTTTCAGTAATTGGCATATTTTCGGTATGAAACGTCGTAATTTGAAACTGAAAATAGGCGCACAGAGTCAGAATACGACTCAAAAATCACGCTCCGGAGTCAAATTATCGACATTTCAGACATTTTAAAAACTGCAGGGGGGTTTGGGCAAAATATGACCCATCGCCGTTTACAGTAATTGGCATTTTTTCGGTATGAAACTTCGTAATTTGAAACTGAAAATAGGTGCAGAGAGTCAGAATTCGGCTCAAAAATCACGCTGAGGAGTCAAATTTCGGACATTTCGGACATTTTGAAAACTGCAGGGGGGTTTGGGCAAAATATGACCCATCGCCTTTTACAGTAATTGGCATATTTTCGGTAATAAACGTCGTAATTTGAAACTGAAAATTGGCGCATAGAGTCAGAATTCGGCTCAAAAATCACGCTCACGAGTCAAATTTCCGACATTTCAGACATTTTGAAAACTGCAGGGGGGTTTGGGCAAAATATGACCCATCGCCGTTTTCAGTAATTGGAATATTTTCGGCATGAAACTTCGTAATTTGAAACTGAAAATAGGTGCAGAGAGTCAGAATTCGGCTCAAAAATCACGCTGAGGAGTCAAATTTCGGACATTTCGGACATTTTGAAAACTGCAGGGGGGTTTGGGCAAAATATGACCCATCGCCTTTTACAGTAATTGGCATATTTTCGGTAATAAACGTCGTAATTTGAAACTGAAAAAAGGCGCACAGAGTCAGAATTCGGCTCAAAAATCACGCTCACGAGTCAAATTTCCGACATTTCAGACATTTTGAAAACTGCAGGGGGGTTTGGGCAAAATATGACCCATCGCCGTTTTCAGTAATTGGAATATTTTCGGTATGAAACGTCGTAATTTGAAACTGAAAATAGGTGCAGAGAGTCAGGATTCGGCTCAAAAATCACGTTCAGGAGTCAAATTTCCGACATTTCAAACATTTTGAAAACTGCCGGGGGGTTAGGGCAAAATATGACCCATCGCCGTTTACAGTAAATGGCATATTTTCGGTATGAAACGTCGTAATTTGAATCTGAAAATAGGCGCAGAGAGTCAGAATTCGACTCAAAAATCACGCTCAGGAGTCAAATTTACGACATTTCGGACATTTTGAAAACTGTAGGGGGGTTTGGGCAAAATATGACCCATCGCCGTTTTCAGTAATTGGCATATTTTCGGTATGAAACGTCGTAATTTGAAACTGAAAATAGGCGCAGAGAGTCAGAATTCGGCTCAAAAATCACGCTCAGGAGTCAAATTTCCGACAGTTTAGACATTTTGAAAACTGCAGGGGGGTTTGGGCAAAATATGACCCATCGCCGTTTACAGTAATTGGCATATTTTCGGCATGAAACTTCGTAATTTGAAACAGAAAATAGGCGCAGAGAGTCAGAATTCGGCTCAAAAATCACGCTCAGGAGTCAAATTTCCGACATTTCGGACATTTTGAAAACTGTAGGGGGGTTTGGGCAAAATATGACCCATCGCCGTTTTCAGTAATTGGCATATTTTCGGTATGAAACGTCGTAATTTGAAACTGAAAATAGGTGCAGAGAGTCAGAATTCGGCTCAAAAACCACGCTCAGGAGTCAAATTTCCGACATTTTAGACATTTTGAAAACTGCTGGGGGGTTAGGGCAAAATATGACCCATCGCCGTTTACAGTAATTGGCATATTTTCGGTATGAAACGTCGTAATTTGAAACTGAAAATAGGCGCAGAGAGTCAGAATTCGGCTCAAAAATCACGCTCAGGAGTCAAATTTCCGACATTTCAGACATTTTAAAAACTGCAGGGGGGTTTGGGCAAAATATGACCCATCGTTGTTTACAGTAATTGGCATATTTTCGGTATGAAACGTCGTAATTTGAAACTGAAAAAAGGCGCAGAGAGTCAGAATTCGGCGCAAAAATCACGCTCAAGAGTCAAATTTCCGACATTTCAGACATTTTGAAAACTGCAGGGGGGTTTGGGCAAAATATGACCCATCGCCGTTTTCAGTAATTGGCATATTTTCGGTATGAAACGTCGTAATATGAAACTGAAAATAGGCGCACAGAGTCAGAATACGACTCAAAAATCACGCTCCGGAGTCAAATTTCCGACATTTCAGACATTTTGAAAACTGCAGGGGGGTTTGGGCAAAATATGACCCATCGCCGTTTTCAGTAATTGGCATATTTTCGGTATGAAACGTCGTAATTTGAAACTGAAAATAGGCGCAGAGAGTCAGAATACGGCTCAAAAATCACGCTCAGGAGTCAAATTTCTGACATTTCAGACATTTTGAAAACTGCAGGGGGGTTTGGGTAAAATATGACCCATCGCCGTTTTCAGTAATTGGCATTTTTTCGGTATGAAACGTCGTAATTTGAAACTGAAAATAGGTGCAGAGAGTCAGAATTCGGCTCAAAAATCACGCTCAGGAGTCAAATTTCCGACATTTCAGACATTTTGAAAACTGCCGGGGGGTTAGGGCAAAATATGACCCATCGCCGTTTACAGTTAATGGCATATTTTCGGTATGAAACGTCGTAATTTGAAACTGCAAATAGGCGCAGAGAGTCAGAATTCGGCTCAAAAATCACGCTGAGTCAAATTTCGTACATTTCGGACATTTTGAAAACTGCAGGGGGGTTTGGGCAAAATATGACCCATCGCCTTTTACAGTAATTGGCATATTTTCGGTAATAAACGTCGTAATTTGAAACTGAAAATTGGCGCATAGAGTCAGAATACGGCTCAAAAATCACGCTCAGGAGTCAAATTTCCGACATTTCAGACATTTTGAAAACTGCAGGGGGGTTTAGGCAAAATATGAACCATCGCCGTTTTCAGTAATTGGTATTTTTTCGGTATGAAACGTCGTAATTTGAAACTGAAAATAGGTTCAGAGAGTCAAAATTCGGCTCAAAAATCACGCTCAGGAGTCAAATTTCCGACATTTCAGACATTTTGAAAACTGCCGGGGGGTTAGGGCAAAATATGACCCATCGCCGTTTACAGTAAATGGCATATTTTCGGTATGAAACGTCGTAATTTGAAACTGAAAATAGGCGCAGAGAGTCAGAATTCGGCTCAAAAATCACGCTCAGGAGTCAAATTTCCGACAGTTTAGGCATTTTGAAAACTGCAGGGGGGTTTGGGCAAAATATGACCCATCGCCGTATACAGTAATTGGTATATTTTCGGTATGAAACGTCGTAATTTGAAACTGAAAATAGGCGCAGAGAGTCAGAATTCGGCTCAAAAATCACGCTCAGGAGTCAAATTTCCGACTTTCGGACATTTTGAAAACTGCAGGGGGGTTTGGGCAAAATATGACCCATCGCCGTTTACCGTAATTGGCATATTTTCGGTATGAAACGTCGTAATTTGAAACTGAAAGTAGGCGCAGAGAGTCAGAATACGGCTCAGAAATCACGCTCACGAGTCAAATTTCCGACATTTCAGACATTTTGAAAACTGCAGGGGGGTTTGGGCAAAATATGACCCATCGCCGTTTTCAGTAATTGGCATATTTTCGGTATGAAACGTCGTAATTTGAAACTGAAAATAGGTGCAGAGTCAGAATTCGGCTCAAAAATCACGCTCAGGAGTCAAATTTCCGTCATTTCGGACACTTTGAAAACTGCAGGGGGGTTTGGGCAAAATATGACCCATCGCCGTTTACAGTAATTGGCATATTTTCGGTATGAAACGTCGTAATTTGAAACTGAAAAAAGGCGCAGAGAGTCAGAATACGGCTCAAAAATCACGGTCAGGAGTCAAATTTCCGACATTTCAGACATTTTGAAAACTGCAGAGGGGGGGGGGGGGGGTTTGGGCAAAATATGACCCATCGCCGTTTTCAGTAATTGGCATTTTTTCGGTATGAAACGTCGTAATTTGAAACTGAAAATAGGTGCAGAGAGTCAGAATTCGGCTCAAAAATCACGCTCAGGAGTCAAATTTCCGACGTTTCGGACATTTTGAAAACTGCAGGGGGGTTTGGGCAAAATATGACCCATCGCCGTTTACAGTAATTGGCATATTTTCGGTATGAAACGTCGTAATTTGAAACTGAAAATAGGCGCAGAGAGTCAGAATACGACTCAAAAATCACGCTCAGGAGTCAAATTTCCGACATTTCAGACATTTTGAAGACTGCAAGGGGGTTTGGGCAAAATATGACCCATCGCTGTTTTCAGTAATTGGCATATTTTCGGTATGAAACGTCGTAATTTGAAACTGAAAACAGGTGCAGAGAGTCAGAATTCGGCTCAAAAATTACTCAGGATTCAAATTTCCGACATTTCAGACATTTTGAAAACTGCAGGGGGGGTTTGGGCAAAATATGACCCATCACCGTTTTCAGTAATTGGCATATTTTCGGTATGAAACGTCGTAATTTGAAACTGAAAATAGGTGCAGAGTCAGAATTCGGCTCAAAAATCACGCTCAGGATTCAAATTTCCGTCATTTCGGACATTTTGAAAACTGCAGGGGGGTTTGGGCAAAATATGACCCATCGCCGTTTACAGTAATTGGCATATTTTCGGTATGAAACGTCGTAATTTGAAACTGAAAATAGGCGCAGAGAGTCAGAATACCGCTCAAAAATCACGGTCAGGAGTCAAATTTCCGACATTTCAGACATTTTGAAAACTGCAGGGGGGGTTTGGGCAAAATATGACCCATCGCCGTTTTCAGTAATTGGCATTTTTTCGGTATGAAACGTCGTAATTTGAAACTGAAAATAGGTGCATAGAGTCAGAATTCGGCTCAAAAATCACGCTCAGGAGTCAAATTTCCGACGTTTCGGACATTTTGAAAACTGCAGGGGGGTTTGGGCAAAATATGACCCATCGCCGTGTACAGTAATTGACATATTTTCGGTATGAAACGTCGTAATTTGAAACTGAAAATAGGCGCAGAGAGTCAGAATATGACTCAAAAATCACGCTCAGGAGTCAAATTTCCGACATTTCAGACATTTTGAAGACTGCAAGGGGGTTTGGTCAAAATATGACCCATCGCTGTTTTCAGTAATTGGCATTTTTCGATATGAAACGTCGTAATTTGAAACTGAAAACAGGTGCAGAGAGTCAGAATTCGTCTCAAAAATTACTCAGGAGTCAAATTTCCGACATTTCAGACATTTTAAAAACTGCAGGGGGGTTTGGGCAAAATATGACCCATCGCCGTTTTCAGTAATTGGCATATTTTCGGTATGAAACGTCGTAATTTAAACTAGAAAATAGGCGCAGAGAGTCAGAATTCGGCTCAAAAATCACGCTCAGGAGTCAAATTTCCGACATTTCAGACATTTTGAAAACTGCAAGGGGGTTTGGGCAAAATATGACCCATCGCCGTTTTCAGTAATTGGCATATTTTCGGTATGAAACTTCGTAATTTGAAACTGAAAATAGGCGCAGAGAGTCAGAATTCGGCTCAAAAATCACGCTCAGGAGTCAAATTTCCGACATTTCAGACATTTTGAAAACTGCAAGGGGGTTTGGGCAAAATGTGACCCATCGCTGTTTACAGTAATTGGTATATTTTCGGTATGAAACGTCGTAATTTGAAACAGAAAATAGGCGCAGAGAGTCAGAATTTGGCTAAAAAATCACGCTCAGGAGTCAAATTTCCGACATTTCGGACATTTTGAAAACTGCAGGGGGGTTTGGGCAAAATATGACCCATCGCCGTTTACAGTAATTGGCATATTTTCGGTATGAAACGTCGTAATTTGAAACTGAAAATAGGTGCAGAGAGTCAGAATTCATCTCAAAAATCACGCTCAGGAGTCAAATTTCCGACATTTTAGACATTTTGAAAACTGCTGGGGGGTTAGGGCAAAATATGACCCAATCGCCGTTTACAGTAATTGGCATATTTTCGGTATGAAACGTCGTAATTTGAAACTGAAAATAGGTGCAGAGTCAGAATTCGGCTCAAAAATCACGCTCAGGAGTCAAATTTCCGTCATTTCGGACATTTTGAAAACTGCAGGGGGGTTTGGGCAAAATATGACCCATCGCCGTTTACAGTAATTGGCATATTTTCGGTATGAAACGTCGTAATTTGAAACTGAAAAAAGGCGCAGAGAGTCAGAATACGGCTCAAAAATCACGGTCAGGAGTCAAATTTCCGACATTTCAGACATTTTGAAAACTGCAGAGGGGGGGGGGGGGTTTGGGCAAAATATGACCCATCGCCGTTTTCAGTAATTGGCATTTTTTCGGTATGAAACGTCGTAATTTGAAACTGAAAATAGGTGCAGAGAGTCAGAATTCGGCTCAAAAATCACGCTCAGGAGTCAAATTTCCGACGTTTCGGACATTTTGAAAACTGCAGGGGGGTTTGGGCAAAATATGACCCATCGCCGTTTACAGTAATTGGCATATTTTCAGGTATGAAACGTCGTAATTTGAAACTGAAAATAGGCGCAGAGAGTCAGAATACGACTCAAAAATCACGCTCAGGAGTCAAATTTCCGACATTTCAGACATTTTGAAGACTGCAAGGGGGTTTGGGCAAAATATGACCCATCGCTGTTTTCAGTAATTGGCATATTTTCGGTATGAAACGTCGTAATTTGAAACTGAAAACAGGTGCAGAGAGTCAGAATTCGGCTCAAAAATTACTCAGGATTCAAATTTCCGACATTTCAGACATTTTGAAAACTGCAGGGGGGGTTTGGGCAAAATATGACCCATCACCGTTTTCAGTAATTGGCATATTTTCGGTATGAAACGTCGTAATTTGAAACTGAAAATAGGTGCAGAGTCAGAATTCGGCTCAAAAATCACGCTCAGGATTCAAATTTCCGTCATTTCGGACATTTTGAAAACTGCAGGGGGGTTTGGGCAAAATATGACCCATCGCCGTTTACAGTAATTGGCATATTTTCGGTATGAAACGTCGTAATTTGAAACTGAAAATAGGCGCAGAGAGTCAGAATACCGCTCAAAAATCACGGTCAGGAGTCAAATTTTCGACATTTCAGACATTTTGAAAACTGCAGGGGGGGTTTGGGCAAAATATGACCCATCGCCGTTTTCAGTAATTGGCATTTTTTCGGTATGAAACGTCGTAATTTGAAACTGAAAATAGGTGCATAGAGTCAGAATTCGGCTCAAAAATCACGCTCAGGAGTCAAATTTCCGACGTTTCGGACATTTTGAAAACTGCAGGGGAGTTTGGGCAAAATATGACCCATCGCCGTGTACAGTAATTGACATATTTTCGGTATGAAACGTCGTAATTTGAAACTGAAAATAGGCGCAGAGAGTCAGAATATGACTCAAAAATCACGCTCAGGAGTCAAATTTCCGACATTTCAGACATTTTGAAGACTGCAAGGGGGTTTGGTCAAAATATGACCCATCGCTGTTTTCAGTAATTGGCATTTTTCGATATGAAACGTCGTAATTTGAAACTGAAAACAGGTGCAGAGAGTCAGAATTCGTCTCAAAAATTACTCAGGAGTCAAATTTCCGACATTTCAGACATTTTAAAAACTGCAGGGGGGTTTGGGCAAAATATGACCCATCGCCGTTTTCAGTAATTGGCATATTTTCGGTATGAAACGTCGTAATTTGAAACTGAAAATAGGCGCAGAGAGTCAGAATTCGGCTCAAAAATCACGCTCAGGAGTCAAATTTCCGACATTTCAGACATTTTGAAAACTGCAAGGGGGTTTGGGCAAAATATGACCCATCGCCGTTTTCAGTAATTGGCATATTTTCGGTATGAAACTTCGTAATTTGAAACTGAAAATAGGCGCAGAGAGTCAGAATTCGGCTCAAAAATCACGCTCAGGAGTCAAATTTCCGACATTTCAGACATTTTGAAAACTGCAAGGGGGTTTGGGCAAAATGTGACCCATCGCTGTTTACAGTAATTGGTATATTTTCGGTATGAAACGTCGTAATTTGAAACAGAAAATAGGCGCAGAGAGTCAGAATTTGGCTAAAAAATCACGCTCAGGAGTCAAATTTCCGACATTTCGGACATTTTGAAAACTGCAGGGGGGTTTGGGCAAAATATGACCCATCGCCGTTTACAGTAATTGGCATATTTTCGGTATGAAACGTCGTAATTTGAAACTGAAAATAGGTGCAGAGAGTCAGAATTCGATCTCAAAAATCACGCTCAGGAGTCAAATTTCCGACATTTTAGGACATTTTGAAAACTGCATGGGGGGTTAGGGCAAAATATGACCCAATCGCCGTTTACAGTAATTGGCATATTTTCGGTATGAAACGTCGTAATTTGAAACTGAAAATAGGTGCAGAGAGTCAGAATTCGGCTCAAAAATCACGCTCAGGAGTCAAATTTCCGTCATTTCCGACATTTTGAAAACTGCAGGGGGGTTTGGGCAAAATATGACCCATCGCCGTTTACAGTAATTGGCATATTTTCGGTATGAAACGTCGTAATTTGAAACTGAAAATAGGTGCAGAGAGTCAGAATTCGGCTCAAAAATCACGCTCAGGAGTCAAATTTCCGACGTTTCGGACATTTTGAAAACTGCAAGGGGGTTTGGGCAAAATATGACCCATCGCCGTTTACAGTAATTGGCATATTTTCGGTATGAAACGTCGTAATTTGAAACTGAAAATAGGCGCAGAGAGTCAGAATACGACTCAAAAATCACGCTCAGGAGTCAAATTTCCGACATTTCAGACATTTTGAAGACTGCAAGGGGGTTTGGGCAAAATATGACCCATCGCTGTTTTCAGTAATTGGCATATTTTCGGTATGAAACGTCGTAATTTGAAACTGAAAACAGGTGCAGAGAGTCAGAATTCGGCTCAAAAATTACTTAGGAGTCAAATTTCCGACATTTCAGACATTTTGAAAACTGCAGGGGGGGGGGGGTTGGGCAAAATATGACCCATCACCGTTTTCAGTAATTGGCATATTTTCGGAATGAAACGTCGTAATTTGAAACTGAAAATAGGTGCAGAGTCAGAATTCGGCTCAAAAATCACGCTCAGGAGTCAAATTTCCGTCATTTCGGACATTTTGAAAACTGCAGGGGGGTTTGGGCAAAATATGACCCATCGCCGTTTACAGTAATTGGCATATTTTCGGTATGAAACGTCGTAATTTGAAACTGAAAATAGGCGCAGAGAGTCAGAATACGGCTCAAAAATCACGGTCAGGAGTCAAATTTCCGACATTTCAGACATTTTGAAAACTGCAGGGGGGTTTGGGCAAAATATGACCATTCGCCGTTTTCAGTAATTGGCATTTTTTCGGTATGAAACGTCGTAATTTGAAACTGAAAATAGGCGCAGAGTCAGAATACGACTCAAAAATCACGCTCAGGAGTCAAATTTCCGACATTTCAGACATTTTGAAGACTGCAAGGAGGTTTGGGCAAAATATGACCCATCGCTGTTTTCAGTAATTGGCATATTTTCGGTATGAAACGTCGTAATTTGAAACTGAAAACAGGTGCAGAGAGTCAGAATTCGGCTCAAAAATTACTCAGGAGTCAAATTTCCGACATTTCAGACATTTTAAAAACTGCAGGGGGGTTTGGGGAAAATATGACCCATCGCCGTTTTCAGTAATTGGCATATTTTCGGTATGAAACGTCGTAATTTGAAACTGAAAATAGGCGCAGAGAGTCAGAATTCGGTTCAATAATCACGCTCAGGAGTCAAATTTCCGACATTTCAGACATTTTGAAAACTGCAAGGGGGTTTGGGCAAAATATGACCCATCGCCGTTTTCAGTAATTGGCATATTTTCGGTATGAAACCTCGTAATTTGAAACTGAAAATAGGCGCAGAGAGTCAGAATTCGGCTCAAAAATCACGCTCAGGAGTCAAATTTCCGACATTTCAGACATTTTGAAAACTGCAAGGGGGTTTGGGCAAAATATGACCCATCGCCGTTTACAGTAATTGGTATATTTTCGGTATGAAACTTCGTAATTTGAAACAGAAAATAGGCGCAGAGAGTCAGAATTTGGCTCAAAAATCACGCTCAGGAGTCAAATTTCCGACATTTCGGACATTTTGAAAACTGCAGGGGGGTTTGGGCAAAATATGGCTCATCGCCGTTTTCAGTAATTGGCATATTTTCGGTATGAAACTTTGTAATTTGAAACTGAAAATAGGTGCAGAGAGTCAGAATTCGGCTCAAAAATCACGCTCAGGAGTCAAATTTCCGACATTTCGGACATTTTGAAAACTGCAGGGGGGTTTGGGCAAAATATGACCCATCGCCGTTTACAGTAATTGGCATATTTTCGGTATGAAACGTCGTAATTTGAAACTGAATGTAGGCGCAGAGAGTCAGAATTCGGCTCAAAAATCACGCTCAGGAGTCAAATTTCCGACATTTCAGACATTTTGAAAACTGCAGGGGGGTTTGGGCAAAATATGACCCATCGCCGTTTACAGTAATTGGTATATTTTCGGTATGAAACGTCGTAATTTGAAACAGAAAATAGGCGCAGAGAGTCAGAATTCGGCTCAAAAATCACGCTCAGGAGTCAAATTTCCGACATTTTGGACATTTTGAAAACTGCAGGGGGGTTTGGGCAAAATATGACCCATCTCCGTTTTCAGTAATTGGCATATTTTCAGTATGAAACGTCGTAATTTGAAACTGAAAATAGGCGCAGAGTCAGAATTCGGCTAAAAAATCACGCTCAGGAGTCAAATTTCCGACATTTCGGACATTTTGAAAACTGCAGGCGGGTTTGGGCAAAATATGACCCATCGCCGTTTTCAGTAATTGGCATATTTTCGGTATGAAACGTCGTAATTTGAAACTGTAAATAGGCGCAGAGAGTCAGAATACGACTCAAAAATCACGCTCCGGAGTCAAATTATCGACATTTCAGACATTTTGAAAACTGCAGGGGGGTTTGGGCAAAATATGACCCATCGCCGTTTTCAGTAATTGGCATATTTTCGGTATGAAACATCGTAATTTGAAACTGAAAATAGGTGCAGAGAGTCAGAATTCGGCTCAAAAATTACTCTCAGGAGTCAAATTTCCGACATTTCATACATTTTAAAAACTGCAGGGGGGTTTGGGCAAAATATGACTCATCGCCGTTTACAGTAATTGGCATATTTTCGGTATGAAACGTCGTAATTTGAAACTGAAAATAGGCGCAGAGAGTCAGAATACGGCTCAAAAATCACGCTCAGGAGTCAAATTTCCGACATTTCAGACATTTTGAAAACTGCAGGGGGGTTTGGGTAAAATATGACCCATCGCCGTTTTCAGTAATTGGCATTTTTTCGGTATGAAACTTCGTAATTTGAAACTGAAAATAGGCGCAGAGAGACAGAATTCGGCTCAAAAATCACGCTGAGGAGTCAAATTTCCGACATTTCGGACATTTTGAAAACTGCAGGGGGGTTTGGGCAAAATATGACCCATCGCCGTTTACCGTAATTGGCATATTTTCGGTATGAAACGTCGTAATTTGAAACTGAAAATAGGTGCAGAGAGTCAGAATTCGGCTCAAAAATCACGCTCAGGAGTCAAATTTCCGACATTTCAGACATTTTGAAAACTACTGGGGGGTTAGGGCAAAATATGACCCATCGCCGTTTACAGTAATTGGCCTATTTTCGGTATGAAACGTCGTAATTTGAAACTGAAAATAGGCGCAGAAAGTCAGAATTCGGCTCAGAAATCACGCTCAGGAGTCAAATTTCCGACATTTCGGACATTTTGAAAACTGCCGGGGGGTTTGGGCAAAATATGACCCATCGCCGTTTTCAGTAATTGGCATATTTTCGGTATGAAACGTCGTAATTTGAAACTGAAAATAGGCGCAGAGAGTCAGAATTCGGCTCAAAAATCACGCTCAGGAGTCAAATTTCCGACATTTCAGACATTTTGAAAACTGCAGGGGGGTTTGGGCAAAATATGACCCATCGCCGTTTACAGTAATTGGTATATTTTCGGTATGAAACGTCGTAATTTGAAACTGAAAATAGGTGCAGAGAGTCAGAATTCGGCTCAAAAATCACGCTCAGGAGTCAAATTTCCGACATTTCGAACATTTTGAAAACTGCAGGGGGGTTTGGGCAAAATATGACCCATCGCCGTTTACAGTAATTGGCATATTTTCGGTATGAAACGTCGTATTTTGAAACTGAAAATAGGCGCAGAGAGTCAGAATACGACTCAAAAATCACGCTCAGGAGTCAAATTTTCGACATTTCAGACATTTTGAAAACTGCAGGGGGGTTTGGGCAAAATATGACCCATCGCCGTTTTCAGTAATTGGCATATTTTCGGTATGAAACGTCGTAATTTGAAACTGAAAATAGGCGCAGAGAGACAGAATTCGGCTCAAAAATCACGCTCAGGAGTCAAATTTCCGACATTTCAGACATTTTGAAAACTGCAGGGGTTTTTGGGCAAAATATGACCCATCGCCGTTTTCAGTAATTGGCATATTTTCGGTATGAAACGTCGTAATTTGAAACGAAAAATAGGAGCAGCGAGTCAGAATTCGGCTCAAAAATCACGCTCAGGAGTCAAATTTCCGACATTTCAGACATTTTGAAAACTGCAGGGGTTTTTGGTCAAAATATGACCCATCGCCGTTTTCAGTAATTGGCATATTTTCGGTATGAAACGTCGTAATTTGAAACTGAAAATAGGCGCAGAGAGTCAGAATTCGGCTCAAAAATCACGCTGAGGAGTCAAATTTCGGACATTTCGGACATTTTGAAAACTGCTGGGGGGTTTAGGGCAAAATATGACCCATCGCCGTTTACAGTAATTGGTATATTTTCGGTATGAAACGTCGTAATTTGAAACTGAAAATAGGCGCAGAGAGTCAGAATACGGCTCAAAAATCACGCTCACGAGTCAAATTTCCGACATTTCAGACATTTTGAAAACTGCAGGGGGGTTTGGGCAAAATATGACCCATCGCCGTTTTCAGTAATTGGCATATTTTCGGTATGAAACTTCGTAATTTGAAACTGAAAATAGGTGCAGAGAGTCAGGATTCGGCTCAAAAATCACGCTCAGGTGTCAAATTTCCGACATTTCGGATATTTTGAAAACTGCAGGGGGGGTTTGGGCAAAATATGACCCATCGCCGTTTACAGTAATTGGCATATTTTCGGTATGAAACGTCGTAATTTGAAACTGAAAATAGGCGCAGATTCAGAATACGGCTCAAAAATCACGCTCAGGAGTTAAATTTCCGACATTTCAGACATTTTGAGAACTGCAGGGGGGTTTGGGCAAAATGTGACACATCGCCGTTTTCAGTAATTGGCCTATTTTCGGTATGAAATTTCGTAATTTGAAACTGCAAATAGGCGCAGAGAGTCAGAATTCGGCTCAGAAATCACGCTCAGGAGTCAAATTTCCGACATTTCGGACATTTTGAAAACTGCAGGGGGGTTTGGGCAAAATATGACCCATCGCTGTTTTCAGTAATTGGCATATTTTCGGTATGAAACGTCGTAATTTGAAACTGAAAATAGGTGTAGAGAGTCAGAATTCGGCTCAAAAATCACGCTCAGGAGTCAAATTTCCGACATTTCAGACTTTTTGAAAACTGCTGGGGGGTTAGGGCAAAATATGACCCATCGCCGTTTACAGTAATTGGCATATTTTCGGTATGAAACGTCGTAATTTGAAACTGAAAAAAGGCGCAGAGAGTCAGAATTCGGCTCAAAAATCACGCTCAGGAGTCAAATTTCCGACATTTCCGACATTTTGAAAACTGCAGGGGGGTTTGGGCAAAATATGACCCATCGCCGTTTTCAGTAATTGGCATATTTTTGGTATGAAACGTCGTAATTTGAAACTGAAAATAGGTGCAGAGTCAGAATTCGGCTCAAAAATCACGCTCAGGAGTCAAATTTCCGACATTTCGGACATTTTGAAAACTGCAGGGGGGTTTGGGCAAAATATGACCCATCGCCGTTTACAGTAATTGGCATATTTTCGGTATGAAACGTCGTAATTTGAAACTGAAAATAGGTGCAGAGAGTCAGAATTCGGCTCAAAAATCACGCTTAGGAGTCAAATTTCCGACATTTCGAACATTTTGAAAACTGCAGGGTGGTTTGGGCAAAATATGACCCATCGCCGTTTACAGTAATTGGCATATTTTCGGTATGAAACGTCGTAATTTGAAACTGCAAATAGGTGCAGAGAGTCAGAATTCGGCTCAAAAATCACGCTCAGGAGTCAAATAAGTCAATCAGGAGTCAGGCTTTTGACTGACTTTTCATCGCTGAGACCCGGGCCTTTCTGGGCCTGACACCTGGGCCTTTCTTCGCACGATATCGCACGATTTCGAAATTCGCACGATTTCTGGCCGCTAGCGGCAAAAATCGCCCGATTTTTGGCCGCTAGCGGCGAAAATAGCCCTTTTTTTGGTCGCTAGCGGCGAAAATCGACCGTTTTTTGGCCGGTAGCGGCGAAAATAGCGCGATTTTTGCCCGCCAGCCGCGAAATCGCACGGTTTTTGGCCGCTAGCGGCGAAAATCACGCGATTTTTGGCCGCTAGCTGCGAAAATCGCGCGATTTTTGGCCGCTAACGGCGAAAATAGCCCCTTTTTTGGTCGCAAGCGGCGAAAATCGGTCGATTTTTGCCGCTAGCTGCGAAAATCGCATGGTTTTGGGCCGCTAGCGGCGAAAATCGCGCGGTTTTTGGCCGCTAGCTGCGAAAATCGCGCGATTTTTGGCCACTAGCGGCGAAAATAGCCCCTTTTTTGGTCGCTAGCGGCGAAAATCGCGCGATTTTTGCCCGCCAGCTGCGAAAATCGCCCGGTTTTTGGCCACTAGCAGCAAAAATCGCGCGCTTTTGGCCGCTAGCTGCGAAAATCGCGTGGTTTTTGGCCGGTAGCGGCGAAAATCGCGCTTTTTTTGCCCATGAGCTGCGGAAATCGCATGGTTTTTGGCCGCCAGCGGCAAAAATCGCGCGATTTTTGCCCGCCAAAAACGCGCGGTTTTTGGCCGGTAGCTGCGAAAATCGCGCTTTTTTTGCCCGTTAGCTGCGAAAATCGCATGGTTTTTGGCCGGTAGCTGCGAAAATCGCGCGATTTTTGCCCGCCAGCTGCGAAAATCGCACGGTTTTTGGCCACTAGCTGCGAAAATCGCGCGATTTTTGGCCGCTAGCGGAGAAATTCGCAAGATTTTTTCCGCTAGCGGCAAAATTCGCACGATTTCTAGCCGCTAGTGGCGAAAATCGACCGATTTTTTGCCGCTAGCGGCGAAATTAGCACGATTTTTTTACGCTAGCGGCGAAAATCGACCGATTTTTGGCCGCTAGTGGCGAAAATCGACCGATTTTTGGCCGCTAGCGGCGAAAATCGCATGGTTTTGGGCCGCTAGCTGGGAAAATCGCGCGATTTTTGGCCGCTAGCGGCGAAAATAGCCCGGTTTTTGCCCGCTAACGGCGAAAATCGCTCGGTTTTTGGACGCTAGCGGCGAAAATCGTGTGATTTTTGCCCGCCAGCGGCGAAAATCGCTCGGTTTTCGGGCGCTAGCGGCGAAAATCGCCCGACTTTTGGCCGCTACCTGCCAAAATCGCGCGATTTTTGCCCGCTAACGGCGAAAATCGCTCGGTTTTTGGGCTGTAGCGGCGAAAATCGCGCGATTTTTGCCCGCCAGCTGCGAAAATCGGACGGTTTTTGGCCGCTAGCAGCGAAATTCGCACGATTTTTGGCCGCTAGCGGTGAAAATTGCCCGATTTTTGGCCGCTAGCGGCCAAATTCGCACGATTTTTGGCCGCTAGCGGCGAAAATCGCGCAATTTTTGGCCTCTACCTGTGAAACTCGCGCGATTTTTGGCCAATAGCGGCGAAATTCGCATGATATTTAGCCGCTAGCGACGAAATTCGCACGATTTTTCCCCGCTACCGGCAAAAATAGCCCCTTTTTTGGCCGCTAGCAGCGAAAATCGGTCGATTTTTGCCGCTAGCGGCCAAAAACCGCTTAGTTTTCGCTGCTAGCGGCCACAAACCGTGCGATTTTCGCCGCTAGCGGCCAAAAATCACACGATTTTCGCCGGTAGCGGGCAAAAATTGGGCGAATATCGCCGCTGGAGGTTAAAATCGGACGATTTTTGCCGCTAGCAGCAAAAATCGCGCGGTTTTTGGCCGCTAGCGGCGAAAATAGCCCCTTTTTTGGGCGCTAGCGGCGAAAGTCGGTCGATTTTTGCCGCTAGCGGCCAAAAACCGCGCGATTTTCGCTGCTAGCGGCAAAAAACCGTCCGATTTTCGCCGCTAGCGGCCAAAAATCACGCGATTTTCACCGGTAGCGGGCAAAAATCGGACGAATTACGCCGCTGGAGTGCAAAAATCGCCCGGTTTTTGCCCCGGTAGTGGCGAAAATCGCCCGAATTTTATACGCTAGCGGCGAAAATCGCGCGATTTTTGGCCGCTACTTGCGAAAATCACGCGATTTTTGCCCGCTAACGGCGAAAATCGCTCGGTTTTTGGGCGCTAGCGGCGAAAATCGCGCGATTTTTGCCCGCTAAAGGCGAAAATCGCTCGGTTTTTGGGCGCTAGCGGCGAAAATCGCGCGATTTTTGCCGCTAGCGGCCAAAAACCGCCCGATTTTCGCTGCTAGCGGCCAATAATCGGGCTATTTTCGCCAGCAGCGGGCAAAAATCGGGCAAATTTCGCCGCTGGAGGGCAAAAATCGGACGATTTTTGCCACTAGCAGAAAAAATCGCCAGATTTTCGGCCGCTAGCGGCGAAAATCGCGCGGTTTTTGGCCGCTAGCGGCGAAAATCGCGCGATTTTTGGCGGGTAGCGGCGAAAATCGCGCGATTTTTTCCAGCCAGCTGCGAAAATCGCACGGTTTTTGGACGCTAGCGGCGAAAATTGCGCGATTTTTGGCCGCTAGCTGCGAAATTCGCACGATTTTTGGCCGCTAGCGGCGAAAATTCGCACGATTTTTGCCCGCTACCGGCGAAAATAGCCCCTTTTTTGGCCGCTAGCAGCGAAAATCGGTCGATTTTTGCCCGCTAGCGGCGAAAATAGCCCCTTTTTTGGCCGCTAGCGGAGAAAATCGCACGATTTTTGGCCGCTAGCGGCGAAAATAGCCCATTTTTTGGCCGCTAACGGCGAAAGTCGGTCGATTTTTGCCGCTAGCGGCCAAAAATCGGGCGAATTACGCCGCTGGAGTGCAAAAATCGCCCGGTTTTTGCCCCGGTAGTGGCGAAAATCGACCGAATTTTGGACGCTAGCGGTGAAAATCGCGCGATTTTTGGCCGCTACATGCGAAAATCGCGCGATTTTTGCCTGCTAACGGCGAAAATCGCTCGGTTTTTGGGCGCTAGCGGCAAAAATCACGTGATTTTTGCCCGCGAGCGGCGAAAATCGCTCGGTTTTTGGGCACTAGCGGCGAAAATCGCGCGATTTTTGCCCGCTAGCTGCGAAAATCGCACAGTTTTTGGCCGCTAGCGGCGAAATTCGCACGATTTTTGGCCGCTAGATTCGAAAATCGCCCGATTTTTGGCCGCTAGCGGCGAAATTCGCACGATTTTTTGCCGCTAGCGGCGAAAATTGCGCAATTTTTTACCTCTACCTGCGAAAATCGCGCGATTTTTGGCAGCTAGCTGCGAAAATCACACGATTTTTGCCGCTAGCAGCGAAAATCGCGCGGTTTTTGGCCGCTAGCGGCAAAAATCGACCGACTTTCGCCGCTAGCGGCGAAAAAAGGGGCTATTTTCGCCGCTAGCGGCCAAAAGTCGGGCGATTTTCTCCGCTAGAGGCCAAAAAAGGGGCTATTTTTGCCGCTAGCGGCCAAAAATCGGGCGATTTTCGCCGTTAGCGGCCAAAAATCGTGCGAATTTAGCCGCTAGCGGGCAAAAACCGTGCGATTATCGCAGCTGGCGGGAAAAAATCGCGCGATTTTCGCTGCTAGCGCCCAAAAACCGAGCGATTTTCGCCTCTAGCGGGCAAAAATCGCGCGATTTTCGCCGCTAGCGCCCAAAACCCGAGCGATTTTCGCCGTTAGCGGGCAAAAATCGCGTGATTTTCGCAAGTAGCGCCCAAAAATCGCGCGATTTTCGCCGCTAGCGGCCAAAAATCTGGCGATTTTTGCTGCTAGCGGCAAAAATCGCCCGATTTTTGCCCTCCAGCGGCGAAATTCGCCCACTTTTTGCCCGCTACTGGCAAAAATCGTTCGATTTTTGGCCGCTAGCGGCGAAAATCGCATGGTTTTTGGCCGCTAGCAGCGAAAACCAAGCGGTTTTTGGCCGCTAGCGGCAAAAACCATGCGATTTTCGCAGCTGGCGGGAAAAAATCGCAATTTTTGCCGCTACCGCCCAAAAATATCGCGATTTTCGCCGCTACCGGCCAAAAACCGCTCGATTTTCGCCGCTACCGGCCAAAAACCAAGCGATTTTCGCAGCTGGTGGGCAAAAATCGCGATTTTCGCCGCTACCGGCCAAAAATAGCGCGATTTTCGCCGCTATCGGCCAAAAACCGCGCGATTTTCGCCGCTACCGACCAAAAACCATGCGATTTTCGCAGCTGGCGGGCAAAAATCGCGATTTTCGCCGCTACCGGCCAAAAATAGCGCGATTTTCGCCGCTACCGGCCAAAAACCGCGCGATTTTCGCCGCTACTGGCCAAAAACCAAGCGATTTTCGCCGCTGGCGGGCAAAAATCGCGATTTTCGCCGCTACCGGCCAAAAATAGCGCGATTTTCGCCGCTACTGGCCAAAAACCGTTTGATTTTCGCCACTACCGGCCAAAAATCATGCGATTTTCGCAGCTGGAGGGCAAAAATCGCAATTTTCGCCGATACCAGCCAAAAATAGCGCGATTTTCTCCGCTACCGGCCAAAAACCGCTCGATTTT